>NC_045974.1:15934597-16292097 GCF_010909765.2 Amblyraja radiata
CTGCTGCAAGTAAGAATTTCATTGTTCCATTTCAGCACATAGGACAATAAAACACTCTTGGCTCTTAGCTCAGATTGTTTGTTGCTCCAGATTCCAGCATCTACCGTCTCTTATCTCTCCATTTCTTTTCTCTTTTTTTTTTTAACGACTCCAATTACATATTTTACACCAATTGTTTCACTTCTGTCTTTAAATGACCTTTAATGTCCTTTACTCTTTCTAAATATGTATTTGAAAAAATCATGCATTTAACATGATCTTTGATTTCCTTTCATTTTGCATGATATATATTATATCTATTATCTGATGCATTTCTGCCTTTGGTTCCAACTTAATTCTGCCTCTTAACCAGGTTCTGTTTCTGTTTTGCACAAGTCCATATCTCCTCGTTGTTGCACCTTCAATATGTTGGAATTGTAAAACTCAGCTATATTTCCTGGTTATTTTTTCTCGTGCTTGGATACTGTGGGAACCCCTGGAAGCCAATCTCAGAATTGTTATTTTTGCTCCCAACATTTAAAACATGAAACTTTGTGATTCTTAACTCATGTGCGTTTATTTTCCTCCTTTTCTCTGTAAATCATTTGTTGTAAATCATTTGTCATTGTGCCCGATGAACGCACACCTTGGGATAGGTTCTCAATCTAATTCACAATATCATCAGGTTTTTCCAAGAATAATTAAGCAAAATCCTTAACTTTAAACTAAACGATTACTACCATTTAAATTACTTTTTTCTAACAATGCAGTTATTCTAACTCGATGATTCTGCCTTTCACTGACATTGCTCAAGAAAAATGTAAACCTTTGGTTAATTTTCTATTTGCAGGAAAATGCTTTAAACGGTGACCACATTTGGATGGAGACAAACGCCTCTGGAGATTTCTGCTACCTTGGAGAAGAGAACTGTTTAGTGAAGATAACCGTAAGTGGCAAATGTATTGAACTTTTTAAAAATGAACAACCCATAGTTAGCTTACATAGTGCAACTCATTGAAGAAACTAACTCTTAGCAATCAGTAGTTTAGAACATTCAAGACAAATATTGTCATTTAAACATACCTCATTGAAAATCAATCGCAAACTCAGTCAATGGTTCATGATCTAGAGTGCATGATACTTTTATGGGACAGAGAGGGCATTAGATCTGACAGCAGATCGATTGAAGACAAGTGAAAGATAGACACAAAATGCTGGAGTAACTCAGCGGAACAGACAACATCTCTGGAGAGAAGGAATGGTTGGCGTTTCGGGTCGAGACACTTCTTCGGACTGAAGAAGGGTCTCGTCCCAAGACGTCACCCATTCCTTCTCTCCCGAGATGCTGCCTGTCCCGCTGAGTTACTCCAGCATTTTGTGTCTACCTTCGATTTAAGCCAGCATCTGCAGTTTCTTCCTACGCATTAAGACAAGTCAAGTTGTCATATGCACAAATATAGTGAGGTGCAGGGACAATGTTAGCCTTTTTTTTGCAGCAGCATCACAGGTTCATGACACTTTGACATTGCTGAGGTGATTTAGTTAATGCACAATATAAAGGTCGGCTGAATAAAACTATACTCTGTATGCCAGCTCCTCTGGACTTGGGGCTGCTGGAAATTCTGTAGATTCGCCAAGACAGAGTCACCTTCTTAAAATGAATGGCTTGTGATGTAATCTGGTGAGGGAGGGGGAGGAGGGTGATGAGTGAACTGTATTTGTGAACAAATGGGCTTTCATTCAGAAGCCACTGAACCAAACCTCGTGCAGCAGCAACAGTGTGCAGATTATCAATTGGTGAAAGACATAGAGTGACTCCCACTGAGAGTTAGTGATGAACTGGACAGAGAAAGAACCTATTGAAACAGTCGGTAAACTTGATGTAAACTGAAGAAGGGTCTTGATCCGAAACATTACCCATTCCCTCTCTCCAGAGATGCTGCCAGTCCCTGAGTTACTCCAGCATGTTGTGTCTAAACTTGATAAATAAATCCCTATCTTTGGTATTGGTTTGTTGTTGTCATGTGTGGCCAGATATAGTGAACAACTTAGCTTTGCGTGCCATCTAAATAGATAATACCATGCAAGGGTACAATCATTTCATATAGGCAAACAACAGGTAGTGCAAACAGATAAAGAAAGTGTAGGATATGGTGTTACAGCTACAGAGGAAGTGCAGGTGCAATAAAAGTGCAAGGCCCTCAATGAGGTAGATTGGAAGATCAGTAATATGTTCTTAGAATATGAGAGGCCCATTCAAGAATCTGATAAAAGCGGGCTAGAAGCTATTCTTGAATCTGGTGGTAAAAAATTACATCACAGAGTGAAACTCGAAGGTCAGAATGAGCAAAGCAAAAAAGGTCCTTGGAGAATGTTATTTTGAGGAAATCAATGAATGGCTTCTCTGTAGATTATTTAGTAAACCAGAAAGTCACTCTGTATTACTGATTAAATCAGAGATTCTCTCCTGCATAGACCATGAAGTACACCAGGGAGTGATGCATCGTGCATTTCACATTGAATAAATCAGGAAGAGGGACGTAATGGAGATCACTATCGTACTGTGGTGCCACCACTGGTAGAGCTGCTGCCTTATAGCCCCAGCATCTTGGGTTCAGTCCTGACCTCTGGCTGTTCGTGCTCAGTTTGCACGACCTTTCTGTAACCAAGTGTGTTTTCTCTGGGTGCATCGATTTCCTCCTGCATCCAAAGATGTGCAGATTGCCAGGTTAATTAGCATCTAAATTATCCCGAGTGTGCAGGTGAGAGATTGAATCTGGAATGGAATCGCAATGGAAAATGGTTGTTAACACGTTAAGTACCAGCATGCAATACACTGTATGAAAATCAGCATGACACCTTGTGACGGCCGGAGTTACTAAATCAGAGTGAAGTCCGGGGCAGGTATGATTATTAAATGCATCATGAGGTGACCACAATAGGAGTGACCTGTAGCAGTTATCTATTATTGATAAATTAGAGAGTTATCTTCAGTGATGTTCATTGTCCACACATCGGAGAGTAATCTTGGAGAGGTTCGCAGTGTATCACTCAACGAGTAACCCAAGTAAAAGTCACAGAGTAAACTAGTATAACCAGTGATGATGATCATTAAAACTAGTCAGAAAATGACCCGAGTGAAGACTACTGTGAGTAGATCAGAGAGTACACCAAGAGAAGATGTTTGTTAGCAATGCACTGAGCCCCAATTGAAGATCACTGTGATTAAATGAGGTGAAGACTATTGGGAATAACCAGTGAAGATCATAACAATTTAAATATTTATTTGGATGGATTCTGTACTTCTGTCGCCTGGCTCCTTTGCATTTAACGTTAAGTTTTTTTCAACTTAATATTTTACAGAGGTCAGTTCCAAGGCGGAAATGTGCAGCCTGCAAGATAATTGTGCACACAGTGTGTGTGGAGCAGCTGGAGAAGGTAAGGGTACCACCTGTCCTCCAACATTGGCCCGGTATTTTGCAGGTCAACATATCCAAGTAATTAGACAGTTTTGGCAATATCTATCCCATTGTTTGCTAATTCACCTTTCTCTTATTGTCCCAAATCAGGACTAACAAAATGGTCCTGGTGGCACTTTAATAAAGTGATTCCATCCCAGGCGATGATAACATTTATTTTCTAGTCTGGAATTTGTTATCAATCCAAGATCTTCAGAAAGCACAGCTAAATCAGCTAAATAATCGCATTCAAATGGTTGAATTAAAAATAACATAATTTCCATCTAACTGAGCTTCCAGGTCAAATTCTGCATTTTTATTGCTCATTGAAAATCACTAAGCAATTGTGATTTTTTTTAAAAGAAAGGTTAAAAATATTTACATTTCCTAAAGGAAGCAACAAGAAAATGGGATGCAAAAGCAGAATGGTGTTTTGTAGCATGAGAAATGATGTATTAGCCAGGGCTCGTGGCTAAAAAGGGTTTCACCAAATTCTGGATACATGCCTCTGTATCTCCGACTGCCCTGCGTACTCTGTAAAAGTTAGTGCGGAATTTCTTCCATCTTTCGGTACAAGCCCTTTATAGATTTCTGGTGGTGACACAACCCACTGCACAAACCCACTGCATTGGGTTGTGTCAGAAAATGGCAGTATGGACTGATCTGGGCAACTGGAGTGTTTTTCTCCAGAGATTTGGAGAAATAATTGACTAGAGTTGTGTAGCAGTGCAGGTGAATAAAGGGCCCTTTGGCCCATCATGTCTTGGCGCAACATTTTGCTCATTGACACCAATCCCAATTGGCCACATTAGGATTGTACTGTTTGTGTCTGTCTACATGCTTATTAAGCAGAGTTATTTTCATAAGTGATCGGAGCAGAATTAGGCCATTCGGCCCATCATGTCTACTTCGCCATTCAATCATGGCTGATCTATCTTTCCCTCACATCCCCATTCTCCTGCCTTCTCCCCATAACTCCCAAACCCGGTATCTGCTTTCACCATCACCTGTGGCAGTAGTTTCAGCGATCCACTACTTTCTGTGTATAAAACCTTATTCCTTAGATCCCCTTTAAAATCTTAGACTTATGCCCTTTTGTTTTTGATACCCTGTATCATAGGAAAAGGATTTTGACTATTTATACCTCCCGTACTTATATATTTCTATCAGGCCCATCATATTCAGCCTTATAACCAGATCGTTTGTCGGCGTGGACCCGGTGGGCCGAAGGGCCTGTTTCTGCGCTGTATCTCTAAGCTAAAGTCCTCCAATCGAACAACATGCTGGTGAATCTCATCTACTTAATTTCTAACAGAGCTACGTCTTTCCTATTGTGTGGTGACCAGAACAGCTCCCTTATACAAGTCTGGCTTGAAGAGTGTTTTGGTAATTCTGGCTTCCCTGTGAATATTGGATGGGTATCCACTTAAAAAAATCATTTAGTTTACGCCTCCACCTACGAACAACAATTAATTAGCATCAAGCTGATATGAAAGAGGCAGTGATAAAAATGAAAGGCTTTTCTGCTCATTATACAACTTGATAATGTAATAGATAATCATACGACTTGATAATGTAATATGGTACCGAGAGTGTACTTCTAGTATATTGCTTTATGGAAATGGATCTCTGAAAATTATTGTCCAATACTTCCACAAGCTTCAATGATTATTAAATGTTTACTGTCAAGGTGGTGCACATTATTGATGCAACCTCTTTTAAACTACTGTGGGCAGCAAGAACACCTTAGGACGTGTTATAGAGTCCAAGTCATACAGCGCGGAAACAGGCCCTTCAGCCCAACTTGTCCATGACGCCCAAGATGGCTCATCTACACTAGTCCCACCTGCCAGCATTTGGCCTATATTCTTCTAAAGTTTTTCTATCCATGTATCTGTCAAAATGTATTTTAGATGTCGTTTTGGTACCTGCCTCACCTCCCTCCTCTGACAGTCTGTTCCATCTACCACTCACTGTGTCAAAAAGTTACCCCTCGGGTTCCTATTAAATCTTTCTCCTCTCACTTTAAACCTATGTCCTCTGTGTGTGCAACATGTGCAACATGATAACTCCGGGCATTAGTTGCTCAGACTCAGGCTGATTTTATTCTCTTTGGAGGATTCTTGGACAACTTGGGGATTTTAAGGATGTCTTTCCAATCTCCCAACCTACCTTGTTGTCACCCTGGCACTTTTTTTTATCTGCACATTTTCTGTACTTGTAAAATGATATTCTTAACTCTGTCTTTTTTCTTCTTTTGCACTACCTGTTGTATTCATGATTTGTCAAATATGATTTGATTGTAGTCATGTATGGAATGATTTGTCTGGATAGTACCCTGTACACAAAACCAAGTTTTTCACTGTGTCTCGGTACATTTTATTGGCTTACCCCTTCCATCACTTGAATCACTCTACCATAAACGGACACTTCACAAAGCCCGCAAGATCATCACTGACCCTACTCACCCTGCACACTATGCCTTTCAGCTACTGCCCTCTGGGAGGCGTTACAGGTCAATTGCCTCCAAAACAACCCGTTTCAAAAACAGTTTCATTCCTACCGCAATTAACTTTTTAAGCTCCGTACGGTGAGGAAATACGAATAAGCGTGGCCCTTATGCATTATGAAATGTGTCTGTTTGTATGTATATCTACGTCACGAGTTGAATGTTTGATGAAATGTTGGAACCTGTATCGAGCTGTACTGAGAACAAATTCCACCAGCCTGGCTGTGTGGTCATTAAAAAATACAATACAATACAATGTGACAATAATAACGCAATACTAATTTTTAAGTGTTAGGAACACAAACTTCAGTATCAAACTTTGAGATCTAAATATGAATTTTGCAATGCTCAGTTGAAAGACATATCTGCATAGGATTTCTCAATGGAAAATAAGCTTCCCAACTCAAGCAGTTGCTTCACAAGTGCTGGATGAATGTGTGGTATGGAATGGGACCAAGGTTATATGAAATATGGACAAATGGAGATTGTGATGAGATAGAGATGTAATCTCTAAAGATGAACATAGACGGAATTTGAGGTGAATCAGAGGTTGTTCTTGTCGAAGTAGACATACAGGTGATGTGTGTAACGATATTGATGAGATTGAAAATAAACTTTAAAATGAGGTATTATTGGAATTGGAACAGATATGGAATTGTGAATAATTATCTGCGAATCTTCAGTTACTGACACAGTGGAAATATCATGCCATAAAAATGTATCTCATCAGGCAGTGCTGATGTAGGATCTGCAGATTGCGTGTTATTTGGAAAATGTTCTTCTTTTGTTCAGTGTGATGCCATCAGCCACCGCACAAACCATGTTGTGCTGTTGAAAATCTGCCTTTGACCTTTTGACCAGTGTCTTGAAGGTGACCTGATTTGGCCCCAATGCTAAACACAACCAAATCGCAGCACACCAATCCTGGATGCAATCCAGTGCAGAGAACCTGTTCCCTCTGGAGGGGGTGGCAGGAAAGAATGGGGCTAAACATGGAGCCACTTTAGCAGGTGTTAATCTACTCGTGTCCTGGAATTGGTCAACCCCTCTATAAGCTTGTGACAGGCCAGTCAGTGAAAGTTTGTGAGAAATTCAATAGCTCATGAAGTCCAATGCATCATGCATTATCGAGCAGGTCTTGCACACTCAAGACTTTTTCTCAATGTACCTGACCAATGTGCAAATCTGAGGTTCAAGGCTCGGTCTGAGAGGAGTCACGAGAGGTTTGAAGATGATGTCCTAGTTTTCAAGCCAACATCTCTCACTCAACCAGCACAACCAGATACAGATTAACAATAACTTCAGTGTTACATTTGGGTGCACTACACCACTACTTAAGTGCAGGGCCTAACTACTTAACTTAAGGTCGGCTCAGTGACGCAGCGGGTAGAGCTGCTGCCTCACAGCACCGGAGACCCAGGTTTGATCATAACCTCGGATGCAGCCTGTGTGGAGTTTGCACCTTCTCCCTGGATTTCCTCCAGTTTCCTCCCAGAGGCTTGTGGATAAATTAGCCTCTGTAAATTGCCCCGAATATGTTAGGAGTGAACACAAATGTGGGCTAACATCGAAATAATATGAACGGGTGATCGATGGTTGGTGTGGACTCAGATGGGCTGAAGGGCTGGTTTCAATGTGACTGTATATCTCTAAAACCAAAAAATACGTGTGAAACCCTTTGGGAAATTAACTGCAGGGGCTAATATGGAGTAGCTGGCTCCTCCAATCGACAAGTAAAAGCTGAATGAATTAATGTGACACGTCACAGTGATAGTCTTTGTTTTGCAAAACGATGGTATGCAAAGAGTCGCCACGCAAAGGACGCCGACAAAGTTAAGTGCTTAGCTTTGTCTGGGTTTCTCAAGTTTCCTTTGCCCCCGGTAATCAATGAACTTAGATGGGAAACAAACACATCTACCCTTGTCCTTGTGGATTTGAAACCACAGTTATCCATTCATGGATAATCCCAAACTGGAGCACAATGAAATAGTAGGCCATGCTTACTGTGCACTAAGCAACTAGCTGCGTATTTTTTCAGAGCCTCTCCTACATTTCCCGCAGTGAATGATGGACTGGGAAGGAAAAAAACCTAACGGTGAACTTTTTTATTGTTTGCTTTATTTAGATAAATTTCCGTTGCAAGCCAACCTACCGAGAAGGAGGCAGTCGTTGTCTTCGAGAGGTAACATTATAGATCTACGTTGCAACTCTTGTTTTGCAAGATATAGACACAAAAAGCTGGATAGGCAGCATCTCTGGAAAGAAGGAATGGGTGACATTTCGGGTCGAGACCCTTCTTCAGACTGGTTAGGGAAAAGGGAAACGAGAGATATAGACGGTGATGTGGACAGATAAAGAACAATGAATGGAATATATGCAAAAAAGTTACGATGATAAAGGAAACAGGCCAATGTTCGCTGTTTGTAGGATGAAAATGAGAAGCTGGTGTGACTTGGGTGGGGAAAGGTTAGAGAGAGAAGGAATGTCGGGGCTACCTGAAGTGAGAGAAATCAAAAATCATACCACTGGGCTGTAAGCTGGCCAAGCGAATTATGAGATGTGTTCCTCCAATTTGCGTGTAGCCTCACTGTCAGTGGAGGAGACCGAGGACAGAAAGGTCTGTGTAGGAATGGGAAGAAGAATTAAAGTGTCCAGCAACCGGGAGATCAGGTTGGTTCACACAGGCTGAGTGAAGGTGTTCCGTGAAACGATCACCCAGTCTGCGTCTGGTCTCGTCGATATATAAGAGTCCACATCTTGAACAACGGATACAGTAGATGAGGTTGGAGGAGGTGCAAGTGAACCTCTGCCTAAGTGCTCTTGTTTCACAATATATTTTGAAATTATGATATGAAGAACAGAATCTCTCTTGATGCAGGGAAATATTATATTTATCAATGGACCCGTACCTTTTAGAGGAGCCACAGTGAATGGTGACCCTTTAGTTGGGTAAAATAATTGTTTGCCTGGTGTGCTGAACAATGCTAATGGCCTCGGATTATGTTCACTATGCAATGAATTAATTATGAGCAAGTGGATGTATAATTTGGAGCTGTAGTGGATGCAATTGGGAGGATATCATCAGAGACCCGATCACTATAGATTCCCTCCAGCACTAGGGTGAAAACAAGGTCCGATGCAGTTGTGAAGGTCTCTGCAAATGAATAGCAATGGGAGGGAAATGTTGGAGGGTGGCCAGTGTGTGTAGATGTGTAGCTCGTTCTGCAGCCCATCGGGGACTTGCCATTCTGGAGCAGAACAGTCCCATCAGTTACGTACATTCCCTGTTCATTTCATTATTACCCTGCAGCTTACGCCCCTCATATACCCATCGACTCCCCCTTTGATTTGTTTGTCATAAATTTTAGGAGCGGAATTAGGCCATTCGGCCCATCAGTTCTACTCCGCCATTCACTCACGGCAGATCTATGTTCCACCCTCAACCCCATTCTCCAGCCTTCTCCCACAACCCCTGACTCCCTTACTGATCAAGAATCTACATCAGCAATGTAGATTAAGCTACCAGCACGTCTTTGAACGTGAGGGGAAAGCAGAGCAGCCACAGGGTCATAGGTAGAGCAAGCAAACTCTACACAGACAGTACCTGAGGTCAGGATTGAACCTGGGTCATTGGATCGGTGAGGTAACAGCTCCCTGTCCACACCCAATGGGTTTGGTGGGGATTGTAGCTGTGCCTGGTTTGTCTTATGAAATACAAGAATGCTAACATGCTGTGCTATTCCAAGGCCCCTGCACTGTGTTATGATATTAATTGTACTCTGTGTTTATTTGTGGGTAACCTGTGGGTTGTTTATAGTCTGTAGATCTATCAGTTATTTTTCAAAACCCACGACAATGTTGGTGATCAGAGCCAGCCGAAAGAAAACAGCTCCTTTAAGTAGTAGAGAATTGGGTTACATTCCTGTTGAGTTATATAACGCCAAACTTAAAAGACAATGTTTTAGAGTCGTGCGTGTGTGTGATCTCTTCAGCAGAGCTTTGTCAGACATCACTGGGTTCACAGACGCCGTCAGGAAGGAAAATGCAAGCAGTGTGGGAAGGTATGAATCAGTTCATTTTGCTGCCAGTAACCATTTGTTTCCTCTCTGTAATATCCCAACCCTTTTTCTCGTCAGAGTCAAGGCAAGGGTGCCAATTGTTCAAGTAAAACTTGAGGGTACTTTTCAACACTGCAGCCGTGCGGGTATTTCCTCTATTTCTGATGAGGAGCGAGGGGGGCGTGTATGGGTTCTTGTCCCTAAACCGAAGGTTAAGCTTAACTGGCCTTTGATTGGAGCTGCCGTTACACTATCACGTGGGCCCCTCTACCTCAAGTGAAATAATGAGCTGAAGTTACAACTGAGGAGAACACCAGTGTCGAAAGTACTCCAGCATGACAGTCCTTCAAAGCTTCAGCTGAGAAATTAGGAATTATCCTTATGGTTCTCCATTAACCTCTAGATCTCATGATCAGCTCCACATCATTGGGATTTGGCTCTGTGATCATCTGATGCACTGATGCAATACTCTGGCAGCCCAAACATGAGATTGGCCACTCCTGACGGCCGGGCGAGAGGACTTCTCCATCCTCTGGACATCAACTCTCAAAGAGATGAAAATGCTCCCATTCTTTTTCCACTTTGTTGGACATCCATTGCCAAGATTGTGTTTCTTCAATCTGCTCATGATTTTAGTGGACATCGGTAAATGTGAGGGGAAGGTGTTTTAAGGATTTGAGGAAAATGTATTTTGCACACACTGACAGATATCTGGATCGTGCTGCCAGAGGCAATGGAATCAAATACAATCACTACGTTTTAGGGTCATTTAAAATAAATAAGGCATGCAAGATTTTAATGGAAGCAAATGGGATTCGTGTAGGGGGTTGTGGGAGGAAGGGCTTGTGTCTGGGCTGTACAATTCAGTGACTATGACTCTATTTTCTAGGGTTTCCAGCAGAAGTTTTCATTCCATACGAAGGAAATCATAGCCATCAGCTGCTCCTGGTGCAAGCAGGCAGTAAGTAGCAGCCACTGTTGCCTAAAGTAGCCTCAATATGGCTGGATGAAGTGCTGTCACTTTACTAGTGTGTTGCCTAGCTGTCTTTTGGAACCATTTAGGGAGAGAGAGGAATAGAGCTAACATTTCAGATTATGAGATTTTATGAGAACAGTTCTCCGTCATGTTTTGCTGTAGAGTGGGTGGCCAAATAGAAATGCTTCGTAAAATACTTTAACTTAAAAGAGAAGAATAGCGACACGGTGGCGCAGCGGTAGAGTTGCCGCCTTACAGCGCCAGAGACCCGGGTTCGATCCTGACTACGGGTGCTGTCTGTACAGAGTTCGTACGTTCTCCCCGTGACCGCGTGGGGTTTCTCCGAGAACTTTGGTTTTCTCCCACACTCCACAAAGACGTACAGGTTTGTCGGTTAATTGGCTTGGTATAAATGTAAATTATCCCTGGTGTGTGTAGGACAGTGTTAGTGTGCGGGGATCGATCGCTGGTCGGTGCAGACCCTGGGGGCCGGAGGGCCTGTTTCTGCGCCGTATCTCCAAACGAACCAAAACTAATATGTATTTGCCAACCTGCTTTTTCTCTTTCAGTTTCACAATAAAGTGACATGTTTCATGTTGCATCACATCGAGGAGCCATGTTCGTTAGGTGTGCATGCCGCAGTCATTATACCCCCAACATGGATAATAAAGGTGAAAAAACCACAGGTATAAAGCACAGAGCGCCTGTCATCTGCCCCATCTCCATTCTCAGTATTCTCTGTGTGGGTTTCTCCATCATTAGGGAGCCTCAGTATGAGGTAGGGTTGACACCATATCAAGTTCAACAGTACCATAACCATGTTCAAAAATATCCTGGTCGAAGCTAACCAAGATATTTAACCACTCCACCAGCATGCCATTGTTCTTGTGACTGTTGCGTGTGGCATTACGCTTTGGCTGACATGATAATGTTGACTGTATCTTGTTCAAAGAAGTGGAATATTTTGTACTAGTTTTGTTGATGACCATTGCATTCTGCATGTCCTTCTATGAAAATGTGTTACAAGCACCTCACTTGAATCAAAGCATGAGCATGGTTAAATAAACATGTTATACAATGCATGGAACGTAATTATTGGCTCCTGTTATAAACCAGGTTGATAGGAGTTTATGTATAGAAAACAGTTTGTATAAAAAAGAAGCGGAATATTAATCGTGGTGGAAGTTATTTAACTTGAATATTGATTGAGAAAATAGCAGAGAAAAATTGATGGGAAAATAGATATTGTTCTTTGTGGAGTTCTTTGAAAAATTAACACTGTTAGCGATTATTCCTAATCTGATCTTAAGGCACATCAGAAGTCTTGCACTAATAGGGCTCAGTGATTGCTTCAGTTAACTGTGGCTTTCTGGTGAACGCCTCACGACACTAGCTACTCTTTGCCTTCTCTCTTGATGACATGGAATTCTATCCTTACGGCCTCTACCATGTCAAGTAATCGGGCTTTTATACATAACATTGCTCAGGCTGTTGTATGCATCCACAATTAAAAAAATCAAACCAAGTCTGCAACCAATTGATCAATAACCTCCCCTCCATCAGAGGCGGATGTTTACACAATGCTTAATGCCACGTGCACTCCTGTACAAATACAGCAACCCATGCCTGCAAGTGGCGAGACCACAACAATATTCAGACAGATAACCATTCATTCCTCTTGGAGGCTCTTGACCCGAGACGTCAACATTCCACACTTGCCTCCTCAGGTGCTGCTTGACCCGCTGAGTTCTTACAGCGGTCTGCATTTTGTTTCCAGATTCCAGTATCTGCTGCCTCTTTTATCTCAACAGTCAGCTAGAAGCTTATAAATGTCATGTAATAGACTTGGCACAAAAGTGCCAGGCAATGACCATTATATTCAAGATTCATTCACTCTCTCCTCTAGTGACATACAGTGACTGCAGTAGGCACCTGCTATAAAATGCAGTGCCGTTATTTGCCCAAACTACTCAAAAGTTAAGTGTTTTATCGTCATGTGTCTCAAAATGGAGCAATGTAATTCTTACTTGCAGCAGCGCAACAGATATGTAAATATATTACTCTGTAAAACCTATAATAAACAACAACAAAAGTTCAGTAGAGATTTAAAAAAAACAGTGCAAAGTCAAAAATAATGTCCCCAAGTATAGGTTGGTCCTATTTGGAGGTTGTAGTGTTTAATAGCCTGATGGTTGCAGGGTAGAAGCTGCTCCTGAACCTGGACGTTACAGTTTACAGTATCCTATACCTTCCCGATGGCAGGAGTGAAATGAGAGTGTGGCCAGGATGGTGTGGGTCTCTGATGATGCTGGCTGCCATTTTGTGGCAGCGACTCCTGTAGATCCCCTGGATGGTGGGGGAGGGGGGGAGTCAGTGCCATTCCCTCTACAGATGATGCCTGACCCATTAGGTTCCTCCAGCTCTGTGTTTTTTGCTCCTGTTGCAGAAACTGCTTGCATATCTGCAATGCATGTATGGCACCTGCCAAACAGGTGACCTCTACTGCCCAGAGGGAGAGGGGCTGCGGGTTCAGGAGAACGCTACCACCCTGGCTAGGAAATGTACAGCTATTCCTTCACCATCACCGAGTCTCAATCCTGGACCTTCTTCCATCGACAAAGGGACGACATTGGCTCAAATGGTCAACTCCCCCCATGTTGAGGGCAATTAGTGTTGGGCAATAAACCCTAACCCACGTACAGCTTATATCCTGGAACTAGTGTTCAATACTACAGGCTTGCTGTTAGTTCTGCTGTTGTCAACGGGGACATTGCGTCACACACGTGCCCTGTTGAACCGTTCTCCTTTCTCTGCTATCTAAGGTGGAGTAGTTTCACAGGGCAGTGGGCACAATTCGAGGCAGCATTCACAACACAAACTTTGTTAACCTTGATTCCAACAGGCTAAGGTTATAGCTGTCAACTTGGCAGAATTAGCAGTCGGTTCCACAAGATTATGCGTCGCAGATATGCAAGCTGCTTCTGCAAGGGGAGCAAAAATCACAATGCTGGAGGAACGTAGTGGATCAGGCATCATTTGCAGAGGGAATGGGCAGACGATGTTTTGGATTCAGGACCCTTTTTAAGGCTTTGGAGAAGGAGGAAAAGAGGGCTGGGGTGGCATAAGTGTCTCTCTCTCTGTCTGTCTCTCTGTGTGTCTCTCTCTCTCTGTCTCTCTCTCTCCGTCTCTCTGTCTCTCTCTCCGTCTCTCTCTCCGTCTCCATCTCTCTGTCTCTCTCTCTCTGTCTCTGCTCTCTGTCTCTGTCTCTCTCTGTCTCTTCTCTCTTTGTCTCTCTCTGCCTCTCTCTGTCTTTCTCTGTCTCTCTCTGTCTCTCTCTGTCTCTCTCTCTCTCTCTCTCTGTCTCTCTCTGTCTCTCTTTCTCTCTCTGTCTGTCTCTCTCTCTCTCTCTGTCTCTATCTGCCTCTGTCTCTCTCTCTGTCTCTCTCTGTGTCTCTGTCTCTCTGTCTCCCTCTGTCTCTCTCCCTGTGTCTCTCTCTGCCTCTCTCTCTCTCTGTCTCTGTCTCTCCTTCCACAGGTCTTTTGCCTCCATTGTTTGGAAAATTGAAACTTACCTGAATAACAAGGGCTATCGGCCTCTGGCTGTACACCTTGTGGATGACCAGGAGAAAAATGTCATGCCGTATATATGCAAATTAAAATTACATTAATGTTGCACACCTGACCCATCATATTGTAGATGATGTGCTTCCTGGAGCATTGGAGATTGAGAAATAAGGCCCATCTCTCCTTGGCTACTGGCTCTTGTCCATACTCCAGTTGCCAGGCAGAATAACCCAAGATACCGGGTGTTGCATCCTCCGGAGTACACCAAGGTCTTCACAAGTGTGCATGGCTACAGCAAATGACAGCAGCTCACCATCTGTAAGCTCAGTGTTTAATTGAAGCATCACAACAGGAGGAGAAGGAAAGGCTGAGGAAGAAGTGGAGGTGAAAGGGCAGGTGCCAGGATCTCAGCAGGCGGGAGCACCTCTCCTGACCCAGTCAGGATCTTTCTCACTACCTGGAGGTTCTCTCAAGGATTTCATCCCACTGACAGTTCCCCAAATAAGCAACGACTCAAGTGTAGCCTCCTGCACACTTTAATGTTCATTTGCTGAGGAACGGCATGGCCAGTTAGCTGTATGGACACCTACTTTACACATAACATTAAAAAGGCCTAATCTCATTGTTTTAACCTTCATCTAAGATGAGAGCTGCAATAAGCTGGGACAAATGCTGGTCACAACAGTTGATCTACAACCTCTGAAGGACACAGCATTTCTTTAGCACTTGTAGAAACATAGAAAAATAGGTGCAGGAGTCGGCCATTTTGCCGTTCAATCCGACACCGCCATTCAATATGATCATGGCTGATCATCTAAAATCAGTACCCTGTTCCTGCTTTTTCCCCATATCCCTAGATTCCTTTCGCCCTATGAGCTCAATCTAACTCTCTCTTGAAAACAGCGACAAGGTTAGGGGAAGGAGTGAAAATCACAAAATTGATGGAAATCTGACATAGGGGCAGAAAATGCTCGAAACACTCAGCAGGTCAGGCATCATCCGTGCAAAGAGAAACAGGTCCATCAGGGTCATCAACTGTTTCTCTCTCCACTGATGCTCCCTGCCCCTCAGTGTTTCCATCATTTTCTGTTTTTATTGGAAGCAATGACTATTTTTATATCTTTAATCAGCAGATTAAACCCAGTGGTTTTGAGTTATGAAAAATACAACAAAGATAACAACTGTACTCACACAAATGTGTCAGCACTTTCTGAGGAATAATTGGGATTTGTTATAGACAAGTGCCGTGATTAAACTGCATTACATAAATAGAATATGTAGCCCATCTCTGTAAGAGTGAGTCATCGAAGTCTGTAAGTTTGTGACCCGCTTTGCTGAAATAATGCAGCAGGAACAGCAGCTGCATTGCCTTGCTATCTGAGTGCAGCAGAGGAATACCATCCTTGTATTGAGAGAGCAGTGAGGTGCACGACTTGCGGTGATCCTTGATCATGAACATTGTAACGAAAGGTCATGCAGCACGAATGGATGGTCAAAGTTTAGCGAGCGGTGGTAATGAGCACAGTGCTTGGCTGCATTCACTCAACCACCTTTCCAATCAACTTTCTCCAAGGTGATGAGTGCAAACTCATGCCTCGTCACATCAGGTGGCTTTCCTTCATCATCGCCTGTCATAGAATAATAGTCACGATGACAGAAACAGGTGCTTCAGGCCACTGAATATGTGCTGGCTACCTATCACATGCCGGCTCCTGATAGAATAATCCTGTTGATCACATGAAACTTTCCCTCATCCCTCTCTGTGTCCTTTGGCCGATATTGTAAAGCCATCCCCTAGAGCTTCGACCACGTGTACCTTGGAAACAGCTTTGCTCTATGATAGATCACAGAACAGGGACATGCCCTTCAGCCCATGATATCTGTGCCCACCATGATGCCGTTAAACTGCATTTCTCCCGGCATTTCTCTCATGACTGTTTCCATCAACCCTGGTCTAAAGAAGGGTCCCGACCCAAAACGTCACTGTCCCGACCTGAAACGTCACCCAGCCTTTTTCTTCAGAGATGCTGCCTGATCCACTGAGTTACACCATCATTTTGTGTCTATCTTTGGTATTAACCAGCATCATCAGTTCCTTGTTTCTATATAACCCCTGGACGTGATTCCAGTCACCCAGCACTGTGTACCATAAACAAAACTGCCCTGTATTCCTTTATACAATCCTCCTCTCTTCAAAAGCTCTGCCCATTGAAAGGCAGCATGTGATTGGAGTCCCCCAGCAGACAACATGGAGAGGTGCCACCATGGGAGGGCAGTGCCATTATGCCAGCCACTGATAGGACAGGGCCCTGCTCAAGAGGATCACCAACATCAAGGACAGACTGGAGGCGCCACAAGGCACAAGCAAAGCGGCAGACCATCCCTGACTGTGTCCTCTGCGAAGGAGGCCTGAACTCAGGTCCTTTCCTCCTATTCCTGATCATGTTGGAATCCTCAGAAGCCTTGACAGAACCGTTTACCTCAATGATGAGAGTAACTGTGATCCTGGCAGAACAGAGGCTGGAGTCCTGATTGTGCCAAAGCTTAACCCCCTTGGGCGAAGCAAGCTCTCGTCCCACTTAATTCTCAGAGGAACTGAAGGATTCTTTCCAATGAAACAGGTACAGGTTTCCTTCCCTCTGCCCATACCTTATTGTGTGTTCAGTTCCAGGTCATGTGTTAGCTGTACAAACACTGCATAATGTCCCGGTACTAGGCTTGGGTATGGCCTGTCACCTTTGAGTACTTTGAATGTGTACAACTAGCAGTCAGATTTCTGCACCAAAACATTTTGATTCTGTGTCAGGGACAAACCAGAACCAACGGAGGCCGAGGGTTGACATGATAGAGGTATTTAAGATTCTTAGAGACATGGACAGGGTAGGTGGCCAGAATCTTTATTCCGTGGCAGGGGTATAACTAGAGGGCATTGATTTATAATGAGAGGAAGGAGTTTTAAATAGAATCTGTTAAAAAAAAATGTGCACAAAGTGGTTGATATCTGGAACTCGCTGCCAGAGGAGGTGGTGGATTCAGATACAGTTAAGGGCTATTTAGAGAGACACTATGAAGAGGCAAGGCATTGGAGGATACAGGGCTAACGTGGGTAAATGGTATTGGTGTAGATGGCCAAAGAGGTCAGCATGGACATGTTGGGCTGAAGGGCCCATTTCTGTGCTGTGTGACTCCGACTCATTCACAATTTGGCGATGAGTAATAAAACGGAATTAAAATATGACTGTAAAGAGGTTTTGAGATCACATTGGTTACATTTTACCCTGTGTTGCATCATCCTAAACACAGCCCCCGGTGGGTGTCTGTACTTGATTTTTGTAGATGTGGAGGAGCCAATAAACTACCTCTTTCCATAGAGCAGGGTCCGTGAGGCGGTGTGGGCTTCATGTGTGACTAGGCCTCACGAGGCATGACCTAGTCGAGTCATTTAAAAAGTATTCAAATAAATCTAAGTAACATAAAAGTTAATTAAAATCTTGTGGCAATGAAGATAGAAGCATGTCCTCAGGATTCCAGCAACCAGGGCCCAATCCTGGCCCGGGTGCTGCTTGTGTGGAGTTTGCACCATTCTCCTTTGGACTGATGGGATTGCCCTGAGAGTTGGCATAGACTCAATGGGCTGAAAGGCCTCCTTCTGTGTCATAAGGAAATTACAGAAAAATATGAAAGTAAGGCACGCCCTTACTTGTGCTTACAAGAGCTAGGAGTCTGATGCCTCTGTCAGCTTTCTTTAGCGTACAGAGCAGCGCATCATTGCTCCACCGGGTTCAATGATGAGTGCGCCATCGCAGCACATTTCCAGTGCACTGCCCTTTGACCTCCAGTTCACCTCTGAACTCTGCCCTCAACCACACAAATGCTGCTGTCCAATCACAAGCAGTGAATGGCTAGCAGTTCCTTTTAGAATATTACTCAAACTATCTTTAATTGGACTTTTGCTGGACGTTCTCTTGTTCTCTTCTCTTTATCCTGGATCTGTACATTGTGGATGGGTTGATTGTAATTGTATGGTCTTTCCGCTAAATGAATGGCACACAACAAAAAGCCTTTCACTGTACCTCGGTACATATGACAATAAACTAAACAAATTAATTCTGAACTATCTTCAAGATGGGTTGCAGGTTTTTTCATACACAGAAGCAGAAATTTACAACATTGGAGACCTTTCGGTCTACGACCTCCATACTTGCTCAGCCTCCTTACAGGCAATGGGATCGTCTCTCTGAATTTTCTTTTGACAATTCCCCTTTCAATGTCTCCTTGTTATTTTAAATCTATGCCCCATATTATGTCTCATATTATTATGGTCTAAGTAGGTTGATAATGCATCACCAGGATGGGGTGATGAGACAATATGCATCAATTTGTGGTCTTTCTTAAATTGCCAATTTAAGCTCGTTGCAGCTCCGATCTTCATAATAAAAAAAGTCAGCCTTGAGGATCTATACCCGTGAGTACGGTTCCCTATCCTCATATGGGAACATCCTTGAAAACCTCCCCTGCAATCTCTCTGGCACCAGTGAGGAATGTACTGTCTGCAGACTCTTCCTTTTCTAGAAAGGTATCTTGAACATCTTTTTAACCTGGCCTATCCCATCTATCAACATATGCCCCTCTTCTCCCTATTCCCTTCCTCATTATCCCACTACTTAATGTAGATCTCTTTGTCTTGCTCACCCCCATGACCTCAGCCCTCCAGACGGAATTCCATTAGCCATTTCCCTTTCCACGTCACCAGCCCTGTGACATTCGCCTGCTCTCTCTTACTCCTCAGCAAACACACAGCCAACTATTAATATCATATTCCTACAACGTCAGCACTGAAACAGGCTATTTGGTTTGCCAGGTCTATCCCAATCACGAAGCACCTTTTTCTTACTCTATTCATACCGTAACCCATGTTATCCTCCCTACATTCTCATCAACCCGATAAACTCTACTACTCACCCTCCATCTTTGTGATACGGCGGGGAAAGCACAGCATGCAGAAGAATCCCGCAGAGTCATGGAGAGAACGTGCAAACTCCACACAGACAGCACTGCAAATTCGGATTAAATTCAGGATCGCTGGAGCAGGGTCGCAGGCAGCAAGTCTGAAGAAGGGTTTTGGCCCGATACGTTGCCTATTTCCTTCGCTCCATAGATGCTGCCGCACCCGCTGAGTTTCTCCAGCATTTTTGTCTACCTTCGATTTTCCAGCATCTGCAGTTCCTTCTTGAACAGCAAGTCTACCAGCTGCTTCGCTGTGCTGCCCTTCAGTGTCATTGGTATGCTTCTCATCCATGGCTCCTGCATTTGTATAAATCACACTGAGTTGGGTGGAAACGTGTTGCAAGTACTCTTCCAGTCACTGACACCCACCAACATTATACTTCCCCATTTGGATTCAACTTTCCACACTCCCTTCAATCTCATGGGATTTTACTTTTCTTATCAACCTGCTGTAGGGGACAGAGTCAAGTGCCATGTTAAGCTACATGCAGACTGTATCAAATGGGCCACTCTCATTGTTCATGCCTTATTTACTTAAAATATTTTGGCAGGCTTGACCTACACTGGAAATATCCATGCTGATTAGTCTGTGCCATTCTAAACAATGATTAATTTTATCCCTCTGAATGGTTTCCATTAGTTTGCCCAGCACAGCTATCAGTCTCTCCTCCAAATGTTACCTGGGCTAACCCCTGCTGCCATTTAAAATGATAGGGCCAATGTACCTTCAGCAACAGACTGGTTCCACCAAGATGCAGTACAGTACGCCACAGGAGATCCTTTTTCCCTGTGGCTATCAAACTGTACAACTCCTCCCCCTCTGTCGTGGGATAGACTGATTCCCCTCCCCCCACCCCTCCTCAATCTTTGCACATCCCCAATCCCTTCCACTCATCACTCTAATTTAATGTATTTTGTCTTTTTAATGACTGTTGGCAGACCAATTTCCCTCCTGGGATAAATAAAGTTCTATCGTATCGTAGCGGTCCAACATTTCTCCAACACAATACCAGCAACGTATTAATTAACGGTGCCATTCTTTCCTCTCTTGCATTTCAAACATTCCTGGCAGATTTACCTATTTTTAAAGATGCTAAATCTCTAATATTCTCTCACTTGTTTATCCCATCCATCATCTTACAATCCTCTTCCTTTCCACCAACTGCAAAGACATGAAGCAGAAGTGTGATGGAACTTGCTTGGCTGAGTCAGCTACAGCTCTCCAGAAGATCAACACCATCATAGTAGTTGCCCACCTCCCAAAGCATTTGCTCCCTCCAGCACTGGCACATGGTGGCTGCAGAAGCGTTTCACTGTACCTCAGTACACGTGACAATAAACTAACCTGAACTGAACTGCGGAGTGCACCATCTACAAAATGAACTGCAGTTATTCACCCAGACTTCTTTCAAATCCACAATCTATATCGGCAAGACGGACAAAGGCAGAGCATACAAGGGAACACCGCCACCAGCAGGTTCCCATCTAAGTCTCACACCATCCTGACTGGGAAAATGTTACACTCACGATCACTGGGTCTAAACCCTTTAACTTCCTCACTTGCAGCACTGGGTAGGTGCTTTCACCAGAAGGACTGCAGCGGTTAGAGTAGATGGTACACTATCTTCTCAAAGGCAGGTAATTATTTCTCTACTTGACGGTGAGACTTGCATTTCATAATGCAGTAAACAAAAATAAGTTAGACAGGCTACTGACAGATGGAATATATGCTGGCAGCTAATGATGAACAGCTCAGAAGGCTATGAAGAGCCCTGTATCAAGTACGAAGAACATAAATGTAGAATGATTGCTTACAGAAACTTTGCTGATCCAGATGAAAATCTATAACATTAAACTGGAGAAGGTAGATTGTCTTTTTCAAAAGAATGTAATGGTGTTAGAATATTAATATGAAGAAATGCCGTTTATCATTGTTGCTACAATGCTGACGGGATGAATAAAGTACCAGGAATATAGGGGACATTAAAGTACTGGGGTGATGACAGGAAACTAGCTTTCACACTCTGCTTTATTCGGAGAGTATTGACAGCAGTGGCAGCAATAAGCCTCCGTGGTGACATCCTGTTTCTGACTTTCTCATCGTTGCCTCTGCACAGAACTCCTTCAAGTCTTCAAGTAGAAGGAAAAAGAGGACATCGTTGAAGAGAAAAACCAGCAGGAAAGGAGCAGACGTGAGTCAGGCGAAGGAACTGGTCTCTGTTTCATTGCAGAGAGGGACGCCATGAGGGAGGATCAGTGTTACGACCATTTTAATTTCCCTTTAGCTGTGCCTTGTGGTTGCAGTGGCCGCAGCCACATATGTGGGACCGTTGGCTGATCATCAGAAACTGATAACGTCACGGGTCCAAGACGTACTGAGTCCAGTATGATTGCTAAACATTAATCCAAGGGTTACTGACTCCAGTAAGAGAGGAGTGACCATTAACCCCAACTGTACAGGAGAATTTAATTCACTCGGTAAATAGATAACAATTATTTACCCTGGAATTCCTGTGGCTCCTCAGGAGAGGTGTGTCCGATCCAATTAAATGCATGGATTAAAGGTGACATTCCAACTGGAAAACGTTTAGATGCTTTAAAAACGTTTAATTTCAGGTATAAAATTTCTTGTTACTACGGTCAGTTAACATTCATCTCACCAGGTGAAAATCCCAAACACTGAAAAATTATTCCACTCAAACCTCCGCACCTTCAACAGGTACTTAGATAAACCCGACTAGAGTTGCAAATGGGGTTCTGCCAGAGTTTGTAGGAACAAAAATGGAAAAGCACGAAAAACATACTCGCCATGTTCCCCTACACTTTTGTGTATATAGTTAACACTTTCAGAGGGCAGATCCTGAAGTCAGGAACCATTATCTATTGCGTGTGTTACATACATGTTGATAGGTATCTGTCTCCACTCACAACCTGATCAGATTCCTGAGGGGGAGCTGGCCCTTTAAGGCTCCTTGTTTCCATGTTGAACACTCAGAAGGTGCAGGGTTTCAATTGGATTTGGGAGTCCAAATGTCCACATCTCAGCCCCTGTCACACCGGGTGGGATCTCCTGCAGACCTGAAGGCCACTTAGCACCTGTATCATCTGAAGGTAAGGAAGAGCATTTAAAGCCCTCAATGCCCACCACTCACCCGCCCCTGAAATTCAAGCCCTCTCCCATCTGCCCTCCCGGACTAATTGGCTCAGTTGATGTGTTTTAGGCAAAGGAACTACTGCTGTGTAACACCTTGGATGGAACTTGCATACCAAGCTTTGGAGGATCCAAGTATCCGTGGAATGCATGTTAGATAAGAACAGAACTGGGCTTGGCTGTGATGACCGCCTACCTTTGGCGAAGTAATCTGCCAACGCACTGTCAACGCTCCTCGTTGAGTTATTAAATCACAACGTACCAGAAATACTCCAGACCTTGCACAACCGGTACACTGCAAAATGAAGGGAAATCTATCAGAGACGGTGGGATGGTGAGAGGTGAAGAGGACGTGGGGGTTGAGGAAATAATTTGGTGGTCTGGGTCTCTCCGTATTTAGATATGGAGAGCGATTATGGTGAAATCTACTGCGGTTTCACTTTAGCTGTTGACAGTGTGCGCGGCATGTTTGCCTCCCTGCGCACGTAGCCGATTGATTATGCGTATCGTCACGTGGGCAAGTCTGCAGATGAATGACAAGCCAGCCCAGAGCCGGCCTTATTAATGCTCCCACCTCTGTTTTACAGGAAAGCAAATGGAAGCCATTTATAATCAAACCCATTCCTTCACCCTTGATGAAACCACTTCTGGTGTTTGTCAATCCAAAGAGTGGCGGAAACCAGGTTAGTGAGGGAGGAAGGTGGAAGCCAGCCAGCCAGGGCTGAGGGAGCCATGCATGCACCACTGAACACTTATAGCCCCAACATCCAAACTGTGCCTTGCCTTTTGAATATGTATTAGAGGCTGGTGTGTATTTACTGCTTGCGGTACAGTAAGCCCAATATTTCCACACATCCAATCTCGCTCGGATCACTTAAACATGAGTGTGTGGTGCTTACAGCCGGAACTTTACATCTAGAACATAGAACAGTACAGCACAGGAACAGGCCCTTCAGCCCACAATGTCTGTGCCCAACCAGATGCCAAGACAAACTCTTACCATGATCCATATGCAAGTACCTATCCAAAGTCCTCTTGAACTATCTACTATTACTGATCGATGATATGCCAGTGAGGTCAAACAATTGGATAGCTGTGGAAATGGCAGGTGAAGAAACCGTCCCTCCAGGGCTCTTACAAACCCTGAAAGGACAAACAATTCCTAACCCACTCTCTGAATTGGGTTCCATCTCTATTTTCAATCACTGCATTCCGACGATACCCAACTTAGGAACCTAAAACAGTTCAACTTATGGAGTTGTGTTCGATTGTGGAATATTCAGGACCATTAACGAGTGTCACGAATGAAATGGTCAGCTCCCTTTTGAGGATGCGATGGATTACTTTATACAGTGGACAGAAAAAGATGCAAAAGGTGTAATAATATTGTCCCCACCTCCCCTTCATCCAGTGGCACATACCGCAGGGTCAATTCTACCATTCCCTGAATGTATCTGCAGATATTATGCCCATGGACTGAAGCTTAGGATGTGCAACCAGTGGGTTCTACAGAACAGCAGCGTGCTCAGTATACCTTCCCCATCTGCAGGCCCTCCTGAGTCAAATCAAAGGCACAACATGGTCTTGAGCCAGGCCTGGCCACTGTTTCCATTGCTTCACCTTCTCTTTGCCCGTGTGTTTACTTTGTGTTTTTCTGCAATAGGGAAACAAGGTCCTCCAGATGTTCATGTGGTGTCTAAATCCACGACAAGTCTTCGACCTCTCACGGGGAGGACCAAAAGAAGCGTAAGTCTTTAACCAGCCTGGCAGGAAACATGCCTCGCCTCTGTGTGGTTGTTTGTGCTATAACCACACCTAAGTAAACCACGTACCCATACATACCAGTGTCGTAGCCATTGTGTTTGCACTAGATCTTCCCTGAAGTTCCACTCTCCTCATTAACCCACAACTGTCTTGCATCCCTGATGAACCTGAGACTCTGATAATCTGCACACTCAGTACTTTGGTGCCGAACAGGCAGATTTTCCAGATAATTAGATTTTATTCTACTAATATCCTAACACACTTAAAATTAAGTTTTTAACAAAAGAATGTGCACTCCTTTGCAATAAATTCCCAAATAAACCCAACAAGTTAAATGGGATTCAAGAAACAAGGATCTAGCGAGTTCAAAGGGAGTGTGGAAGCAGGCCCCAGTGAATTTAAAGGGGCCACCGGAGTTTACTGAGAGTCCAATGGTGAGCCCATTGAGTTTACAGGTAATGCAGGAACTCAGGCTCCAGTGGGTTGAAAAGGAACATGGCAAACATTATCTGAAATGCCACAAACATCAGACTTTTAGAATAGAAGATAGACACAAAAAGCTGGAGTAACTCAGCGGGACAGGCAGTATCTCTGGAGATTCAGGTCGAGACCCCTCTTCAGACCCATTCCTTCTCTCCAGAGTTGCTGCCTGTCCCGCTGAGTTACTCCAGCTTTTTGTGTCTATCTTGGGTGTGAACCAGCATCTGCAGTTCCTTCCTACACGCTAGACATTTAGAATAATTGGATGACGGATTATTTGAATTCTATTTTATTAGTAAAACATTTGAGAAACCCCAGATATCACCTGCTAATTAGTGCTAATTAGCCCAATTAAACAATTGCAAAGTTTCCTGGAATTAAATAATTGTTAAACCCAGAGATGACGAGCTGATAACAGACAATGCATTTTGTGTGAGATTGCCCACGCTACCAGTTGAAGCAGAATTTGCAGGACAATAAAGAGTTGGCTTTGCAAGAGGTATATTGATGTTAAAGTCAACGCTCTGCACAGTCAGAGCAGAGTTTCCCCACACAATGAGTGCAGTGGCCTCATGGTTTAGTTACAGGATTAGAAAATCCAAAGGTCTTAAGTAGGAGGAGAATTAGGCCATTCGGCCCATCAAGTCTTCTCTACCATTCAATCATGGCTGATCTATCTCTCCCTATTAACTCCGTTCTCCTGCAATCTGCCCACAACCCCTGACACCCGTACTAATCGAGAATCTATCTCTATCTAAATCTAATCTATCTCTATTTAAATCTATCTCTAGTTTAAAACTATCCGTTGACTTGGCCCCCACAAAGAATTCCACAGATTCACCACCCTTCAAACACTGTGAATTCAAACACAGCCACGTTGGCAAACGTCAGAGTAAACCATGTATGAGAATAGAGCAAAGCTCCCACACCCCTCAAATTATTATCAAAGCCATAAGAATGCAATCCTACCCTACTGTTGAGACAGAAGTTGCAATGATATGTGTATGAGAGAGTCTTTTCCTCCATGTCAGTACGACTGAAAATGTTGTTAAAAACGGCAGGTTGGAAATCTGAAGTAAAAGCACCAAATGCTGGAAATAGCCAGTAGATCAGGCAGCATCTGTGGAGATAGGAGTGGACTTTTAAGGTTGGCAACCATATTGGTCATCCACCTGAAAGGTTAACTCATTTGTAGCCAATGAGGAATATTGCTTTCCCCACAGACGCTGCTTAACCTGCTGAATGTCTCCATCATTTCAATATGATTGGGGGTTCCACCATTGGACCTGACAGTCACTGAGCATTCAGATTAAAATAACCACCACATATCAGTCAATATTTAGTTAACCCTGTTCTCCCGGGAAGGAAACAGCTGATTGACTTTCTGAGTTTAGTTTAGTTGATTTTAGTTTAGCGAAACAGACGGAACCAGGCCCTTCGGGCCCACAGACAACGCGCCGGCCCCCGACCCCCGATCCCCGCACACTAACACTGTCCTACACGCACTAGGGACAATTTACAAATTTTCCGAGCCAATCAGCCTGCAAGCCTGGATGTCTTGGGAATGTGCGAGGAAACCGGAGCACCCGGAGAAAACCCACGCAGGTCAGTGGGAGAACGTACAAACTACATACGGACATAACTCGTAGTCAGGATGGAACGCAGGTCTCTGGCGCTGTAAGGCAGCAACTCTACCGCTGTACCACCATGCCGCCCATTCTCTCATTCCAACAGGTGTTAGGCATATTTCAATTGGTGAAGCTATAAAAATGCCTCAGATTATATGTCCAAAGATGTTAATTTTGGAATATAAGCATCTCTCTGACTCTCTCTTGGGAACACATTTATACTTTAATCATGACAGCTAGCCTGATGACTCAATCCTGAAGCAGCTAGTTAATGTTTATTTTACCAATGCAGGCTTTAGTTTAGTTTTGAGATACAGCGCGGAAACAGGCCCTTCAGCCCACCGGGTCCGCGCCGACCAGCGATCCCCGCACATTAACACTATCCTACACACACTAGGGACAATTTTTACATTTACCAAGCCAATTTGCCTACGTACCTGTACGTCTTTGGAGTGTGGGAGAAATCCGAATATCTCGGAGAAAAGCCAAGCAGGTCACGGGGAGAACGTACAAACTCCGTGCAGACAGCACCCATAGTCAGGATCGAACCCGGCTCTCCGGCGCTGCAAGAGCTGTAAGGCAGCAACTCTTCCGCTGTGCCACCGTGCCGCCCGCTCAGGCAATGTAGGAAGGAGTAACTCAATAGATTAACACACCTGAACGCACCCATTCTCAGATATTAGTGTGGGGAGAGATAGAAAGTGTGCATGATGTAGTTGGATATTACCCTCGATGTGCAGACCCCCCTGTGCTAACCCCAATATCTCCACTTTATCCATATTGAGTGTTAGTGCCTGAAATCCTTAGTAGGTCAGGCAGCATCTGAGGAGAGAGGTACAGAGATAATGTTTCAGGTCAATAAACACACATGCCTGCAGTTTGCGCCCAGTTGGAGGAGGAATTGACCATGAGTGGTGACCTATGAATCTGTGACTCTAGGATATCAATGGTCATGGTCATCTAAGATGGATTCTGTGTTGTATATCCACTGTATTAAACATTCCTTGTGTAAGAAATGTGGATTTTATTTCTAATGAAATTTAGAAATGGTTTGAGTTGAAGGACACATATCATAAACTTGGAAGCTTTGAGTCGTGCATCAAATTCTACCAGCTGGTTTCTCTGTTTACTTGTGCGATTCTTTGGTAACTGTTTCCTGTTTCCTAAACAGTTTGGAACTCTACAGGAAGGTGGCAAACCTGCGGATTCTGGCCTGTGGCGGTGACGGAACGGTATGTATGATGAGAAATTCAAGCCCTCACTCAATTGATCGAATTAGGTCTTTATCCCATTTTTTTTCCCCACTCATTGCAGCATGAGGGAGATGATTGATGGGCTTAGGGGGACGGGACCATGATTGGGAGCAGGTAATGATCGTGTGCTTCCTGGGGCTTGAGGGCAGACGGCACCCTTGTGGCACCTCAGGCTCGTCTTCACACCTCCAGCACGACGCCCACCTTCCCTCAGGGCACAGCTCATATGATCAGACGTGAGGATATAATGCTCCTGCTCGATGGATGCTCTCCGTTATCCTTGGGCGTTTGTTGCTGCTCCACATGGGGTGGATCCTGGGGCAGGAGTACTCTCCCCTCCCTCAGTTGCGCAGCTACATCAGGCCTCCTGGTAGCAATGTTACAAAATTTTGAGATTTTAAAAATCAAGTCTGCAATTTATCCCATCAGATAAAGCATAAAAATAAGTTTAATTTGACACCTAATTCACTTTCATATCTCAAGTATTTAAAATGTTATGGCCATTTTCATACTGGGAAATGAGCATCTTGTTCCCTATTGATTTTCTATGGACATAACAAAAAAGCTGTGATCGTGATCGTCAAAAGCCCATAACTTTCTTAAAAATTAAGAGAACTGAATGAAATTTTCAGTTATCATAGATTGAAGCATTCTGAAACAAATATAAAATAATCTTACTTGGATGACCTGAAATTAAAGCATATAATTAGTTAGTTACCTAATTGTAGCTAATTTCAGACTTCAATTACTAGATCTAAACATCTATCCATTTCTTAATAAATGATTAACATTTTTAAATAGCCTAAATGTCCAAATAATATTCACAAATAATTCACAATAAAACATGATTTTTAAATCTCATTTACATTAATTTATAGACCAAATGGAAGGAATTTAGTGTTCAATTGCTGTAAATAAATGCCCATTTAAATCAGCTTTTTAGTGGGTTCCTGTGAACGCGCTGGTTTAGAACATTCACATTGCGGTAGATTTGTGCCCCAAATGCCCAGAAAAATACTGCAGGATATAATGGGCCCAAAATGAGCTACTCGCAATATTAAACTTTGTATAAAGGGATCTTTAGAAGCCCTTTTTAATGTAAAAATAAGCAGCATACCTTCAGTGATTTGCTTTATGAGACCCTGCGGTTGCTGGTGGTCGCGGGTTTAGAGATTGATTTTTAAACTACTATAACTATTATACGAGGCCTTTAAAACTAATAATAGCTTTTGCGACGGGGTCTTTCAGCGATTTTTCGTTAATAATTAACTAGGCTGAACATCTTCGATTTGAACAGCCTAGAGAAAATCGCGTTTTAAACCCGCCCCCCTCTAAACGGCGCCAAAATCGCGCACACCCACAGCGACAGATTTTCAGCGACGCTTCAGGTAGGCTTTGCAACATACCTACTCCTGGTCCCAGCCGTACGACAGGTGGAGAACTGATGAGAGGGCAGCTGCGGAACATCTCCCCGATAGGGTAGGATTGCGCGAGTTGAGGACTGAAGGGGTGAGTGGAGTAAACGTGCCACTTTTAAACCTCCTGCTGTGAACTTTGATTTTAGTTTGGTGTAGAGATACAGGACGGAAGCAGGCCCTTCAGCCCGCCGAGTCCGCGCCGACCAGCGATCCCCGCACACTTACACTGTACTACCCACACTATGAACAATTTACTCTTGTACCAAGCCAATTAACCTACAAACCTGTACGTCGTTGGAATGTGGGAGGAAACGGAAGATCTCGGAGAAAACCCACGCGGAGAATTTACAAACTCCGTACAGAGAGCACCCGTAGATTCGGGATCGAACCCGAGTCTCCGGCGCTGCAAGCGCTGTCAGGCAGCAAAATTGACGATTGAATATTCAAGAGTGTTGACTTGTTATGTGCACCAGACACGAACCAGAACAATGGCATTCTTATTTGCGGCAGATTTACAGGCACATTAAACACAACAATGACAAAAAAATACAATGATCAGTTACTCGAGGCGGAGATGATGCAATAGCCTAAGTGTGTAGAGCATCACAGCGCGAACCTCACGTTTCTACCTGCACAGTTTCCTCCATTTACCACCCGGGCAGCACTCCATAATTAGGACTGACGATTCTGGAAACACTCAGCAGGTCAGTCGGCATCTGCGGAGAGTGAAGCAGAGTTGGCGTTTCAGGTCAACTCTATTTCCACTCGTTTGTTCACTGGCATTTTCTGGTCAGATCCAGTCCTTGCTCTTTGTGTTAATTCTTTTGGGCTCCAGACATTGCCAACAAGGCCAGTGTTTGTTCCCCAGTCAATTACTTGGCCATTTCAGAGGGTACTTCAGAGCCAAGCCCATAACCCCCTTGGTGGATCTAGAGTCACATGTAGGACAGATAAGGTAAAGCTGACTCTCTCCCCGAATTTGTGAATTGGATTGTTTTTTGTGGGGCATCATTATTAATGACTACTCTGATCCCAGATTATAGTTCATAAATTCACAAATCATAGGAGCAGAATTAGGCCATCTAGTTTACTCCGCCATCTATCTTTTCCTCTCAATCCCATTCTCCTGCCTTCTCCCTGCAACCTTTATCACCCTTACTAATCAAGAACCTGTCAATCTGCGCATTAAAAATACCCAATGACTTGGCCTTTACAGTCGTCTGTGGCAACTAATTGCACAGATTCTCCACCCTTTGACTAGAGAAATCCCTCCTCATCTCCTTTCTAAAGGTACATCCTTTTATTCTGAGGCTGTGCCCTCTGGTCCTGGACTCTCCCACTATTATTGACTGAATTTAAGTTACTGCATTACTGCTGCACTAACTAGCATGGTTTCACCATGCAGGAAGAGGGGGGTTGGTACGGGTAAGACTGGAGAATGGCCTTTAAGAGTTGGGGCCCCTGCCATCCATTAGCACAGCATGGGGTTTGTAAATGTTGATCAATGAGCCACTAATGATCATGAATGATGAGATCCATTAAAAAAATGCCAAATCAATGCAGATCAGATTCTATGTTATAATCCGGCCCTATTTCCAGTGATAATTGCGGGAGAGACTAATGTGCAGCATAAAATAACTTTTAAACATGTCATTTCCTCCAATGATGATTATTATTCCAGATGCCAGGGGAATACAGTGTCAAATATGAGCACAATGTTGAATTAGAAGTTATAACAAAGATCTCCCCCCGTTCCCACTCTCGAAACGCTGGCATGTTTTACGCCTTTACTTAAAAAGGACAGACTTTGAGGCTGAATGTATCATCAAGATGTTTTATGATGCTCTCTTTCTGTCTGTCTCTCTCTTGCACTCTCTCACACCCTCTCTTCTCTCTCTGTGTCTCTCTGTCTGTCTGTCTCTCTCTGTCCAGGTTGGCTGGATTCTTTCCTTGTTGGATGATCTGCAGCTCAGACCCCAGCCTCCTGTTGCAGTCCTCCCACTGGGGACGGGAAATGACCTGGCCCGTACTCTCAACTGGGGAGGGGTAGGTACCTCGCTCTCTCGCCCCCCCCCCCACGGGTGCAAATGGAAGGATGAACATCAAAAATAAATTGCAGACACCGGAGATGCTCAACAGGTCAGGCAGCATCTGTGGAGAGGAAGAAAGAGTTGGCGTTTCAAGTCCGAGACCCTTGATCATAACCGAGTAAGAGAGAAAACAAGTCTTCAGTTACAGAGAAGGTGGGGGAGGGGTGAATATCTTCAGAAACCATCAAGCACTCCCCATGTTTTGGTACCTTTCCTTGCAACATCTTTTCTTTCACCTTTTCCCATCCCACCATCTCCCCTGGTGAAAGTGCAATTCTCTTGCATTTCTTCCAATTTTTAGTGTACTGTGTTTGGTTTTCACAATGTGGCCTCCTCTACAGCTGAGATACTAAACACAGATTGAGTAACCTCCTGCACTCAGTCCACAAGACTGGCCTGGAGCTTCCTGGTGCCTGCCACTTTAATTCTCTGTCCACACCTGACCTATCAGTCTGTGGCCTCCTGCACTGTTACAGTGTTAAAGCTCATTGCAAGCCTGGGGAACAGCCCCACCTTGCCAGGGTATGTTACAGCTTTCTGTTCTCAACATTAAATTATTCAATTTTAGATATATTGTGCTTTCTGCCTATATGAGAATTAGCCATTTCTGCCAGTCATCCATCTGTGATTTGCCTCTCAATTAGTACAGAGGGGTCAACTGGCTTTGTCCGACTGGCCTGCTGTTGGCAGCACGTCATTCATTCGTGATTGTAACTTCTGACATTTGGTCTCAACCGATCAGAGATATTCCTTTCGTCCAATCCGTATTTCTCTAACCTTCTCCGCTACTGAAAACACTCTCTTTCACGGTTTTGACAAGGGGTTCCGGACCTCAAACCTTAACTCTGTTTCTCTCTCCACAGATGCTGCCTGACCCATTGAGTGTTACTGGCATGTTCCAGGTTTTATTGTGATGGGATGGGTCATTTGTCATCAGTTGTCAAAATTGGGACTGGACTTGGCAGAAGAGATGGAGGAAGCAGACGCAATCATTACTTAGTAATGGGAAACGGGAAGAAAATAAAAAAAGATAGAACAATTTACAAAGTTAAAGGGCAGGAGTGGTGGGATGAGACCAATTAGGTGACACTCGCAAAGACCTAATGCAAGCAAATATAAAGGAACACTCTTGTGTGTTCTATCATGTTGTGATACCCATTTCCAACAAAACAGAAAATCATCTCCATGGATCATCCAGCCATAAAGCTTGCTTCCAACGGGAGGTAATGGAAAAACTCAGGAGGTACGAGGTCTTGTTTTGAAGTACCGTAACACCCCAATAATCCAGCACTTTGAGACTTTGGTGATGTTGGATTTTCTGGAATAGTGGATGTTACCCCTATCAATAAGAAGGGTCTCGACCCGAAGCGTCGCCTATTCTTTTTCTCCAGTGATCACATTGAATGCTGCGAAGGGCCGAATGGCCTACTCCTGCACCTATTGTCTATTGTCTATGCTGTCTGACCCGCTGAGTTACTCCAGCTTTTTGTATCTGCCCTGTTCTTTCAGCTTTTTTTACATATTTATAATAAATATTTTTTCCATTGTTTGAAAGGAGCAGAAAATATACAAGCCCTTGCTCCAGCCACAAAACCCATCCGACCCTTGGCGTTCTGGACCCCAACCCCAACTGCAGTTATTCCCTGTTCCCCAGCCCTGTCTGCACACCCTGCTTGCACTCTAGATGCCGAGCGTATATTCCAGACTAACGAGTGAGCCAGATGCCAGCCCATCAGGATTTCCAAACAATCGGATGCTAGATTATTGGAGCTTGACAGGAATTGTATGAGTAGTTAAGATACTTATATATGTGTTGGAAATGTGTGAGAAAGTATGTGTTAGAGTCCCAAACAATACAGTAGTAACCTGAGCCATGCAGTCCAGAGTGTTCCTGTGCTTGACGTCTACTCTATTGTATTGGACTTTTGATCCACACCAATCCCATCTTCATACAATGACTTGTGAGAAGCACCAGTGTCTGGACATCTGGTCAAGCTATGACTAAGGTTTAACTGTGCAGATCACCACAGTCACATTGTGTGTTTTCCAGTGCTGTTACGGTACCCAGAACAGTTCAGGCACGTTGACATTAATGCCCTCATGTCTTAAATGTAATTAGATGTAAAACGTGATGATGATGTCCTTTGAGTGCCTCCATGACAGTCTCCCTGGCCAGTAGCGCAACTCCTCCACCTCTTTTGCCTCCCTCCTAAACACGTCTGAAACATCGAAACGCTGGAACTTTGAGCTGCCAGTGTTGTCCTTCCCACAACTACGTTTCCACAATTGCCATAACGTTGTAGTCCTAAGCATCAGTCCAAGATAGATCTTTTTTTCCCCCCATTTTCCAGATAGTTATTTCTGTGATTATTTTACAAGCTTCTTCTAGAGTAATTATCATAATACTATTGGATAGTCTTTATCTAAACCATATATTGTTGATTGCAATAGTTACTAAAAAAAAAAGAAAGCTATAAGCTGAAAAAGGGACTTAAAATAACTTGAAAAGGATTGACTGCGATAAGTGGCTCATTTGGTGAACAATGTCACAGATTTAGAAGATGACTGTTTGCTTTCCTTCTTGTCATTTCTATTGTTCCATGTAAGAGCTGCACATTTTGTGGTTGTTTAATAGGAGAGAGGTTAGAGGGATATGGGATTTGAGTGTTCGGTAAATGGAGGGCAGACACCAACAAGGGATAGTTGGGCTGCTCAGCCCTGATTGATCAGTTTTTTTTGCTCCTAAGAAATTCTGTTTAATCTCTTCTTTGTCATTGTTTCCTAGTGATCTTTGCACTGGTTCCTAGTGAGGGGGTAGAGTGGCGGAGCACACAGCACTGGAGACCCGGGTACGATCCTGATCTTGGGTGCTGTCTGTCTGGAGCTTGTGCGTTGCCCCTGTGACCACGTGGGCTTCCTCTGGGTGCTCTGGTTTCCACACACATCCCAAAGACGTGCCAATTGGTTGGTTAATTGGCTACTGTAAGTTGTACCTGGAATGCAGGTGAAGAGTGGTATCTGGGGGAGGGGAGCTGAGGAGAATGTGGGGAGAATAAAGCAGAATTAATGTAGGATTAGTGTAATTACGTGTTTGAAGATCAACAAGTAGATCAAGTAGGTCTGTGCTGTGTTGCTCTATGAAACTCTTGATATATATCTTTTTTTTTTAAATTCCAAGAATATGGAAAAAGAGTTAAGGAGACAAACCAATTGGAAAGCCCTCTCTACAGGATGAGAGCTGCACTGTGTCATGGATTATATATTCTCCAGTCCATTTTATCTTTCAGGGATCAGAACAAACTTTGGAACCTTGTGGAGGAGGGAGGTAATTGGGGATAATTAAATCAGGAGATATTTCAAAGACGTGTGGTTTAGTAGAATGAATGGCCACTGTAATGTGCCCCTGGTGTGTAGATGAGTGGTAGAATCTGGGGCGGATGTAGGGAGAATACAATGGGATCAGTGTGAATGGGACCCAGACTCAATGGGCCAATTTCTCTGCTATGATTCTCTGATTCTAGACTGTAAATACATGGTAGCAAGTCAGTGAGCCAGGGAGACCTGAGTAGTCCAAGAAGCCTCAAGTGGAAATCATCCACCCTGGATTACATGTAGTATTTTAATGCGCATTCCTATCAAAATTAACCGCTGCAGTATCTAAGTAGATGAAATGTGTAGGAAGGATCTGCAAATGCTGGTTTAGCCCAAAGATACACTCAAAAAGCTTTGAGTAACTCAGCGTGTCAGACAGCATCTCTGGAGAAAAGGAATGGGTGACGTTTTGGGTTGAGACCCTTCTTCAGACTGTTTAAGTATGTTTGTTATCTGCATAACAGCTGACATTCCCAACATTTCTGCTCTTTGGAAGGTTTTCCCAAGCAGGATCTAAGATCACGGATAACAGGCAGGGTACGCGTGATTGGGATTGGCCTGGGAGTCAGCTACGATGCAGGTTCATTGTTCTTAGAGATTAGCTGTGGTCTTTCACAGATTCTGCCTTACAGCATGTACTCAGGAGATGCCAGCGCTAATTACCTTTGGTAGGAACCTGGCTCAGTTGTGACCTCTCTGCTACAGGGATACACAGACGAACCAGTCTCAAAAATCCTTTGCCACGTGGAGGAGGGTAACATTGTACAGTTAGACCGCTGGAACCTGCAGCTTCAGAACAATCCACATCTACAAGACGACTCCGAAGAAGGGACTCAGAAGGTAACTGCAGCTGGTAGCTTTCTTAGCATTTATTTAATGCTTTTAACTCGTTTTCTGGAATCTCTCTGGCAATCCTTCAGTTGAGGTACAATTTTATCCTCAAAGGCTGTTCGGCAGGGCAGTATACTAAAGATGTAGCAAAGAATGCAAGTGAAGAGTGTGTGGCACAAAGAGCTGGTGGAATCCAACGACCCGGTTCAATCCTGACTTCGGATCTTGTCTACGTGGAAGTTACAAATACTCCCTGAGACCCCATGGGCTTATCTTTGGTGTTCTGGCATCCTCCCTCAGACCAAAGTCATGCAAGTTAGACACTATAAATTGGCCACTGTAAATTCTCCCTAATGTGTAGGTGAATGGTAGCATATGGGAGGAGTTGATGGGAATGTGAGGGAAATAAAATGGGATCAGTGTAAAATAAAATGGGATTAATGTAAATTGACTGGTGTGGACACGTTGGGTCAAAAGGCCTGATATGTGCTCTAACATGAGGCAAATTGGCCCTACTCACCGCAGTCTTTGTGCAGGTTAATACGAATCAATAAATAATTATGGCTTGCGGGATGTTGTAGAGGGAGATTAAAAGGAAGAAAAAGTGAGTTACAGAATGTAAACTTTGGGATCAGTGCGGTAAGACGGAATTTATTCAATCACCTTTGGCCAATGCTTGATCACAGATAGTTGCTCAGAGAGCATGGTCACTTCAGTGTTTTTTGCTTCGTATCGGTCAGCTTACCCATGCTTCGCAGGTTACTGTGTAAGTGTCTATGGGTGTGGCCCCTAGCTTCTGACCTGGGCTTTTGTATGTAGACAATGTCCTGCAGCACCGCCACCAGCATTCACTCAATGATTCTCTCTCCGCAGCTTCCACTTGGTGTCTTTAACAATTACTTCAGTCTGGGCTTCGATGCCCACGTGACACTTGAATTCCACGAGTCTCGAGGTAAGTGCTGCCCGTTCGTGCCTGTATTTTGCACTGTACGTGCATACACATATACACACACAAAATACTGGAGTAACTCAGCGGGACAGGAGTGACCTGTTTTCACAACTTACAGTTCCTTTTCTATGTGTCTCTCTCTCCCCTGACACATCAGTCTGAAGAAGAGAGCAAAGAAGGGAAGACATTGACATTTTTTTTTCTCCTTCCATCAGAGTGAGGAATGTGGAGGAGTCACTGTGGTGGATGTTTATGATAAAATGTATTTTGTGTGTTCCGTTGCTTGTTATTTGTACGACCGACTTGGCAAATGAAATTCCTCGTATGTTGCAAAACATACTTAGCTAATAAAATATCATTGTGATTTGATTCATGGCTTCCTGTGCCTTGTATGCTGATCTATGTTGTGTTCTCATTTTCATAGAAGCAAATCCGGAACGGTTTAACAGTCGATTTAGGAACAAGATGTTTTATGCAGGGGTAAGTCATTATCAAGTGTGAAAGATGCAGTGATAAGAGAGACCTTGCAAGGAAGATTCAGAGTCTTTGACCGGCAGCTACAATTTGTCATCCCATGACAGTGTGTCATTAATGAGCATCAGAGAATAGTTGATAATGCAGTTTAGTACAGATAGCTCTTGTTATTGCCGATTGTCCACAATAACCAAGTAAGGGATTCGCTCCAACCACCCAGCGATCACTCATGAAACAACAAATTGTTTTCAAATACATAGCTCTTTTTAACAGCCTAAAATTAATTTTAGTTATTGAAAGCTAAAAATACTGTAGGCTGGTTGTTGCATTGTTTAATAGAGTATTGTTGTAAAAGTGTCAATCAAAGCAATCGTTTGTCAATAATAGTGACCTCCCACAGTGTAACGGGCAGCCTGTGTTTTAAAGAGATGGTGGGGTCTGATTACTGTGCAGATATTCCGTCCACTATAACTTAAACCGTTACAAAGAGGTCCATGATAATGAGGGTAAGACTGTACACACATCGAACGTTGTGTTGTTAATGCGAGAGATAGATACAAAATGCTGGAGTAACTCAGCGGGTCAGGCAGCATCCTCTGGAGAAAAGGAATAGATGACGTTTCGGGTCGAGACCCTACTTCAGACTGTTGATGCGAGATCCTGGGTTATATCATGAATACAGTTTTGAGTTAGTGTTTTCGGTTGTGCATTGTGTACTGTTGCTGGCTGCTTGTATTTTGTGGGTAATACATGGGCAGTTAGCTGCTTTGAGGTTTGTGTCATTTTCTATATAACAATAAGTGGTCGTTGATTGTAAACGTAAAGGGGCTTGGGAGATGTACCAGGTAAATCCAACATTATCTGTTTTTCCGCATTTCCTTCCATTTTTCCATCATCCTACTCCCGTAACCCTGTCCTTTTATACATTTCATGCTGGTTGCCTTTGGATACAAGTGGTTTTGTCCCACTGATTGTGGACTGCCGATAACCATACAGTAGTAAACAACAATTGTGCTTGGCCATGCCTCATCGCTCTCGAGTCAGTCAGTGCAGGAATACTCAGACATTGAATCTTTCCCAGGATGGATTTATTGATATTTGTAACGTTGATATTCGCAGACTGCATTTTCAGACTTTCTGCAGAGAAGCTCTCGAGATTTATCCAAACACATTAGAGTTGTGGTAAGTGTTGATTCTATTCCACTGTAAGAACATTACTACAAATGATTCAGATGATTAGTGTGTATTTGTGCGGGTGCATTTATATATGTGCACAACATACAGTACATAATATATATGGCAGGAAACAGCTCAGTTGGATCAACAGATCCATGCTGGCATTTAAGAGATAAATGGTTTCTTGATTAGCACGGGTGTCAGGGGTTATGGGGGGAAGGCAGGAGAATGGGGTTAGGAGGGAGAGATAGATCAGCCATGTTTGAATGGCGGAGTAGACTTGATGGGCTGAATGGCCTAATTCTGCTCCTATCACTTATGACCTTATGACCGGTGGATGAATGTTGTGAAATTAATTGAAGATTGTCATTTACTTTACAAGAACAATTGTTTCTGTTGAAACAGAAAATACATTCTTTGCCAACTGCACCATTAAAAGCCACATTACAATGGGATAAATATCAATTTAATATTGTAAATAACTATTCAAATATTTGAAATGGGTATTGTGTAATATTTTTATAATCATGTTTAAACTAAATTATTTACACATTTTAATTTCCATCATCTATTATGTGTAGATGCGTAGACTAATTGTACAATCTGTCCCACAATTACCTTGCTGTAAATGCACTAACTTTCTTTGTAAGTAGATCACTCTCCTTGAGGTAGGAGATTTTTGGTGCAATGCTTACGAGATTTACGAGAATTAACTTGACTTCTCTTTAATCCCAGTGTGACGGCACTGATTTGACACCCAAAATCCAGGACTTGAAATTCCAATGTATCGTCTTCCTCAATATTCCCAGGTAAGCAACTGAAGTCAGTCTCCAAACTATGACAAAATAATGCTCGTCAGATTGAGCATGATTTATCCTGAGATACAGTTTTGAAAAGACTAATGAAGCTTGCAGTGATCTCACGAATACGATACGATAGAACTTTATTTATCCCAGGAGGATAAATTGATCTGCCGACAGTCATAAAAACACAAAATACACAAAACACATGAAATTAAATTAACGAGTGGAAAGGCTTGGGGGATGTGCAAAGATTGAGGAGGGATGGGGAATGGTAGTCAGTCTCAGTCTATCCCATGACAGAAGGGGGAGGAGTTGTAAACTTTGATAGCCACAGGGAAGAAGGATCTCTGGTGGCGTTCTGTACTGCATCTTGGTGGAAATATATTAGTCAGGAAACTGCAAACTGACCTCAGTGTTCCTGAACTAAACGACGGAAAATTAGATCGCGGGCTATTTTCTGAATGCTATTGCGGGTGGATGGTTGTTCAGAGCTTGATGCAAGATATTTATGATGCTGGAAAGCCTCAATTAAAAGTAAAAAAAATCTAGGAAACACACTGCTGATCAGGCAACAGTGGTATAGGTATTGGCTTTTTATTGTCACCGATACCAAGATAAAGTGAAAAACGTTGTTGTGCATGATACGAATTTCTGTCCTTTTGGTCAAGGATGGCAACCTAGTTGGCTCCATCCTACATTTTGTTCCCTCCTTCAGTGGAAGATCATCTCCATGAATCTCCTTGCCCAGTGTTTTATGTGGAACGGATGTAACTTCAGCTAAACAGAAATTGTGTGTGTGTTGTTCATCAAAACAAGCACTGACGGAAGGTATGTCTGATGCAGGTATTGTGCAGGCACAATGCCTTGGGGTAACCCAGGAGATCACCGGGACTTTGAGCCGCAGCGGCACGACGACGGCTGCATTGAGGTGATCGGTTTTACCATGGCGTCTCTGGTGAGTCTGCACCTTCCCATTCTCATGTTTTTCACGTGTTGTTTAGTGTTGAGAACAATGAAGGGTTAGGACTGAGATGAGGAAAAACTTTTTTCAGCCAGAGAGTTGTGAATCAGTGGGATTCTCTGCCACAAAATGCCGTGGAGGCCAATTCACTGGATGTATTCAAGAGAGAGTTAGATATCGCTCTTAGGGCTAATGGAATCAAGGGATATGGGGAGAATACAGGAACAGGGTATTGATCAGCCGATCATATTGAATGGCAGTGCTGGCTCGAAGGGCCAAATGGCCTAATCCTGCACCTATTTTCTATGTTTCTATGATATTATTCAGACATATAAGATCCCATGGAAGCTTGACAGGACAGGGCAGATGTTAAGAAGGATGTGAAGGCGAAGTCAGTGGATATTTTTAAGGCAGAGATAAATAGATTCTTGATTAGTACGGGTGTCAGGGGTTATCAGGAGAAGTCAATAGAATGGTGGATTATACTTGATGGGCCGAATGGCCTAATTCTGCTTATGAACTTATACACTGATGAACGTATAAACGTCTGAGGTGTTTCCATGATAGGGTGAGTTATGAAACAAAGGGGATACAGCTACAATACAGTATATGGGATGGGTCTTTATGTGGAAGTTTCTTATCTCAGACTAGTTAATCACTGGGATTTCCACGCCCAGGGATTGTGGAGGCCAGATTATCCGATATATTTAATGTGTAAATAGATAAATATTTGAAGAGTGAACTGAGGGGTATGAGGGGCGTAGAAGACTAGACCAGCATAGATCAGCCATGATCATGTTGAATGATGGGGCAGGCTTGAGGGGCCTAGTGGCCTACTCCTGATCCTATTTTTTGTAATCTTGAATTGCTTGGTTTTAAGATTAGTTCCTCTATGACCCCCCCCCCCCTATCGAGTCCAGTGTTACTACCTGTTGAACGTTACCAACATTTGGTGTTTTGTGGGTTCAAGGTTCTTGAGGGTACTCACCAAACACAACATGAGGATCAGAGGTGTCTCCACAATCGTGCCACGTCATTCATTATCACAGCTAATCCTTCACTTCAGTTTGGCTCTTTCACCTGATTCACTGATCCCTTTGATTCCAAAGATCTGCCATTCTTAAATATACTCAATGATTCGACCTCCACAGTATCCTGATGAAGAAATGTCTCCCCGTCTCAGTCCTAAATGTCCGACTTTGGACTTTAAAGATACGGCACGGAAACAAGCCCTTGGGCCCTTGAGTCCACCATAAATTGTTTCTGAGGTGCTATTTGGTGCTGTCGAAAGCAACTTCACTAAAAATCCCGGAGGTGATCACTCCTCGTGTTGATGTCGATGTTTCGGGAGACTGTGAAAGGTGGCAGTTCGGCGTTGTCACCTCAGATGTTCAGAGAAGGGCAGCAGTAACTCTTGCGTTTTGTCTAATTCAGGCCGCCCTTCAGGTCGGAGGTCATGGGGAGCGGCTGCACCAGTGCCGAGAGGTGGTCCTCACCACCTACAAGACCATCCCCATGCAGGTGGATGGAGAACCCTGCCGACTGAGTCCATCGGTCATCCGCATCTCGCTGAGGAACCAGGCCAATATGGTGCAGAAGTGCAAACGGCGGACCTCCATGCCGTTACTGAACGAGTGAGTGCTTTCCTTCCCGCTCACCTCTGAGGCCGCATTGTTGTCCCCATTGTGAAGTGTGTCTTTTCATACCCATGCAAATCAGAGGGAGATTTTACATGGCTCCTGGAACTAAAAGGCCTGTCCCACTGTACAAGGTAATTCAAGAGTTCTCCCGAGTTTCCCCTGATTCGAACTCGGAGAATTACAGTAATAGCCGCTCGTAGGTACTCGGGGCTCTCGTGGACATTTTTCAACATGTTGAAAAAACTTCACAAGCTTACCGCGTTTCCCGAGTACCTGCCGTTCGTGTTACGAGCCGCTTAGAGATGTCCCGAGCTCCGACGTACCCACTACGTAGATTCTACGTACTTACCACGAGTTTGATTTTTTATTAAACTCGGGAGAGCTATTGAATTACCTCGTACAGTGGGACAGGCCCTTAACAAAACCTGCAATTCACGCCAGGTTTTTTGGAGGCCAACATTGGTCAAATAAAAGTGCTAACCCTCACCATAGAGAACGTAGAATCGAAAGTGGAAACTCTGAACAAGATGGCAAATATAGAAAACAAACATTTATTCAAAGTCAGCAAAGTACTTGCGATTTATATAAAACACTAAGGTGGCTGACTGGTTATATAGAAAACCAAATAAGTTCATAGAGATGTCTCAACAATTTAATATTCAATTACACAAAGTTGAGTAAGGTTCGGCTAAAGTAGTACGGTTCTGCTAAGAGACTAAAAATAAGGAAGACACTCATATAACAGGGGAAGAGATGTCAAAAGAGTTAAAAGAACACCTGAGGATTGAATACAAATAACTCACTGGGTGTGCCTGAAATATGAATGAACGCATTTCAATGGTACAAGTGGGACTTTCATTCATAGAGGCCAGAAAACCACTGCCCTGGGGGCCATTTAAATTATTTTCATTCTGCTTTCAATGTTCATTGCATTTCCTTTAATGTTCAGACAATCATGGGGACAATGATTCTTGAAATTGATGCTCCTCTATCAGAATTGAATAGTTTTAATATATATATTTTTGAATTAGATGTAGGTTTTCTTTTAGAATAACAAGAAAATAGAAGAGCCAGGCTGGGTGATGTTAATCTCAAGATCCCTGGGGAAGTGGGTGGACTGAGTGATAATCAATAGCCTACATTGTGTTTTACAGCAGAGTACATTCTGGGATGGCTCAGGTGCACTGAGAAGGAGCTAACGTCACCCCCAGATAAAGGAAGCTTATACCACAGATTAAGTAACTTTTGATCTATTCATTTGCCAGCAGAAGTAGGAAAGGATAAGGAGGACCATATCCAGGGACACCCAACAGAACATCACAGGAAGATTGTGTCTTGTAAATGTCAGTCTGTTTTTTGAAGTTGTGAAGTTGACTGAAGCCCGCTCAAACATTTCCACCTCATATTGTTGTTAACAAGGTTCCCACGCACAATGAAGGCTTTGTTACAGCAGTAAGCTGTTGAGCCACATTGAGGTGGTAGTCGCAGAACATCGGCAGATGGAGAGAGGATAATATGTACATCTTCTCAACCTCATTCTGCATGTGGTGATGCTGAATGCCTCTGACACAGAGTATGGACAGTGAACCTTGATGGAAAGAGGACTTTTGTTAATTTGTGCTTCACCCACCAAGAAAACAGCCTGTGTATCTGTCTCCATGATTTTCTAAACATTAGAAGTAAATGACCTCACAGAGCAGTAGTCTTCCAACCTCTGTGAATGAAAGCCCCACTTATACAAACCTGGTAAAATATGAGCCCTCCTCTTGCTTCACTTGTTGCACACATTGCCATATCACTGCCATTCCTTCTCTCCAGAGATGCTGCCTGTCCCACTGAGTTACTCCAGCATTTTGTGTCTGCCTTCACTGGCATTAGACCTGTCCTGGGCAGTCCAAAACTTGGCTACTTCCTTAAACCTTTACCCATATTTTCCCCTTCTTTTTGTGACTGTGGCTTTGTTGAATGCCTTTATCTGGCTTCAGATGAAACTTCCCTTTGCATGAGTGACGAAACGATTCAACGTTCCTGGTGTCAGACATGTGACGCAAGCCAGAGTGATACAAGCCATTCCTTACTTTGTAACAGTAAGTAATGGAGCCAAAATGTGGGAAGTTCAATGAAGCCCCCACTGTGTAGTGGGGAATGGCAGTCTTCAAACATGTGAGAACCATCCAGTGCCCCCCTGTGGCCAGATCAGGATCAAAGCACACTTGACTCTTATAGTTGAGCCTCGGGAACAAAGAATGGTCATTTGGGTAAGCAACAAACGTAAGTCAATATCTTTTCAGTGTTTTCTGCAGAGAAAAGATTTGAAAAAGAACATAGCATTAATTCCAACTTGATCTACCCATCAGAAACCAACAGGAATGGAAGCATTGCTGGTGTTATACCTGATCAGTTTGTTTCCATTGAGAGGGTAATTTCATGTAAAACAGTTCTCTTCCCAAACCTGTGGAATCCTCACCCGGATGAATCAAGTTACAATTTTTCTTGTTATAAACCCTCCCTTCTCCCCTTGGTCTGATCTTTGTTTTTACACCGTAACACTGTTTTCTGATGCTGTGGATGGAAATGATTGACTTTCCCCTGGTTTCTTCCCAGTCTAAATGTGGTGTGTTTCTCTCTCCTCACTGATCCATGTTGCGCTTGGCACGTGCTGGTCCGCACAGTATCCACAAGGTGCAGCACGCTGATCTCCGGCGTGTCTCTGCTCCCCCTGATAGCTTCACGCTGTAAGTAATGATCCTCTCTCTGCTACCTTCCATCCTCACCTCATGTCGTATTTTCTGCTCCATTCTGTCCTCTTTGTTGATAGTTCCACACACGTACTGGAGTACGCCACACACCAGGGAATGGTATGGTAATCCAGGCAGAAGAAAGGCCCGAAAGAGACAAAAGTCCACTGATCCGCAATCCGATTTTATGGAATCCTGTTAGTCCTGCATCTCGCCCACTCAGTAATCGGGAATGTCTGCCAGGGGGATGTGGCCAGAAGCAGAGGGTTCAGAGTTTGGGCTGAGCTGGGATCAGGACTGTGGGCCCAGGTGCGGAGCCAGGATATGGATTCAGAACAGCAAGGGTTACGAACGTGGGCACATTTGAGTTTATTGTCAGATGCACAAATACGTTGAGCTGCAGGTACAAGGAAAACCTTGCTTCCAGCAGCAAGAGAGGCACATGGATTCAGACAATGCACTAAAACATAAATTACACATCAGTTCCACAAGACGAGGGAAAAAATCTCTGCATAAAAACAAGGCATTAGTGAAAAATTCATTTAATCTGCAAGAAGTGGTCTGTAGTGTTCCATTGTTGAGGTAGGATTAGGGTTGTGCAAGTTGGTTCAAGAACTGGTGGTTCTGGGAAAGTAGCTGAATCCAGGGATGATCAGCTTTGATCACATTGAATGGCGGTGCTGGCTCGAAGGGCCGAATGTCCTACTCCTACACCTATTGTCTATTGTCTATCCTGAATCTGGTGGTGTGGGGCTTCAGGCTTCTGTACATCCTGCCTGACAGTAGCAGTGAGAAGAGGAATGGTGGGGATTTGTCATGGTAAGTGGTAGTGCCTCGTATTGATGCTTTCAATAGTGGAGAGGATAGAAGCTTTTGAGTCCACCGTTCTCTGCGGCCTCTTGCATTCCTGTGCATTAAATTGCCGTACCAGCCATGACAAAATCAGTCAGGTTACTTTTTACAGAGCATCTGCAGAAGTGTGTTGAAGTACTTGGAGACAAACTGAATCTCTTTCAACTTCTAACAAAGTAGAGGTGCTGGCAGCCTTCTTCACGATTACATCTATGTGCTGAATCCAGGACAGGTCATCTGAGATGTTAATGCCCAGGAATTTATAGCTGCTAACTCTCCACCGCTGACCCACCAAAGAAAACTGGTTGATATTTGTTGCCGGAGGCAGATGCTTGTATATTCTCCGGTAGACAAAAATGCTGGAGAAACTCAGCGGGTGAGGCAGCTCCTATGGAGCGAAGGAAATAGGCAACGTTTTGGGTCGAGACCCTTCTTCAGAATGTATATTCTCCACCCCCTTTAAACTCACTGGGTTCACGAGAAAATATATTCTTCTTCGTTGTGGAATATGAATGAAAGTGAAATGACCATGTGTTTGGTATGAATATTGGAAATGTCCATCTGAAATATCTGCTTGTCCAGCACCACCAAAGGTCCAAAGGTGCCGGGTTATCCGTTTATACTGAGGGAGAGAATGGAAGAAAGGAAGATGAGGAGAAGAATAATCAGCATGGATTTGAAAAAAGAATTTCTTCTTTGACCAACCTCATTAAACTTTTTGAAGGAGTTTCCGTAAAAGTAGATACGAATGATGATACAGATGTAATTTTAAGATGTCTTTGATAAGATACCGCATTGATGGATAATGAAAGGGAAGATTTCGCCGAATAAACTAACTTCATAATTGAAAGCAGCAAGTAGAGTCAATGGTGGTTTGGGTCAGCAGTGTGGGAGAAGATGAGTGGTGGTGTCCCACACAGCTCACAATTAACACTCACAACACCGAAAGCATAAGCAAGGTTTGAGGGGAGGTTGGACAAGTATATGGTAAAGAAGGGTATAGAGTGTTCTGTTGACAGATGTAACTGAGGAAAGAAGGAAAGGGGCAGGTTTGGAGCAGATGTGGTCCTAGTTGGGCTGAATACCCTGCTCATGAGTTGTTCGTCATTTGTCATCTCGTATTTAAGTAGGGTGTCTCCAACTAGCTGGAACAGTGATGGATACGAGTGCAGCAAAATATTATTTGTGTTAGGATTATGAACATTATGTATAAAAACACCTTATTAATAATCACTATTCACATATAGTACTCATATCTGCTTATAGAAGGAACCAAGTAACTACATATTAGCAGGGTTGCAATACTGATTTGAAGCTAATATATTTTGCCAGTAGCATACTTCATCTGCTCTTCCATCACATTTAGTTCAACGTTGTATAAAGTTTGAAAATCTAAGTGTACATATTATTCATTTCTCCTGTGCTCAATGTTGATAATTTGTTTGCTAATATGAATTTGATTTGGGCCGAATTAAGTCGATGTTACTTCGTGTAGAATTATATACAATACAATACAATACAATACAATATGGTTTTATTTGTCACATTGCACATAAAGTGCAAGTGAAATGAATTTGTCAGCAGTGGTACAATGATAAAGAACACACAATACACAATAAAAATTTAACACAAACATCCACCACAGCATTCATCACTGTGGTGAAAGGCACAACATTTGGCCAGTCCTCCTCCATTTTCCCCCGTGGACGGGATATTATGTTGTAATTGTCATTCATATTTGTGAAATTACTTAAAAGGGCCTTAAATATCCTGAATATCGTTTATATTAATGAAGCCTGACAACGTACACCTTTGCACATATTCAGCCATGTTAGTTGAGACCCATTTCAAAGACTTTTACCCAGAAAGTGACCCTCAGCGACTTGTGGCGATCGAAATAGATTCAGACAAAGCGCCACAACTTTTACTATCCTCCCTGTTTCAGAGGGGTAGTCGCTGATGTTCTCCGCCAGCCCGCTCCCCACCCCACCACCCAACAATCCAGTGATTATCTTAAGTTCAATTGCATTGCATTTGAATGTTATGTGATTGAAAATGTATTTTAGTTTTTGGGGTGAATATAGTAATGGCTGTACCAAAAATGTGTGCGTATTGACTAACAGTGTCTCCATGGACACATCCATGGCCATTTTAGTGTCTGGAATCCTTTGACGGAGAGCTGCTGAACGCTAACCATTCCTAAATGTAGTCGCCCACATGACGTGGTGGCAGCTTTCGTTTTTTTCTGCGAGACTCTCACGGATTGTGTTTTCCAGCCCACACACTGTCCCCGGCCGACTTCGGATGCGGGTGAACAGGATCGGTCTCCAGGATTACGAGAGCATGCAGTACACCAAGCACAGGCTGCAGGAGACGTGTGAGTAGTGCCTGAAATACTGTGGGTGGTTGCAAACTAACTCGGGCAGGACAGGGCAACCCTGACCTCCAGCAACAGTGGAACAGTTCATCAGCTCATCCAATATCATCCTCCATTCTTCCATAAGAAATAGGAGCAGGAGTAAGCCATCCATTCCTTTGAGCCTGCTCCACCATTCCTCATGGATCATCCTCACAGCTGGGATATTGTATCAGTGCTATTTTCCAGCACTATCTCTATGCCCCTCAATTCCCTTCATCTTCAGAAATCTGTTTTGGGGGAATTCAATGATTTGTGTCAACAGGGAGGAAAATTCCAAAGGTTCTCATCAGTCTCTGAGTCAGGGCGTTTCTCCTCCCCTCAGTTATAAACAGGCACCCTTTATTCTGAGCAATCCCTGTTTCTGGTGTCCACAGCCAATAGAATACTTAACCTCTTTCCACCTTGTAAGAATGTTCTGGTTTTCAATGAGATTGCCTGACCTTTGGAGAACAATGACCCAGTCTATTTAATCTTTCCTGATAGACGAAACTCACCAACCTGTCAGTGAATCTTCACTGTACTCCCTCAGTGGCAAATGTTTCCTATTTCTTGCTCAGGAGATGAAGGCTGTGTACAATACACTTGTTCCGATATCACCAAAGCCCCCCACAATTGACAGCAGGTTAGATTTGCTCGGTACTCACATCCTTTCACAATGAAGACCAAAATATCATTTGCCTTCATTTCAATGCTGAATAATGTCAACACTGAATCATACATCGCAGCAGTATTGGGATGGGTGGATCAGGTTAAATTTATGCTTGAGTGTCGGTGCATGTATGATGTGTGTTGAGAACAAATGACCAAAGCCACAGAGAGCAGGTATCCATGTGTAACATGCTGAGTGAAAGAGTGAAACTACAAGTGAAACAACGTAAGTTGAAAGAAACTGATGAAACAACAGTGAAAAAGTAAAAGACCTGGAATTTTTATTTGTGTTGTGTGGCGCCGTCAGCAATGGTAGCCTCGCCAATGGTCTGTCTGTCTTTTTGTCTTTTTTGTTATTTTTAGTGTGTTTTAAAAAGTATGTGTTAATGTTCTCTGGTTTGTTTTATGTGGGGGGAGTGGGGTCGGGAGAAACTTTTTTCAATCTCTTACCTTGCCGGAGATGTGATTTGTTTCCGGGTCGTATCCCCGGTCACTCTGCGGCCTAACATCATGGAGCTGGAGGCCTTGCTCGAGACTGACTTGCGCGAGGCCGTGGACTTGCCATCGCAGCCTGCGATCGCTTGCCTGGGATCGACGTTGCAACCGCGGCCTGCTGAATTCACCATTGAGGAGCTCGCAGTCTCGGGTAGAGACTGATGTCGGGACACTCCAAAGTCGCAGGAGGTTCGACCAGCCCCGACCCGGGGTCCGAGCGCCCGGCGCGGGGAGCTGAGATCCCCCTGATGCGGGAGCTTGATCGCCCCGACGTGGAGGGCCCAACCGCCGGCTACAGGAGCCAAGATCATCCCATCAACAGAAGGCTCAAGGCCCCCCGACTGCGGGAGAACAAAGGGAAGAGATTGAACTTTTTTTTTGCCTTCCATCACAGTGAGGAAAGTGGAGGAGTCGCTGTGGTGGATGTTTATGTTAAAATGTATTTTGTGTGTTTTGTTGCTTTTTATTGGTATGACTGTATGGCAAATCAAATTCCTCGTATGTTGCAAAAACATACTTGGCTAATAAAATATGATTATGATTATTATGATGTGGATGTCAGTGGCAGTAGCAGCAAGTGCTGAGAATGTTTAACATTAAGAAGAGTAATTTTATGATATATTTATATTAATTGCACAGAGTAACATTCTGCTTTACTTTGGATTCATGTTGCGATCCGCACACAGATAGGATCCTAAACTGTACCAGTTTTGAGATCTTTTTACCGTCTGATATTTGCTCATATACATGTGGATATCCCCAGTATTGGTTCATCCATGAAATCAGGCAATGCTTTAAAGTTCTCTTTAAAAATAGTAATGGCTTTAAAATAAATTCCTTGATGTATTCCAGAATGATACCTCTATGCATTTTCTTTGATGTAGCTCAAGTCAAGTCAACTTCATTTGTCACATACACATACAAGATGTACAGTGAAATGAAAGTGGCAATGCCTGCGGGATTGTGCAAAACAACAGGACAGACCAGAACCAGTATTTACATTTAAAAAAAGACAACAACAGTAATTACGCCCCGGTGAGATCAGAGTTTACAGTCCTGACGGCCTGTGGGAAGAAACGTCGTCTCATCCTCTCTGTTTTCATAGCTGAATAGCTGAATAGCGATAACAGTGTAAACCGGTGATTAATATACAGAGTGGTTCTGCTTGCTGGTTGTATTAAATTACAGAGGTTGCTTTCTTAGTTTAACGGTGATGACTGGGTAACAACTTACTACCATTGAGCTGTGCATGAATGGATCAATGCCAAGGAGCCAGGGGCAACAGGAAAGTACTCCTTGATTCTGCCACCTGATATGTTACTGCAGCAAGGGTTGTTTTATGACAAGGTACATTTCCTTTGTGAAATATTCATCTCCTCCCAGAGTAAGTGGCCCAGGGGATGTAAATGAGAACACTCTTTTTACTTCATTCAGAAGAAAGGTCTCGACCCGAAACGTCACCCATTCCTTCCCTCCAGAGATGCTACCTGTCCTGCTGAGTTACTCCAGCATGTTGTGTCGAACTTCGATTTAAACCAGCATCTGCAGTTCCTTCCTACACATGTTGTTTCTTTCCTTCTTTAGCCATACCACTGGGAATTATCGTCATCCACGGAGACTGTGACCTGGAGACATGCCGCAAGTACATTGACCGGCTGCAGGAGGTAAGGGACCACTCTGCATTGATCTGGTGATGACTGCAGGAGAATAGTAGATTCCCTCCCGACTTCAGTTGAAGGAAATATGATGAGAACATCCTCTGTGAAAGGTTCAGGACTTTCGGCCCTTGATTGGACTTTTACCATTAACCACGGTTGTTATGGTTACAAATGATTCGCAACCAACTTCAGTTTAGTGTAGTTTATTGGGACATTGAAAAGCTTTTTATTGGCTTGGTTGACCTGATTATCCCAGTAAGAGGCAGCATCTCCAATACAGGGATACCAGTCATGTGTTAAGGGGGTAGAATGGAGGGGTATATGTTGGGTCATAACTCGATCTCAGATTAATCAGAACACTAATATTGTTAATTGATAACTTCAATATAGAGAGCAGAGTCACTTCATCTAAAGTAGTTTTGCCAAATGGTCAAAATGATAATTTATCAGCAACGATATTTATCTTTTCTCTCAGGACTTTTATCCACTGGCACCAGATGGACATCAGATTAATTACCAGGTAAGATTGTCCCCTCGGCATGATTTGGCTGCTTGACGGATTATTTACCAAGAACATACAGGTGAACCGGAGAACTCGTACAAAATTAAAATGCTGGAAATCCACAATAAAAACAAAATGCCGGAGCTTCTCAGCAGGTCAGGCAGCATCTGTGGAAAGAGAAATAGTTTAGTTTAGTGTAGTTTATTGTCACGTGTACTGAGGTACAGTGAAAAGATTTTGTTGCTTGCTGCCCGTCAGTCAGTGGAAAGACTATACATGATTACAATCAAGCCATCCACAGTGTACAGATACAGGATAAAGGGAATAACGTTAAATGCAAGATAGTATCCAGTAAAGTCCAATTAACTTGTCCTCATCATGTTGGGGTGTGAGGAATAGCTGAGCAGTCAAAGGCTTTCAAACACCTCTTAAATTCACTGATAAGTCGAGACATCAGTGGGTACTTAATAGTCGACATAGGCATGATATTTATAACCTCTTTAAATAAATCTAAGTAAATATAGAATAATGGAATCATACATTGCAGATATGAGTCCTTTCGGCCACCTCAGCCATGTTGACCAGGATGCCTATTTACACCATAAACAATAGGCGCAGGAATAGGCCATTCGGCCCTTCGAGCCAACACCACCATTCAATGTGATCATGGCTGATCATCCACAATCAGTACCCCGTTCCTGCCTTCTCCCCATATCCCCTGACTCCGCTATCCTTAAGAGCTCTATCTCTCTCTTGCGAGCATCCAGAGAACCAGCCTCCTCCGCCTTCTGAGGCAGAGAATTCAACAGACTCACAACTCTCTGTGTGAAAAAGTTTTTCCTCATCTCCGTTCTAAATGGCTTACCCCTTATTCTTAAAATGTGGCCCCTGGTTCTGGACTCCCCCAACCATCAGGAACATGTTTCCTGCGTCTAACGTGTCCAATCCCTTAATGAATTTATATGTTTCTATTAGCATCTGTTAGCATCTCTGGAGAAAAAGGATGGGTGACGTTTCAGATCCTGACTTGAAATGTTGTTGGCCCAGATGCCTTTGAGTCGGTGTTTGTATTGTTTTTTCCAAGAAGGCCCTGAGCCCGTCCATGTAGTGGTGACTTACTCCTGGTGCGACGGGACAGACCGCCATTGGGTGCCACGATGGCAGGCGTGAATATTTGCTGCAGGACGCCCGACAATAGTCATATTTTTCCTCCTATTACAACATTGGAGCAGATTTTGTGAGGCAACACTCATAACTGATGCTAAGTTTGCTTACCTACACACCTGTCTTACCTACACACCTGTCTTACCTACACACCTGTCTTACCTACACACCTGTCTTACCTACACACCTGTCTTACCTACACACGTCTTACCTACACACCTGTCTTACCTACACACCTGTCTTACCCACACACCTGTCTTACCCACACACCTGTCTTACCCACACACCTGTCTTACCCACACACCTGTCTTACCTACACATCTGTCTTACCCACACACCTGTCTTACCTACACACTTGTCTTACCTACACACCTGTCTTACCTACACACCTGTCTTACCTACACACCTGTCTTACCTACACACTTGTCTTACCTACACACCTGTCTTACCTACACACCTGTCTTACCACTGGGAACTACAGTAGAACCCACGATCGACTGCTAAAGCCCTCAATGTTTTTCATTTTCAGGACAGTGAGACTTACCAGCGACAGATGTTGTCTTCCCAGAATCTTTCTTCCAAATGGTGCTTCCTTGACTGTGAGTAGCTGCAGGCGTTCGTTAATGGAAATGTTATTCGTTTTGAATGATTAATTTTATTCTGTCAGAGCAGCATCCCCGAGGGAAGTCCGTATATTAGTGAACAGCAATTTATCAACTTACTTTTTGTTCAGTGACTCTGAAAATAAGTAACACCTTCTTTCCCAATTGGCATAATGGATGTCTGAAGAAGGGTCTCTACCCAAAACATCACCCATTCCTTCTCTCCAGAGATGCTGCCTGTCCCGTTGAGTTACTGCAGCTTTCTGTGTCTGTCTTTGGTTTAAACCAGCATCTGCAGTTCATTCTTACACGTAATGAATGTCTAAGTCATTTTGTTTTTGAGTTGTTTACAATACTGAAGTGCTCCTGAGGTTTAATGTCTGTCACCTACAACACTGTATGCGTGTAACACCATATCCAGCACTGCCTTTAAATATTAAAATACCATTGCAAACACACAAAGTGTCCCTTGGCTTATGTTTAATAGCAAGCGGATGTTGTTGTACATCTCAAACACTGTTGTAACCGGATAGCTTGCAGCATCCTTTGAACCAAATCCTGTTTCTAAGCAACACTGGGTGCTGACTGATCATCTCCCAAACACTGGAAGAAATTCTTCATGACCAGAATGGACAGGCACTTGAAGAAAGACACACAAATCTGGAGTAACTCAGTGGGACAGACAGCTTCTCTGGAAAGAAGGAATGGGTGACGTTTCGGGTCGAGGCCCTGAAGTCTGAGGGTCTCGATCCGAAACGTCAACCATATCTTCTCTCCAGAGCTGCTGCCTGTCCCGCTGAGTTACTCCAGCTTTTTGTGTCTATCTTCGGTTTAAACCAGCATCTGCAGTTCCTTCCTAGGCACTTGCAGAAGCCAGCACTCGACACTACCAGGACTCCAGTATATGGTGTGGACGTCAAACCTGTGCCACAGTTCTCCTGTTGGTGGAGACTGGATATTATGTACTGAGCCAACTTGTAATTAATGAAAGTTTCCAGAGATCTGGGACCTCAGAGAAAGTCCCAGGTAACCTGTACACGTTCTGTCAGGCTGCAGGTCACAATTGGTCAACGTTCATAAGCAGAATTGGGCTGCTATATCTTACCCTCTCAACCCCCATTCTCCTGCCTTCTCCCCATAGCCCCAGGCTCCCGTACTAATCATTGTCCATCCCAACGTTACAATATTTGTTCCTATTCTGCTTAGCACTCCTCCAAGGTTGAGGATGACTTGCTTTCACTCCAGTTCTGAGGCCTGAAAGCTGCCCCTGCATTCATTATTTGAACGTTAAGTGACTGACTAAACGCCACACGGGTATTGCAGGCAGATGCAAAGGGCCCCATGCTGATTGTAGGTTGGATTCTGCTGCACAGACTCGGACAACACACGTACATGGATATACAGGCACACGCACCTAAGCACACATATAGCTGCCCATTTCCATTAGCTCAGCAACCTCCGTCGCTCTCGTCCTTGACTATAAACATTTAATACCATAGCTTCAAACACCTCCATCATGGTCTGGTTTGGCTCAGCCACCAAGCACGACATCCAGAGGCTGCAGCGAATCGTCCGATCAGATGAGAAGGTTATTGGCTGCAACCTTCCCTCCATTGATGAACTGCAAGGGCCAGGAAGCGAGCGGGTACGATCATCTCTGACCCCTCTCGCCCTGGCCACAAACTCTTTGAATCACTTCCCTCTGGAAAGCGACTCCGGACTGTCAAAGCTGCCACATCCAGACATAAACACAGCTTTATTTCTACGAGTAGTAGCTCTACTAAATAACCAAAAAACAGTAGCCTCCTTTTGCTCTGGTATTGTATTTAATTCATATGTTTAATCAATAATGTTTTATTATTAATGTTTAATGTTTTATGTATCATTCTTAACTGTCACTGTATGTCATGTTGTCACTTGCGGGCGGAGCACCAAGGCAAATTCCTTGTATGTGAATACTTGGCCAATAAACTTATTCATTCATTCATTTACTAATTTCACTTATTTTTGGTGAGCTCAATGGATGTTCTGAGCACAAATGCAGGAAAGCCTGGCAGGTTAGAATGCTGTGCATCAGCAGGCAGGAACCTGTGAGCTGAAGATCTTAAGGTCAATCCTGGATCATGCCAGGCGTAAGGGAGGGCAGCAGGTTGGCATTTGGTGTTCTGTCTTTACCGGGGGACCACACAACAGAAAGACAGCTCTTTGTAAGCCAGTGCCCTTTAGATCACGTGCCCTCAGAAATTCTTTGACAAGTGCACGCTGCAGGTCAGTACATTGGACATGGGTCTTGGGCCTGTGATTTGGCAGAGGACTTTGATTTGCATTGTTCAGCAGTATAACACCCGTTGTACACCTCAGGTAGATTTGTTACCTCCATCCACTCACTGCCCGCTGCTCAGCCCATGGATACAAAGTGGCATCGCAGGCCAACAGCTGGATAGTCTGAAGAAGGGTATCGACCCAAAACACCACCCATTCCTTCTCTCCAGAGATGCCGCCTATCCCGCTCAGTTACTCCAGCATTTTGTATCTATTCCCTCAATCTGGCTGACTGGCTGAAAAAAATATAAACAGGCAGGCCATTCAGCCCCTCATGTCTTTTCTGCTATTCATTAAAATCATAACCGACCTTCTACCTCAGTGGCACCTTTCTCACCTTTAACACTAATCCCCATCTCCTGTATTCACCTTTTACTTGCCAGGCTTTGTCCTTCCCCTCTTCTCTTCTACCTTTCTTTTCTCTCTCCTCCCCTCCACCCCTCCCTCCCCAAAATCACTGAATAAGGGCCCCGACCCAAATCGCACTCCTTGCCATGTTTTCCAGAGATGCTGCCTGACTCACTGAGTTACTTCAGCACTTTGTGCTTTTAAAAAATATATAAACCAGCACCTGCAGTTCCTTGTTTCTAAAAAAAAACTGCAGATGCTAGAAATATGAAATAAAACCGGATAGTGCTGGAAATACTTAACAGGTCAGCCCACATCTGTGATAAGAGAAACAGAGCTAACATTTCAAGTCAACAACGTATCCATTTTGGACATCTGCTGTCTCCAAACACGAGAGGGATGATACTACAAACACTGCCTCCACAGAAATGCTCCACGTCCACTGAAAGGATAAGTGAGACAACACCAGCTACCTCTCCGAGACCAAGGTTCCCAGCCAATTTCAGTTGCTACAGTGGGCACGCCACATCATTCACACACTGAACACCAGGCTCCTGAAACAGACAGACAATGAATTTGTGCGGATCACTGTTTAACCATCACAGTTTCCATCCCAAAAATAGATTTATTTTGTTTCGAAGAGAATAAATGGCCCCAAAATAATTCTCAAAGCATGACAAATTAAAAATGTCACTTTAATGTTTGCCTTTGTTTGATTCCTTCACTGATGTTTCTGGATGTTGTTTGTTTGCCTCTCAGCCTTTATTTAGTTGTTTATTTTTGGTTTTGCATTCTAATGGTAGTTTTTCTATTGGTTGTGTGCATTGATGTGCTTTTAAGGTGTGCGCTCAGATAGTTGTGCTTTCCCCTGTCCGTGTGATCTGATGGTGTACTTTATTTTGCTTCTATCCTTATGCTCCTGTTCTCCTGACCTTGCTCCATTTGTTCAGCTCCACCGTTTTCTTGCAGCAATGTTGCCTTTACCTTGGTTGCTCATCCTCACCTTTTCTGCCCTTTCTCTCTGCAGCAACCTCCTTGGATCGATTCTACCGCATTGACAGAGCCCAGGTAGGACAATGTGAATCCTTATCATTCTAAATTACGCCATCTTATCTACCAGGGTATGAAGAAATAACTGTATCGCTAACCACTCAGGGAATCTTTTTTACTTCAGTCATCTTGGATCATTGAACATTTGCCTCCCTGCATTTAGCCTGTGTTGATGTGCAAGGATCTATGTGTATTGCAGCTTGGCTTCCATTGATACAAATACCAGCAATGAATTGCATTAATATACCTTTGATATTGGGAAACATCGGAGTGGTGTAGAAAATGGAGGAGAAATGTTTGTTGCTTAAACTAAATGGTGAATCTTCAGGGGGGTGTGAAAGCTGTAGAGGTGAAAAGAAATGTCTGAAATGGAGGTTTAACTGCCTGACACCAGGTGTAATTTGGTGTTGGGTAGATAGTGATTTAGGGGATGGGACAGGGGGAGTGGTGAGCAGAATAGGGGGATATTTGGGAGTTGGGAGGTGCTCCTCAGCCAGAAGCCCCAATAGATTTCTGTTGTGTGTTTGTTAGAGTCTCTTCACAGCATGGATAAGTCCTCAGGGTTCCTGACCAGTTGAACCATAATAATAATAATAATAATAAATTTTATTTTTATAGCGCTTTTCTAAGACTCAAAGTCGCTTTACAATAGTAACAGACAATAGCAAACGGAGAAGCGGCGAACAAACAGCGCCAGCGTCCTCTCCGTGCAGCACATAAAGAAAGAATACAGACATAACAATAATAGACATTTAATCGGAATAACATATAATCGGAATATAATATACCATGCACTTGACTTGATTCCCATTCTGCTGGTGAAGGAAACATGGCACACGGTGAGATCTGGAGCGAGCCCTGCAAAACAATAGGAAGCTGGAAAACAGATGCACCATGGCTCTTCCTGTATCCAGTGACTTCTCATTGGATGTTACGATGCAAGTTCCTTGGCATCCATATCGCCACCAACCTAAGCTGACCCTAACCTGGTCCCTGCATACAGAAGCGGTAATCAAGAAAGCGCATCAGCGTATATACTTTCTAAAGCATCTGAGGGATTTCCGCATGGCCGCGAGGTTTCTCTCATTTAGTCCAATTCTTGTGCTTTAGAAAGTATTCTGATGGGCCATATCTCAGCCTGTGCAGGCAACTGAGCTGCTCTTGACCATCAGATCCTGCAGAGAGTGAGGAAGATCACCTAGTCCTTAACAAGCTCATCGCTTCCTTCCATTTAATCCATTGCATTGCATCAAGAAGACTGGAAGTATCAAGGATGCCTGTTACCCTGACCATTCCCTTTTCTCCCTTCTACTTTATGGAACAAGAAAAAGTTGCTTACCCGCACTGCTATCCAACTCCTGAACCAATCACTTCTTTCACACAACTTCCTTGTGGTACTGCAGAGGTTTACAGGGATATGGGCCAAAAGCAGCAGGTGGGACTAGTGTAGACGGGGCAGCTTGGGCAAGTTGGGCCGAAGGGCCTGTTTCCGAACTGTATGACACTATGACCACCACATACTCAACTCTAAACTCAACTTCATTCGGTTATTCCATTATTACACTAGTTTACTTGTGTACTACTTAGGATTGCAATGTAACCTTTGCACCATTCTGCTGCGTTGCAATCATCATATTTATTGTCAAATGTATTGGGATTATTGCTTAGTCTATGAGCTTCATACTAACTAGGAATTTCATGCCCCCTTGTGGTATGGGACATTAAACTAATCTGAAACTTGGTGACTGGATGAGGAATGGAACATCGGGAAGCTGACTGAGTCCCAATAGTGACAATACGAATGAGAGTGTGAGGAAGGACACAGAGCGTGGCAGCGAGTGTGCACAAGCCAATTGGTGTAGGAGTGCTGGAGTGGATTGGAGAGGTGGGTGATTTGGACTGGTCTAGACTGGTTGTCAGAAGCTGACAACCTTCTCTACAGCAGCCCCGTTAGAGTCATAGAGTCATACATCGTGGAAACAGGCCTTCGAAACGAAAACGAAAAGTGACCATTTGGGAGCAGCTTCTTTGGGAGATGCTGTGTTTAAAGGTAAGTGTTGAGCATTCTCAAGGGGAAGGGGGAGCAGCCTGTAGTCAACGTGCACATTGGCACGATTCACATAGGTAGGAGAAAGGACGAGGTCCTGCAGAGTGAATACAGGGAGTTAGGTCAAGCGTTTAAAAAAAGCAGGACCTCAAGTGTAGTCATCTCTAAATTAAACTTAAAATTAAACTTCTGCTCTCTGTTTATTTTCTCTTTTATACTCATGTATGGTTTAACTTGCCCAGGTAGCGCACAAAATAAAGTTTTTCACTGTGTCTCAGTATATGTGACAATAATTAACCAATAACCGCACCTCCCTTTCCCCCTCAGGAACATCTCCACTTTGTGACAGAGGTGGCTCATGACGAGCTCTTTATTCTGGATCCTGAGATAGCGACCACTGTGAAGGCAGGGACAACCCCAGAGATGCCGGACCTCGTGGTGGAACCTTCCCCAGGGTACGTTACTTCTCCTAAAACAGCCACCTCTCGCCTGTGCCCAACCTCACCCCTCTCAGAGTTCAATCATGGCTATGACTGGGTACCTTTTCCAGACAGACAATTCCTTCCAAAACCAGCCAAATATAGTTGTATATTACAGCACATACCACTCTTCTGTCATAGTTTATTGGTAGTAAGCTGCTATAGTTCATAATGACCACTTAAATGCATGGCATTTTCATTCTAATTTATTAAGACTGTTTGACTCCGGTGAGGGCAGCCCGGCGCGGGGCTGAGACGGCGCTCCGGTGGCTGAGGCAGCGTTCCGGTGGAGGACATCGTCGGGAGCTCGCAGGTCACAGGCTGGTGCCTGTTTTCCGGAGCTCCCGCGGCAACAGCTGCGTCCGCTGGACTGGAGGGCGGCAGCTTCGACCACCCCGGGCCGCGGAGCTTGAACCGGCCCGTTCGCGGAGCTCGGTTGAGCCGCGGGACTGACTATCATCGCCCGGTGGGGTAACAACATATCGCCTCAGCGCAGAGGGAGAATGAGGAGGGAAGAGACAGTAACTTTAAGACTTTTGCCTCCATCACAGTGAGGAGGTGCCTGGTGAACTCACTGTGGTGGATGTTAATTTGTGTTTACACTACAAACCAACTGACTCACATGGCTATCTGGACTACACGTCTTCCCACCCTGCCCCCTGTAAAGACTCCATCCCCTACTCCCAATTCCTCCGCCTACGCCGCATCTGCTCCCAGGATGAGACGTTCCACACCAGGGCATCGGAAATGTCCTTGTTCTTCAGGGAACGGGGATTCCCCTCCGCCACCATAGATGAGGCTCGCACCAGGGTCTCATCCATACCCCGCAACACTGCTCTCTCTCCCCATCCCCGCACTCGCAACAAGGGCAGAGTCCCCCTAGTCCTCACCTTTCACCCCACCAGCCGGCAAATACAACAAATAATCCTCCGCCATTTCCGCCACCTCCAACGTGACCCCACCACTCGCCACATCTTCCCATCTCCCCCTATGTCTGCCTTCCGCAAAGACCGTTCCCTTGTCAATTCTTCCCTTCCCTCCCGTACCACCCCCTCCCCGGGCACTTTCCGTTGCAACCGCAAGAAATGCAACATCTGTCCCTTCACCTCCCCCCTCGACTCCATTCAAGGATCCAAGCAGTCGTTCCAGGTGCGACAAAGGTTCACCTGTATCTTCTCCAACCTCATCTACTGCATCCGCTGCTCTAGATGTCAGCTGATTTACATCGGGGAGACTAAGCGGAGGTTGGGCGATCGTTTCGCCGAACACCTCCGCTCAGTCCGCAATAACCTACCTGAACTCCCGGTGGCTCAGCACTTCAACTCCCCCTCCCATTCCCAATCCGACCTCTCTGTCCTGGGTCTCCTCCATTGCCAGAGTGAGCAACACCGGAAATTGGAGGAACAGCACCTCATATTCCGCCTGGGTTGCTTGCGTCCGGATGGCATGAACATTGAATTCTCCCAGTTTTGCTAGCCCTTGCTGTCTCCTCCCCTTCGTTAACCCTCGAGCTGTCTCCTCCCATCCCCCCGCCCTCGGGCTCCTCCTCCTCCCTTTTTCCTTCCTTCTCCCCCCCACCCCCTCATCAGTCTGAAGAAGGGTTTCGGCCCGAAACGTCGCCTATTTCCTTCGCTCCATAGATGCTACTGCACCCGCTGAGTTTCTCCAGCATTTTTGTGTACCTTCGTTAATTTGTGTTTATTGTGTGTTTTGTTGTTTATTATTATATGTATGGCTGCAGGCAACAACATTTCGTTCAGACCGAAAGGTCTGAATGACAAATAAAGGATCTAATCTAATCCATTATTAACACTCTCATCTTCACCACTTCTGGTCTACGTTGTAAATAAATTTACGCAGAAACGTTACCCTATATCGCTATGATTTTTTCGCCATCTTACTCACCGTTCTCATCTACTCCCAAGACACCAAGTTTTGTTCCGATCGGTGAAATTATAGAAAAGTTATGAAGGTTTAGAAAATTGTGAGATCAGCATATTGGTCTTCTCGCCTGTCAGTCACGATGAAGGTAACGCCCCTTCCGGGGGCCAGGAGAATAAGTCCCCGGAGGCCGGTCGTGAGTCAGTCAGCCCGCCCGCCCGGAAGACCATGCGTTAGAATTGAGTCCAGAACTGTGAGTCTACGCGTGCTGAGTGAACTGTGAGTCTATGCCGTGAGTGACTGAACTGTGAGTCTACGCCGTGCTGAGTGAACTGTGAGTCTACGCCGTGCTGATTGAACTGTGAGCCCACCAGCCGTGGCTGAGTCCTGAGGTCGCGCTCATTCCAGAAGTCCCGCTCAGTCCAGTCCCGCTCATTCTGGAAGTCCCGCACAGTCCAGAGTTGCGCTCATTCTGGAAGTCCCGCTCAGTCCAGATTCCCGCTCATCCCAGTCCAGAGGTCGCGCTGTGTGTGTGATGCAGGGTGTGTGTGTGTGAGATGGAGGCTGTGTGTGTCGGTGTGAATGTGTGTGTGATGGAGGGTGTGTGGATGTGAGTGTGTGTTAGGTGGTTTGTGTGTGTGTGTGTGTGTGTGATGGAGGGTGTGTTTGTGTATGTGTGTGAGGGTGTGTGTGTGTGAGCTCACCAGCTGTGAGTGAGTGAACTGTGAGCCCACCAGCCATGAGTGACTGAACTGTGAGCCCACCAGCCGTGACTGACTGAACTGTGAGTCCACCAGACGTGAGTGACTGAACTGTGTCCAAGAATCCATTTGTTCCACACACCCATACTAGAGCTCCAGAAAGCCCCCCCCCCCCCCCCACCCCCCACTGGCCTCCAATATTGTAATTGGTGGAGAGGTGGAATATTGTATTGAGGGACCAGCCCACCTGTGTGAGAATGGGACCCAACAGGACCCACTTAGTCTAGTATTATAATACAATGGAACTGCATGGCTGGTTTAAACCAAAGATAGACACAAAATACTGGAGTAATTCAACAGGTTAGGCAGCATCTCTAGAGAAAATGGATAGGCTGCCTGTCGGCTACTGACAGTGCGATTGCAAGAGGGATACATTGTTGCAAACTGGAACTGGTTAACCAATTTTTCGTGGAGGAAGGTAGGGAAATGTGAGGGGAGTGATGAGGAGTGTTTGTAGTGGTTACCTAAAATTAGAGAATTCAATGTTCACATCGCTGGGTCATAAGCTACCCAAGCAAAATATGAAGTGCTTGCTGTTCCTTCAGTTTGTGTGTGACCTCACTCTGGCAATGGAGGAGCCTCTTAAAATGTTATTTTCTGCGCCATCCATTTATCCTGTCAAACTGAGGTTAATTCATAGGGTTCAAAGCTTAGTTTGGAAAGAAAGACTGTTACCAGTGGACACGTTAACTGACCTCCCTCACCAGGACTCTAAAGGGGCTGTCCCACTTGGGCGATCTAATTGGCGAGTTTAGTAGAGTTTGAAAAAATGTTGAAGACCTCCTTCAACTATGTTGAAGACTAACTATGACTAGCTACGACTAACTTCAGGAAAATTGGACACCGAATAGTGGAGAGTGAAGACAACCTCCTTTGATCTCCTTCGACTATGATGAAGACTGTCTACGACTACCTTCGACTACCCTCGATTGCCCTCGATTACCTACGACTAACATGCTGACCTACTACGACTAAACCTACGAGTAAAAAAACAATTGTTTTTTTCCATGGCGACCTTTTTTTACTCGCGGGCATTTTTTAACATATTGAAAAAACACCGCAACCTAGCTGAGGCCTCGAGTAAGCGGAGACCACTCTCGAGCATGAAGGAGAGTTACAAAGACCTCCTATGACCTCGTGTCGACCATGCTGCGAGTATGAGTCGAGGGCAAACTCGCCAGAAATCGCGGATTAGGTCGCCCAAGTGGAACAGGCCCTTAACTAACCTCAAACTCAGATGGAGCCACCTTTGATCACTGTCCAGCCTGTGGAAGGGCTCAACACTGGTGCCTATGTCGTTGAATTGTACACCACTGGTCAGGGCCTTGTATCAACAAGGAAGAGCTACTGTAGCCTATTATTCATATGTTAGAGAGGCAGATCCCATAAAGCAATTTCCCACCTTGTTTCTTCTTGAGAAGAGGAACTCAAATGGAAATAAATCTCAGAATTGGCACCTAATTGAAAAATTAAATGCCTTTTGGATTTTTAGGAAAACAGAACTATGGAATGGCTCCAGTGTGAAGTGGATTGGAAGTGACAGCTGTGACTCTGAGTCTGGGCTACAACACCAACTTCTTGGCAGACAGTCGGGCACCTTAGGACTCCAGAGGCTCAGGTACAAAACTTACACTCGCATGCAGGAAGAAGCTGATCTTGAACGACTGGTATATTCCTCACACTTCAGATCCTGCTCGTGCTCCATATTTGCCTGGTCCTGGTAATCATCTTCAAGCTGTTCTTCCCAACAACGTCCTTCATGTTCCTCATCTTCCTGATCCAAGCAAAATTCCTGCAACTGAGAATTGCAACAACACTTCACACATTCTCAACCCTAATAACATCCCCAACTCCTGATTGTATAATCATCATTATAGTATCCATATCGTCAATATTCCCCAATCCCCCGAGAGAGATCAGCCTTCTGACAACTGTTTGACTGCTCCCAAATCAGGCAATGTTCCCCTCACTGACTCCAAACCGTACTCACAATTCTGACTGCAATTCCCATATTTTGTTAATGACCAGATTTCCATTCCTGACAATTCCTGCACTCCTGATTCCATCAACTTTCTCTATACTCCTGATATCAAAACATCCAAAGCAATTCTGGTCTTAAAAATATTACCCACATTCCTAATCCCAACATCCTTCCCCCATTTCTCATCCTGACAACATTCCCATTACTTTAGATTGCAATGAGGTCTCCCACGTTCCCGACTCTAACCCCTACATTTTGACCCTTCCCAATAAACTTTCCTTCATTGCAACGGGATAATAATGTTTCTAAACCTTTGACACAAACCAACGGAGGTCGTCATGATTTGTTTTAAATCTATTTGAGGGACTTGGATTTAATTGCCCATTCTAATTACCCTTGAGAAGGTGGTGGTGAGCTGCCTTCTTGAATGGCTGCAGTCCATGAGGTGTGGGTGCATCCACAATGGTGTTGGGGAGGGAGTTCCAGGTTTATGACCCAACGATGGTGAAGGTACAACGGTACAGTTCTGAGTCAGGAAGTTGTGTGGCTTGGAGGGTGGTGGTGTTCACATATTTCTGTTGTCCTTGTCCTTTGAGCTGGTGGAGGGGGCGGGTTTGGAAGCTGTTTAAGAGTCCTGGTGAGTTGCTGCAGTGCATCCTGTGCATGGTACAAACTACTGTCACCGTGTGTCAGCTATACTGAGTGTTTTTCTCAATCACCCATGCCGAGGTATTTTACCATTACAGAGAGCAACCCCACAAATCACTTCTACTTTCTTCTCTCTTCAGGCTTCCTTCATCTTCTGAGGAACAAGGTACTTACCTCCGTTCTTATAATAAACCCTTCCATGGTCAAAATTATTCAGGTGTAGGTTCTGATGGGTCGTGTTATTACCTTTCTTGAGGGCACAGAAATTCCAGCGGTTTTCCCATGACCAGAAATGTTGAGTATGTTCTTACTTTCTGCGAATACCTCGCGGATATCACTTTATATTTCAAGTTGAGCGGGACCTCAGAAGACACCCAGGAGGCTGAGAGATTGTGAGCTGGCATCGTGGCTGGAGTGACGTTTCCTACTGAAGTTTCATCCGTTTCAGTCTCTGGCTGTTTAAGCTTTGTGCAATGTGTTTGGAATATAATGCTTGGCCCATTTAAAAAATGTTTCCTCTACTCTGTGTTAAGTTCCCCTTTTGCAGTCTAGATAGAACCCCTGATGTAAGGCAGATTTAACCTGCTGACCACTTCTAAAAGGAATATGAGGGATCTTAAGATTTAACTCCGTAGTGTATCTGAATATGACTGTGGGAGCACAGTCGACAGGGTGTAAAGAAGGTATTAGATATATTTGCCTTCATAGGTTAGGGCATTGAATATAAAAGTTGGGTTGCTATATTGCACCTTTACAAAACACTGGTTAGACCACACTTGCATTATGTCTCTTTAATGTTTAATATGTTCCCCATGTCTGTCTTTCAGAACTTATTCATTCAGTCCTGGAGGGAAACATGCAAAAGGTAATGGGTGACTTAAATCTACATATAGATTGGGTGAATCAAATTGGCAGGGGTGCTGAGGAAGAGGATTTTTTGGAATGCATGCGGGATAGTTATCTAAATTAACATGTAGAGGAACCAACGAGAGAGCAGGCTATTTTAGACTGGGTATTGAGTAATGAGGAAGGGTTAGTTAGCAGTCTTGTTGTACGTGCCCCCTTGGGCAAGAGTGACCATAATATGGTTGAGTTCTTCATTAGGATGGAGAGTGACATTGTTAATTCAGAAACAATGGTTCTGAACTTAAAGAAAGGTAACTTTGAGGGTATGAGACGTGAATTGGCCAAGATTGACTGGCAATTAATTCTAAAAGGGTTGACGGTGGATATGCAATGGAAGACATTTAAAGACTGCATGGATGAACTACAAAAATTGTTCATCCCAGTTTGGCAAAAGAATAAATCAGGGAAGGTAGTGCATCCGTGGATAACAAGGGAAATCAGGGATAGTATCAAAGCGAAGGATGGTGCGTACAAATTAGCCAGAAAAAGCAGCATACCGGAGGACTGGGAGAAATTCAGAGACCAGCAGAGGAGGACAAAGGGCTTAATTAGGAAAGGAAAAATAGATTATGAAAGAAAACTGGCAGGGAACATAAAAACTGACTGCAAAAGTTTTTATAGATATGTGAAAAGAAAGAGATTAGTTAAAACAAATGTAGGTCCCTTGCAGTCAGAAACAGGTGAGTTGTACATGGGGAACAAGGATATGGCGGACCAATTGAATAACTACTTTGGTTCCGTCTTCACTAAGGAAGACATAAATAATCTGCTGGAAATAGCAGGGGACCGCGGGTCAAAGGAGTTGGAGGAGTGAAATCCAGGTTAGCCGGGAAGTGGTGTTGGGTAAATTGAATGGATTAAAGGCCGATAAATCCCCAGGGCCAGATAGGCTGCATCCCAGAGTACTTAAGGAAGTAGCTCCAGAAATAGTGGATGCATTAGTAATAATCTTTCAAAACTCTTTATATTCTGGAGTAGTTCCTGAGGATTGGCGGGTAGCAAACGTAACCCCACTTTTTAAGAAGGGAGGGAGAGAGAAAACGGGGAATTACAGACCAGTTAGTCTAACATCGGTAGTGGGGAAACTGCTAGAGTCAGTTATTAAAGATGGGATAGCAGCACATTTGGAAAGTGGTGAAATCATTGGACAAAGTCAGCATGGATTTACAAAGGGTAAATCATGTCTGACGAATCTTATAGAATTTTTCGAGGATGTAACTAGTAGCGTGGATAGGGGAGAACCAGTGGATGTGGTGTATCTGGACTTCCAGAAGGCTTTCGACAAGGTCCCACATAAGAGATTAGTATACAAACTTAAAGCACACGGCACTGGGGGTTCAGTATTGATGTGGATAGAGAACTGGCTGGCAAACAGGAAGCAAAGATAGGAGTAAACGGGTCCTTTTCACAATGGCAGGCAGTGACTAGTGGGGTACCGCAAGGCTCAGTGCTGGGACCCCAGCTATTTACAATATATATTAATGATCTGGATGGGGGAATTGAAGGCAATATCTCCAAGTTTGCGGATGACACTAAGCTGTTGGGCAGTGTTAGCTGTGAGGAGGATGCTAGGAGACTGCAAGGTGACTTGGATAGGCTGGGTGAGTGGGCAAATGTTTGGCAGATGCAGTATAATGTGGATAAATGTGAGGTTATCCATTTTGGTGGCAAAAACAGGAAAGCAGACTATTATCTAAATGGTGGCCGACTAGGAAAAGGGGAGATGCAGCGAGACCTGGGTGTCATGGTACACCAGTCATTGAAAGTGGGCATGCAGGTGCAGCAGGCAGTGAAGAAAGCGAATGGTATGTTAGCTTTCATAGCAAAAGGATTTGAGTATAGGAGCAGGGAGGTTCTACTGCAGTTGTACAGGGTCTTGGTGAGACCACACCTGGAGTATTGCGTACAGTTTTGGTCTCCAAATCTGAGGAAGGACATTATTGCCATAGAGGGAGTGCAGAGAAGGTTCACCAGACTGATTCCTGGGATGTCAGGGCTGTCTTATGAAGAAAGACTGGATAGACTTGGTTTATACTCTCTAGAATTTAGGAGATTGAGAGGGGATCTTATAGAAACTTACAAAATTCTTAAGGGGTTGGACAGGCTAGATGCAGGAAGATTGCTCCCGATGTTGGGGAAGTCCAGGACAAGGGGTCACAGCTTAAGGATAAGGGGGAAATCCTTTAAAACCGAGATGAGAAGAACCTTTTTCACACAGAGAGTGGTGAATCTCTGGAACTCTCTGCCACAGAGGGTAGTCGAGGCCAGTTCATTGGCTATATTTAAGAGGGAGTTAGATGTGGCCCTTGTGGCTAAGGGGATCAGAGGGTATGGAGAGAAGGCAGGTACGGGATACTGAGTTGGATGATCAGCCATGATCATATTGAATGGCGGTGCAGGCTCGAAGGGCCGAATGGCCTACTCCTGCACCTAATTTCTATGTTCTATGTTTCTATGTAATGAAATGATTCAAAATATGGCCCTGGTGTATGCGTGTGCGTGTGTGGGGATATTATAGGCAGTATATAGCCAAATGTTGATATATTATATTATATATACCGTCCGTATATGAGATGGAAACACAACACAATGTGATGGTTGTGCTAGTTGGTATTTTCAGGAAATCCAAATTAAAACAATTAGTCACAACACCATAATACTGCAATATTTCCTATTGTGAAGATTTTGAAGTTTGATTTAATGTTTTAATTGTGTTGTTATATGTTTACTTTTTTGTTATTTTCTTGGTTTAGTTGATTTTATTTCAGAAATCCATTTACATCCATTGAGCAGCTCCCTAATGTCTCTGAACATCAGAGCAGAGGCTGACTTGGTGTTGAGGCCCATTTACTACTGAGACCTCACTGGGTCTTCACAGACATTTCCTGGGTGTGAAAGGCCAGCTTCATTGGCCCTCTGCAAGTGGCTCCCTAGTTGCCATGCATTGCGATTTTAGTCTATGTTTGTGACCCATTAGAACATTATCAGGCAATCTTGTACAAATCCAAGGATGTGTAAACGTTGGCGTCTTTTTTACAGTTCATCGACTCTTACACTAAGGGGACAAGCCTGATGGTGTGCACGACTGAGGGATACTCTGTGCTCCACTGCGCAGCTAAGAATGGCCACAAAGAACTTGTAAAGTACATTATAGAACATGGTGAGTTTCATAGGTTACATGTCTGGTTGTAACAAGGCAAGAGTTGCCAATTGCTTCTTAAGGCCAGAGGTATTTCCATGGGAATAAAATCTGAATGATAGCATTATTAGGGTTTCAGAGTGAATGAGCCTGATTGTAGTCAAACTCGTAACATAATGTTTGAATGAAGCAACAGATTGTGGGAGCAATGACTGTTCTTCCCGCCAATGTTTGGGCTTCCTGTGGGAAATCTGCGTCCTCGAACGTCCCAAAGATGTGGGCTGGTTAATAGGTCACTGTAATTTGCCCCGATTCTGGGTCGGTGCAGGTGAATCAGGGCAGGGGTTGATTTGAATGTGGGCGATTAGGTTACAGGAAAATAAATGGGGGAGTGGGACGGATGGGATTGCCCCGAGAGCTGGCATAGACTCAATGGGCTGATTGGCCTCTTGCTGTGAAAAAAATATGAAGAGAAAGAGGTCATTCATTCCTTCAATCAGTTTCCTACGCCTCAGGATTCAAGAGCTATTTGTGATACAGACCATTATTTTTGTGACCAAGATACATCGAGAGTCTCCTGAGGTTCCCACGGGATTGTCCCAGGGAAGACGATCAAGATTCACATGCAAACACAGTGGTCGGGTTTCTGTCACTCCCAGTTATGAATGAAAGGATGGTGTGATCCACTGCCCAGCCTAATCAGCACCGACACTACCCCTTCCTCTTATGCCCCTGTCCCACTTAGGAAACCTGAACGGAAACCTCTGGTGACCTCCTGAGTGCAGGTAGATGGGACTAGGGGAAAATAATGGTTTGGCACGGACTTGTAGGGCCGAGATGGCCTGTTTCCGTGCTGTAATTGTTATATGGTTATATAAGATGGCACTGGTGATGCCAGGTGACTCTTTGTGTACGAGTCACAGACGAGGATCTGCAATCACACATTACAATCGCTCCACTCTTTTAAATCTCTACTCCAACAGCAGACTCATGTTATTCCCTTTGCCGTGTACTTGTACACTGTGGATGGCACGGTTGCAATCATGTATTGTCTTTCCGCTGCCTGCGCTTAGCACACAACAAGAGCATTTCACTGTACGTCGGTACATGACAATAAACTAAAATCAAAGTCTACAGCCTCAGCTATTGCTGTGCCGCTCCCCATCAGTCCCTGTCCACACTTGGTATTGCCCGCTAATCCCTGATCGCTCCGTATCTATAGACTCAGTATTGCTGCGTCACTCCCCATCAGTCCTGTTCTCCCGCGGTATTGCCCTTTAGCTCTCTATCAGCTCCCTGTATTCTCAGGTACACAAAAATGCTGGAGAAACTCAGCGGGTGCAGCAGCATCTATGGAGCGAAGGAAATAGGCGACGTTTCGGGCCGAAACTTTGCCTATTTCCTTCGCTCCATAGATGCGGCTGCACGCGCTGAGTTTCTCCAGCATTTTTGTGTATCTTCGATTTTCCAGCATCTGCAGTTCCTTCTTAAACTCCCTGTATTCTCCATTGCTCCCCAACAGTCCCTGCCCACATGCTCAATATTGGGGTTTTTTTTGCACCCCACCAGTCTCCACCAAACGTTCAGTATTGTTCCGTGGCTCCCCATTAGTACAGAGATGAAATAATTCATTTTTGTCATTTTCCAAATTTATTTTGAATTTAAATGTCACCCTGAGGTTCCTGACTCCTACACTGTTATTATTTCCTTCCAGGTCCTCGTGAGTTATTAGATGTAGCAGTAGCGGAAACGTGAGTATTGTTTGTCACTCTTTTTCTCACACTTGTGTGCAGTGAGTTTCTATAATACCGCATTAGGAATACCCTATAATAGCATCTTGCCCCAGGAAGCTGAATAAGCTTTGATTCTGGCTCCAACACCCAAAAAGACCTTGGTCCCATTACACTTTCTGATCCTCCATTCAGCACTTTGTTTGAGATGATAGTCATTCAGTATGGAAAGGCTTTATGCCCGAACTTGTCCACACCCACCAAGATGTTCCATCTAAGCTAGTCCCACTTGCCTGTGTTTGGCCCATATCCCTCCAAACCATTCCTATCCATGTACTAATCCAAATGTGTTTAAATGTTGTCATTGCACCTGCCTCAACTGCTTCCTCTGGCTGCACGTTCCAGATACCCACCACCCTATGTGTGAAAAAGTTGCCCTCACAGATTCCTTTTGGAACTTTCCCTTCTAACCTTAAACCCATGATGTCTAGTTCTTTATTCCTTAATCTGGGAAAAGACTGCGCATTCATGGCACATGGAATAGTAATAATGATGTCACGGAAACAGGCAATTTGCCTCACAATGTCTGTACAGAAGATGCCAACAACATCTGCCTGCACCTGATCCATATCCCTCCATTCCCTGTATATCCATCCAAAAGTCCAATGCCACCATCATACCTGCCTCCACCAACATCCGCTGCAGCACATTCCTTTCACTCACCACCTTCTGTATAAAATAAAACTTGCCCCGCACACCTCCTTTAAACTCTGAGTACCACCGTGACATTCTCCCTGATTAACAAAGCAACTCCTCCATTTCTATTACCCACCCTCGCTATCTTGTCTGAAACTTTGAAACTCCGGCACGATGAGCTGCCAGTCGTGTCCCTCTCGCAACCAAGTTTCCATAATGGCCACATGATCATAATTCCAAGCACTGATCCAGGCTCTCAGTTCATCTGCTTTACCGACAATACTCCATGCATTGAAGTAAACACAGTTAAGTCCATCTTTATCCCCACATTCATGAACCTCTCCCCGCCTGTCCTTCCTTTGAGAATCACTTATCATAACCTCCACTTTCTCATCAGTCCCACCATTTGCTAATCTGCTGCTCTGGTTGCCCTCCCCCCTGCCACTCTAGTTTAAACCCTCCTAGCAGTGTAGGGCTAGCAGGCCTCTCTGCAAGGATGCTGGTGCCCTTCCAGTTCAGGTGCAACCCATCCCTCTTGTACAGGTCACCTCTGACCCAGAAGAGATCCCAAATGATCTAAAAATCTCGTACCTTGCACCAACTCCTCAGCCATGTATCCATCTGTCCTATTGTGCTACTGCTACTCTCGCCAGCACATGGCACCAGTAGTAATCCAGAGATTACCACCCTCAGGATCATGCCTTTTAACCTTTGCCTGACTGTTAGTTGTCTAAATGTTAGTTGTTCCCTGGAGGCCAGCTGACATGGTCTGTTTATATTCTTCACTTCCTTCCATTTCTCAAGACACGGCTTTGCATTCCATGAGAAGGGAGCAGCCTTTCTCGTGGACCGTTAGTCTAGTTAACAGGCCGTGACCTTTGATTTCTTCGACAGGGGCGAGACAGCGTTACATAAAGCAGCATCTCATCGGTATCGTACAATATGTCGCAGTTTAATGAATGCTGGGGCGTCGCTGACACAGACTGATTTGGAGGTAAGGTCTGTTTTGCAGGTGAATGAACGAGCTTAGTGCCACCCTCATTCCTCCCACCCTCTCCCTGACAGAAACACAACCAAGCTGGCACCTGCCCTCGTTTGTGTCAGAGTATTCGCTAAAGGCTTTTACCTCTGCATTTCTACCACCATTTCCTCCTTCCCAGGTTCCCAGTGTTAATCTTGTGTCCTGTGCAGTAGTAAAGAGATTGGTTTGCATTCAATTTTGGCAGAATCCTGAGATCCTTCAATAAGCAACAAACTCAGTCCCCAGCTCCAAAAAAAATTCCGAACCCAACTCCCTGTTGTTGAAACTTCCAGTCATGTTCTCCTTAGGACCAGCTCCCTCACTGAAGAAAGGCTCCAACGGATTCCAAGACAACAGTATTTTATGCTTTGTTCATGATGTTCAGAATTTATCCGCCTCCAAGGTGATATTTTATGTATTTAATGTTTTTGCACACAAGTTTACTATTCACAGCCTTCATTGTTTATCACTGCATAAACACAAACTGTTGTTGTGTTATTTAATTTCTCAATTATTCACAACAGTTCATACAAAATACAGTCACCCCAATGGCATTCACCTTATTCATATATACAGTAGCCGTTTAGTCAGTCTCTCTTACACAAAACTGTGCTTGCGTATGAACATGTTAGTGTAGAGGCTGCATTGTTGGACGAATAATAATCACACTTGGATTTAATAATCTGCAAAATGCATTCCAATTCCAATAAAGTGACGAGATCAAATTCTAATTTGATTTAAAGGCAATTTTCAGTAAATCAATGGTTTAAGTAGAAACCATTGGGTTATCATTAGTAATGCAACGTTCATTAACGTCCTTTAAGGAAGGACCCAGCTATGGTGCCATCCACTCAGTGTGATTAGAGGGACAGTAAATGCCCCCCTCATCAGTGACTCTCGCTGATCGAGTGCAAATACATCGCTTACCCCCCTCCCCAACCCACTTCCATCAATGTATGATTCACTTGGAACTGCCTTGCACCCTCTATGTGAACTGACCTTCTGTGCGTGCCTCTGTCGACTCCGTTCCTCCTTCTGTTGCAGGGCAACACTGCGGGTCACAAAGCAGAGGAGGCAGGGGACCTGGAGCTTGCTGCTTACCTGGAGAACAGACAGCAACACCAGTCGGCGGGGCGCGAGGATCTGGAGACAGCAGTCTGAGAACGATGATGTTGCGGAGACCTTGGAGGGGAGTGCAGGGTTGTCCCAAGAGAGCTTTATGCACTTCCCATTGGGACTCCCAGCGGCCATATCTCTTTGAACACTGCCGCTGGTTAAAGGGAAAGGGATGGCAATGAGAAAAGAGGGGAAGTAGTCATGGAAATTGCAAAGAAGATAATTCCTGCCATTCAGAGAGCCGGATGAAGGGCAGAACCAAGTGACACCTGACCTCGTTGATTCCCATCCAATCTCAACGCTGCAGCTCTCATCAAAAACTGCAGATGGACCTCTTACAGGAAAAGCTTTCAGTCTGCACGTCACAATGAGAACAGCCAATCTTCACAATTCCCTCATACAGCAACAGGGGCCTCTTGCCGTTTCCTCCCACTGTTAACTCCCACTCAAATCAAGTAGAAGAGATGCCAGTTGAGTCTGTGTGCACCTCTTCAGAATGTCACAACTAGGCAAGTCCTCCAGAGTCCAGTGGTGGTGATCAAGGACTTGGCGAGTTTATGTTTGGCAAACCTCCTCTTACCCTAATGCATGCATCAATGACCCTCTTTGGCAGAGGGCAATTTTTCACCCGGGGCAGAGTTTGATATGATCTTGGAGATATGTGCTGAACTGAGGGAGGTTCTTGCTCTCTCACAGCAAGGCGAGAAGCTATCTTTAGGCAAAAGCATTGAGTTTGGACTGTTCCAAATTGCAGAAACTAGAGCTGTGGAAGGCTGGTCAGAACCATACTAGTTCATAAATGGGCAAATCTACTTGATGTACAATATTTCCTTTGACAAATGCTTTAGCGACATCTTTGCCTTTGGACGGGTTTGAATGTTTTCGGAAAGCTTGACATCATTTCAGAGTGCGGGTGGATGGTTAAAATTATGGTCTGTTCTTCCTTGGAATTGTCACCACTTTGATTGCCATGGGCCTTTTTATTCATCCACCTAGTTCCATTTCCACAAACATATCGATGAGGTGGACCGTCTTGCCCCATCACCACAACCATATTGCTACTGGAGATTCCAAAGCCAACTCTGCCCCCTCCCCTCTCCCTCCTTCCCGAATTAGATCTAAGGGTGCAAAAAGCTGGTTCCCTTTCCAATTTAATGGGACAGTTGGAAAGTAAATGTGACGGCTTTTCTTTGGAATTTGATTTAGTTTCAGGGTTGTCGTGGAACCCAATCATCCAGAAAACTTAACCAGTGACTTTCCACAATTAAAAAAACTTAAGCTGTGATTTGGGCAACAGGGTGAGGTCAGTCGAGTCCGACTGATGTTAACCAAGCTACAAGAGGCTGGTAGATTCAGAGGGTGGATAGGACTTTGAATGTGATTCTGCTCCGCTGAGGTGAGCAGGATCATTTCCATTTCCTGCACCTTCACCTTCACTCTCACTCATTCCCAAAACAGTGATTGAGCTCCCTCCCTCTAACACCTCCATTCAACGTCATCTTTCATCACCTCAAGCATCTTCTCCAAAAAAATGTCCTCTCCTTTCCCTCTTCAACCTCCTTGCACAATATCCTGATCAATCACTGATGCTCCTCTGATCAGGGAGGTGACAAGATCACTTGCTTGTGTAGTTTCCCCAGGGGGAAGGAAGACAAGACATTTGTGCCTGGTTTGGGGTCAACACTACAGGGTCACACAAGTGGCTCCAGCCTCCGGACCAGCCTACGCAGCACCCTCCCTCCCGCAAGTGTGGCCACATCAGTGACTGGCTGAGTTACTCCTGCATTTTGTGTCATTGTCCCCCCCTCTCTTGCTGCGGCCGTCACCCCACCTCCCTGAAACACACTCCCCAGGAGCCTCAGGTACCAAAGGGCAATGGAAACTAACCCCGTGTAAAATAATTAAATCAGGGTAGAAACATAAGTCATGAATGGTAACAACAGTAAGGTTAAAATGTGGACCAGATGCATGATCTTTGTATAAATGTCTGGGAGTTAGGGAACATAAAAAACAGACAATGTCACAAAACAGCCAGCAACAAGAGGCGAGTGCAAAATGAAAAGAGTGAAACTAACTAAACTAAGTATTTTTAGAGAAACTACTTGCTTCCTCCCAGAGGCCAGATCTGCAGATGCAGTAGTTGAAGGGAAAAGGTCACAGGGCTGGTAACTGGGACTGCCATGTGCTCTTGTGAATCCCATTGTAAGCACGAAGGTAGAAGATGTGTCCCAATGGAAATGGAAAAATAAGGAAGTGGCTGACTTGGTATTAGTGTTCATGGTGGAGAACAAAGTGCGTAGGCTGAGCATCCCACTGGAACCACTATTGAACTGGGAACAAACAGTCACCCAGATTAATGTGCCACGTACGGTAATAAAGAAGATCATGGGACTAAGTAGTGATAATTCACCTGGACGAGGTAGATTCCAGCCCAGGGTTTTAAACAAGATGCTGTCTTCTAGTGAGTGGACCAAAATGAGGGGGGAAACTTCATCCTCATCAGTTTACCTGCTGCAGATGTATCCGTTCATAGCACTATCGGGAGAAGTGATCACCACAACGTACTTTGTGGAGGCAAAAGACCGCCATCACTCAGGGCAATCTACACTGTGTTACCTGGCACCACGGCTATGCTCAATCAGATACATCCAGTCCATCAGATAGCAGGCAGTTGAAGAATGATGATGGCGAGATGCAACTTCATCATTGGTGACGATCTGGTATCCTGGAAATTCAATGGGATTAAACAGCCTGGGACCTCATGGCCAGAATGTCCCTTTAAACATCAAACTTCAGGAGTATGCCAGCAAAAACCAAGCGTATCGAACACCAGGTGTCAACTCTCTGTGTTTAAACTGTGAGCCACCACTATGCAATTGCACAATTGATTAGGTTGTGGTCTTGCCAGTCATTTATATTGTTGGAGATTTAAACAACTACCTGGAACAGACAACATCACAACTCAGTACTTGTGCCAAAATCAAAACTGAAGCTGTTGCCAGTGTTTTTGGAGATGTGCCGGCTGGGGTATCCGTCTCAGCTTGCGCTCCAGAGGACCCCACCGTTCCACCTGCCAGCCTCGGGCAAATTCAATTCGTATCACATGGGATCAAGAAATGGTTGAGTGGATGGGGCAAAGCAAAGACTGTGGTCTGTGTTGTAGGGGCATTGCTAAGAACTCGTGCATCTGAGCGAGCCAACCCTCTGATCCACCTGCCCAAGTGCAATTACAACGCTGCCTACCTGGTGAGAGGTTGCTCAGATATGCCCTGTTTACAAGTGCAAAGTACAAATTACAGCCAGTTTTCACAGTACTCTGTGAGTGGAAGGTATACGATTTAATATTTTTCACATCTCTTTCAGAGAACAACTTACCTTGTTGTGATGTGTGTGTGATGCCAAGTATTGGAAAATGTAACAGAAAAGGTAGTCATTTCCTACTTGCCACTTACCAGTTCACCAACGCCCTAAAACTTGGTTTAAAAGGTTTGTTTAATGCGTGTGAAAGGTGGGAAAATTAGGGGAGGGAATTCCAAGCTTAACCTTGGCAGCCGAAGACACAGCCAAGAATGGTTGGGCAACCAAGGTCATTGATGATGGTCAGAATTAAAGCACTACATACCTTGGACTGGAGGAGGTTAAATCGGGAACATGAGACCATGATGGGATGGGAATTCTAGAATGTTAATGAGCAAGTACAGCGGTGAGCCTTGGTCAGAGGTCGGAAACAGGCGACAATCTCAAGTTCACAGTGAGTAAAACCAGAAGAGCTTTGAAGTAGTCGTATCCAGAGGTAGCAGAGGCAGGGCCGATGGTTTCAGCAGTGAAGCCAGATGGCATTGCTGCGATTGAAGCTGGAAGCGCTAAATGGACTTCTCCTGTTTCTGACACCTCTGCACACTGCTGTGCACAAGATATGATCATGTCATCTGAATAGTTGCTTTCACTGCCCCAATGCTAAGTGAATGGTATGGCTTCATCCCACAGCAATGTCAGGCAACAGATAGGAGTGCTGGGCACTGCATGTTGAAAATTAATTTCTTCCAGAAATAGTTGCAACACATCCCTCTTCCCCATGTACCTGAAGTGTGTTGAAATGAAAATGTAATGGACTATTGCTAGATTATTTACTAGACTGTACGCTTCCTAATATGTCACCCGTGTAGATGTCCACAGGAATCATGCACTCTATAACACACTTCTCCAATTTTGGAAATCACACATCTTCATTTTAACTCTTACATTGTCCAACACTTGCAGAGTTTCAGTGAAATCTTCCTTTTTCCAATGGTAGTTTGCTTTCAATCTTTTCTCCTCTCAAACAATCGCTTTACTTAGATCACAGTAATCAAAAATAAGTGCTGCAACCAAATTGTTATACCAATCCCAATGTCAGCTATCCATCTTCATTCTGCAGTAAAAATGATGTAGAAACATATATATTCTTACAAGTGGGGCCTAGATAAAACCGTTGGATTGTAATTTCAACACTTCAGTAAACCAAGTCAACTTTATGCTCAGCCAGTAGGATTTATTTCAACAAAAGTCCTTGTTAAGTCAGAGCTACTTGCTAGTCCATATCTGGAATGCAGTACGACTACCGTAATTACATCCTGGCCTCGCCATGCTCACTCTGATCCTCCTCACTCTCCACACTCTCTTCACGCTTCTCACTGTTGCAGCAAAGCACATCTTGTCCCTCTGCCAACATGTGTGCACTGCCTGAAGCATAAGGGCAACCTTTTGCTCATTGAGGATGGTCAGGAAAAATCTTGGGAGTCACTCAGGCATGTGGCTTCACTGGCCAAAATAAGACTTGTAGCATCTTCCAACTATTTTGCTGGTGAAATATTAAAACTTAGTAATATTGCTCAAAATTCTAGCCTAGCAATATCCTTCTGAGTCGCCACATAAATTGAGAACAATATTATCTATTTGCATTTGTACAGTATCTTTACCATCAGGAGATGTTCCAAGGTAGGCGGAGAGCTAGCAGCAGAGTTTCACTCTGAGGATAATTGAGGCCAGACCTGGAATACAATGAACCTAAGAACCTAAAAATAGGTGTTTATACAGCAAGGGAGGAACAAAAGCACTGATAGATTGGAAAAACATGCAAAATCAGTACACTGGTACTGAAGCCAATATTGCTCAGCAGGCACATGGCTTATTGGTTGAAGCAACAGGGTTTTAGATGAACATTAAGTACAGTATTTATACTGAAAATGGTTCTGACTGAGCAGTAGGTCAGACGATGGCTGGGAATGAGAAGTGGGGAGTGGTGGTGGACGGACGATGAGAGTCCAGCATTTATTGATTCAGAGGAAACTTGGAAATAAACAGCAAGATTCACCAAGACCAGAGGAACCTTGACCAAACTGGTAAACATTCGATTATAACACTTGAAGAGACTCCATTGTGTGGCAATTGGTGGATTTTCTTCAGGAAGGAGATGGAAGTAGTGAAGTGAAGATGAATAGTAAAATGTATCCCTCCATCAAGACATTTAATGAAAGCTTTAAGTTTTAATATTTTTGCAAACCAGCTGGATATCTGGTTTAGGAATGGTGATTTTACCTTGCAACTATTGGTGACCTTCCACTGTCATCCATGGTGATCTTCACTGACCCCTCCCTCACTTTGGGTCTTGAGGAATTGTCCTCTGCCATTCAAGCCCCATCCTTAAATGTTCATTTTTGCCGGTTATCATTGTCATCAGTAATTTGCACGTGAGAAAGTTCAACGGGATGACATTCGGATCGGCACATCGCAATTTGAACTTTGCAAAGTAATGAAGTGAAAAGTCTAATGTTTTAAACATTTCGCCAAAGCCATTGAAATGTATAAATGGTGCTGAAACAGTAACCAGTGAAGGGATGCTGCACTGAAACAAACAGCAAACCTCCACCCAGACTTGCTTCCCAAAGGGTGAACAGAGGATTTTACAAACTGCAAAGGAGGAGGCAGAGACAAAATAAATACCAACAATAGATCAAAGACTTGTCCGTGTATAAATTGCTTGGACCAGGCATTGTGTATATTCACTGAATTGCACTAAAAAGGGACCAGTCATACACTAAGTCAACAAGGCTCAAATCAAGCTGGATCTGTCAAGGAGATTTCGTGCCTGCTACATCAGCTCACCACAGGTAATTAATTATTGTCCTTGAAATTGCCCCTAGGGGCAGCACCAACTGCGTTCTAGGTTGTAAATGATCTGCATGTTTGTGTAATGATATCAGGTGGAGACCATTTCACCCGTAATTAACAAGTGTTTTTGTAGGTCAGGTTCTGTGAACTGAACTGATTCATTTTTTGGGGAATCAAAAGAAAAATATCAGGTGCTGTTTGCACTGGGGATGGGAAAAGGGGGTTGTTTATCAGAGGGAAGTGATAGAAGAGTTTGTGAAATATTTATGTATTTAATTGAATTAATCTTCAGAATTACTTGTATCTGCATTGAAGGGGCAGCTTCTAAGTTTGGATCTGCTGAAAGGCCACTCTGTACATTTGTAAGGAACATTGGGGTTGTCATGAAAGAGTTTTCAGGGCTTATAACGAGTGCCTTCGTCAGAATAAACTACTCTGTATTAATGCCAGGATAACGTGGGAGCAGTTTATACAAACAAACTCCAGGGCAGACAGTGTGAGAGGCCCCAAAGTTAAAATGCTCCTCTCCTGTGCTCATCTCTAACATCTTTAATCATTTTTATCAGCCAAAAAAGCACTGGTCCCTTGTTGCATTGTGCTTCCATTACAGGCTTTAGCCAGAATCTCCTCCTCATCCTGCCATTGTGGATCATTTCTTCTATTTCAAAGAAGTAATAATGATTGACACAATAATTATACAGATGAAAAACCAGACTTTGGTTGTTGACCATCTGTTTATAATCAACAGGAAGTCCTTAGTCAGTTTGGAGAGAATTCCTGTAACGTTAACTGCCTTCTCAATAAAGAACAAACGGCTACTTTATTTCTGATCTCAGTAGTCAGGAGATTGGGACCAATCAATAGATAATTTTAATCACATGAAGCTTTCATGTGAAATTGGTGGTGATTTTTGCATGAGACTGTAGTGAATCATAATGAGTGGTGTCTCCCACCCTGAGATGGCTCGTGTGAACATACATGACTGTTCTTGCTTGTAATTCCTCGGCACTGTGACTGTAGTGCTCGTTCGGCTGTACCAACCTACGTTAATAGGTTCATATTATCTATAAATAAATTTTTTAATATAAATAAGTGTCTTGTGCATGACGTCAATGCGTAATTTCAATGTGTGATCGACTTTCAAGACAGAGGGCAAATCCTGTCCAGTCCATTTATGACAATCCTAAGATCAGCCTCCCTGAACTTATGACTGATTAGTAAATAACACACGTAATGCTAGGTAGGGCTGCTTACTTTCAGAATGTCAGGTAGGGATCAGCAATAGTATGTAGGAATTGATTCACTCCTACTCTAGAGCATTGAATCCTATACAAAGCCAATAGTGCAGTACCCTGGGAGTGCCGCACTGTTAGAAGGGCTGTGTTTTGTGTTATGATGTTAAGCATTGACTATATCTCTCCTTAGTTTTGATAAACCTACCCCCATCTGACCATACCTCACACAGCCGTCACCCAAGGGTCACACACAACTGTCTCTCCCTGAAGACTACTACTGCCTTTACTCACGGTAAAGCCTGGTGTCTAGGAACAATTGAAAGATTTGGAGCCAAAGAAGGAAACATGAGAGTAGTGAAGGGGAAAGTCAGTAGCTGTGAACTATCTGTGAGCTCACTTAGGGCTGCCCTTGAAAAGCACCCCAAAGGAGAAGCGGTACAATTTGTTCTTGGAACATGGAAAGGGAGAGGTGGCTGCGGGAGGTCACATGGTCGCAGTGGCCTCAGGTCATGGTGTGGGAACGGGAAGATGACGTGGCCGTTGGGGGCACTAAATCAGCTGGATGAACAAGTGCTGCCTGCAGCAGTGGCTTAGAGCAGCGGTGGCTGTGAAAGGAACCAACAGTATATGCTGGCCCAGGCTGTCAGGTCATCGGCCGTTAAAGAGAGAAAAGAAGAAATGCATATCTCCTTACACCAGGATCAGACTTGAATTCAGATAATTGAAAACTGCTCCTATGTTCTAAAACACAATCTTGTGCCTCTCCACTCATTTTCTCCGTGTCAATGATGTACAACCATTTTGGTATTTCTCCAGCAGTGATAAAAAAATTCTACATTCACAATGTAAAATTATATATCTTGAATACCATATATCTTAAATGTTTGTCCCTCATCCAGGAAAAAGAACCATGGTTTGTTCAACCTTTGCTCACTAGTTTTCAGTGAGATGAGCTGATGAACCAGCACTGCTTATTTCTCTGGGGTCAGTGCTATTAAATCCGTACACCTTGAGATTGAACTGCACGGTGAAAAAGACTCAATTCTTTACAATCTTATAATCACTTGCAGTAGTCTTGAAACAATAAACACTAGGAGAAACTTCTTCCAATCAATCCACACATAACATCAGGAATAAGGAACTGCAAGTAAACTGCTGGTTTACAAAAACTGACACAAAACCTTCTCTTAACAATTTGGCCCAATCTTAAAGAAAGCTCATTGATTCCTCTATTTCCTTAGAAGAGGAGATCCCATATGTTACTAAATACTGTCTTGAACTTGTGCAGGTGTATGTAGAGAGTGCACTGACTGGATGTATCATGGTCTGGTTCAGTAACTCGGAACACCCAGGAACGAAGATAGGTGTACAAGTGGTAGTTATTGCCTGGTGCAACACAGGTTTGATCTCCCCACCATTGAAGGGATCTACAGGAGGTACAAGCATCAAGAAAGCAGTTAATATCATCAATGAACCTTGCCACCCTGGACGCACTCATTATTACCATCAGGAAGGTAATACAGGAATCTACCGGTTTAAACACAACTTTTCCCTGTAACTATCAGGCTTTTGAAAACTGCACAACACTCAGCATGCAGGTACAGTAGGCAGTGAAGAAAGCTAATGGCATGTTGGCCTTCATAATGAGAGTTGAGTATAGGAGCAAAGAGGTCCTTCTGCAGTTGTACAGGGCCCTGGTGAGACCAAACCTGGAGTATGGTGTGCAGTTTTGGTCTCCAAATTTGAGGAAGGACATTCTTGCTATTGAGGGAGTGCAGCGTAGGTTCACAAGGTTAATTCCCGGGATGGAGAGTGTCATATGATGAAAGAATGGAGCGACCTGGCTTGTATTCTCTTGAATTTAAAAGGATGAGAGGATATCTTATAGAAACATAAAATTATTACGGGATTGAACACGCTAGATGCAGGAAACATGTTCCCAATGTTGGCGAAGTCCAGAACCAGGGGCCACAGTTTAAAAATAATAGGCAGGCCATTTTGAACTGGTAAAACATTTTCACACAGAGTTGTAAATTTGTGGAATTCTCTGCCTCAGAAGGCAGTGGAGGCCGATTCACTGGATCATTTGAGAGAGTTGGATAGAGCTCTTAGGGTTAGCAGAGTCAAGGGATATGGGGAGAAGGCAGGAATGGGGTACTGATTGTGGATGTTCAGTCATGGTCACATTGAATGGCGATGCTGGCTCGAAGGGCCAAATGGCCTACTCCTGCACCTATTGTCTATGTAGCATATACGATCTACAAGAACTTTGTTTTGGTTGCACTACATACTTCGGTTTTGCACTAATATGGCCTGGTTACACTGATTATTAGTTTATCATATTATTTGAATATTGAATAATTATTTGTTGTACTTTAGCATTAATAGGCCTGCAGAGCTGCAGCAAGCCATTTCAGTACAAACAGTAAACACTCTAGACTTTGCTGACAGCAGTGGTGAAATGTTGCAGTTTTAATTCACCAATGATCAAACAGTCCCATAGGAAAGGATAATGGGAGGACTCTTGTATTTGTCCATCTGTGAAGGCACAGGTTGCCTCAGGCAATGCCTCATTTGAAAGCTGACATCTCCAACTGTATAGCTCCCTCATCACCAGAGGAAATAATAAAAATAATGGATGGGATTTATATAGCGCCTTTGTAATACTCAAGGCGCTTTACATCGCATTATTCATTCACTCCTCAGTCACACTCGGTGGTGGTGAGCTACTTCTGTAGCCACAGCTGCCCTGGGGCAGACTGACGGAAGCGTGGCTGCCAATCTGCGCCTACGGCCCCTCCGACCACCACCAATCACTCACACACATTCACACACAGGCAAAGGTGGGTGAAGTGTCTTGCCCAAGGACACAACGACAGTATGCACTCCAAGCGGGATTCGAACCGGCTACCTTCCGGTTGCCAGCCGAACACTTAGCCCATTGTGCCATCTGTCGTCCCGGTACATTTAATCAACTCTCTAGAATGGCACACTAACACCAAACCTTACCTTAGAGGTGACTACTACCGAACAGAGCCAAGATAGGGATTTAGAGTGAAAAATAGAGTGGACAGCAATCAATTTCAGATTATTTATAAAATGGTGAGGACATCACCATGGGGGGAGGGGAAGTAATTTCAATCCCTGAACTCACCATGGCAGCTGATAAAGTTATATTCAATATATTTAGAATAATTCAAGCAGGGTAATAAAAAATAAAATGATGATCTACCGGATCTTAATAAAACAAAATAGGTTTCTTCAAAGACAATCTTATGTTCATTTGCAAACTGCCCAAATATCACACCTGACTGGAGCAATGTGGTTATCAGCGTGGCAAGCTGCATCAAAACCTGTGTGCTATGAAAGTACCTTCAAATGAAAGGTAGTGGATGGGCAATCCCTTATTGGCCCCTGTAGTAACAATCACATCAAGCAGAGCTTTAATTTGCATCAGTCCTGAAGTAGCCAGTCTTGTATTCCATACACTCCTAGACTCGGACAAAACTCGATAATTAATTCGAAACGCTGAATTTTATTCTATCTGGAAAATAACCTTTTATTTGTAATTACAGGTCGGTCCTCAACAATAAAAAAATTATACTAGTTTTGTGAGCCTTACAGAAATGACATTTTAAAAAAGGCCATGAAAAGAGAAAACGGATGTGTACAGTAGTGTGATTGAGAAGACTATCATGTTCTCTTTATCCTCACAAGGCCACGAATTCGCCGAACGAGTGCTTGAATAAACAAGTGTCTTGACCGTACTCTACAATAACCATTCTCAATTTCGAGCAACTTCTTTTGTAGAGATTCCCCAAAGCTCGCTGCAGCATCAATTTGAAGCTGGAGAAATAAGACAAAACTCAGTTTGCACTGTTAAACACAGAACTGAAACAAGCCACACACCCCATGTTCAGCTTCACTGGCCTCAGGCCAAACCTCTGCATCCGTCAAATGCTCCTGGACATTTACCCAATATGGCAGTGAGCAATGGCGGCCGTGGCAGAACGACGCACGAGCAACCAGCGATCAACTCTTGCATCTTTCCAGCAGATGTAGGGCCAGTTAGAAGAGCAAGATTCTGATCTCCTTGAAATGGGTGATATCAATGTCATCATTTCTTCCAGCTGCTTTCTGCAAAATTACTATCCCACAATTATATCTCAAATTAATATCCCACAATTAGCACGCCTTTATGGACAGTCCCTGGAAAGTTCTCTCTCCAATTCATGTATTTATTCACCTAATATGCGTTTAATGGCCTTTAAACATGGCATTAAAAAGCTCCATCAATTTTATCATAAGAATATCACGGACAGATCCAGCATTGATATCAAGTACAGCAGGTAACAGATTTTATAACTGTGACCATCATCACATGATAGATAACACGGCCGTAATTAAGGTTGAAACCTACCTGCTCAAGGTCATGTTGATTTACTTGACTGAGAATGAGACGCCTGGAATCAGGATTTGAACCAAACCTCTGAGAATCTAGGTTTAATAAAATATAAAAAACAAAGTTGGCAGTTTGGTCAACTTCAGAAATCAGCTGCTCAAGACTACCAAATTTTGCCATGCTGTCTCAAGTTTGTTTTCAAATTATACTGTACAAAATTAATGATGAAAATCTATTTGAAATCTCCAGCTTAATAACATCCTCCTTATAGCAAGGTGACCAAAACTGAATTGAAATGTAGCCTCATCGACATCTTGTACAACTGTATCATAACATCCCAACTTCTATACTCAATATCCATTCTTCAGCCCACTTGAACAGCTGTAATTTTGATAACCTCAAAGTTCTGCTGTAATTTTTGATAACCTGGCAATGCTGAGCTTTGTGTATTGATGAAACAACACTCATCCAAGCAAGTGGAGTATGTTCCATCATGCTCCTGATTTGTGCTTCTAGTTGGTGGAAAGTTTTAAGAACGACAGGAAGGGAGTTATATGTTGCAAGATATTCAGCCTCTGATCCATTTTCATAGTCAGTGTTTATATGGAGCTTCTAATTAATGGAAGATAGACATAAAGTGCTGGCATAACTCAGCGGTTCAGGCAACATCTCTGGTGAAAAAGGATGGGTGACGCTTCAGGTCTGGGTCCTTCTTAATGGAAGTCACTGCACATTTGGTGATGGTTACGCCAGTAAATATCAATGTTATATGGTTATATTTCCTCTGTTGGAGATCACAAGAGATCACTAATGCAAATGTTACTTGCTATTCAGCAGCACATCCAAATATTATTTGCTGCAAGCAAAAATGGGATGCTTCATTGACAGGAAGTACAGATCAAATTAGATATTGTGCAATTACTAGTGAATACACTCACTTCTGACCTTATGTTTGAAGGAAGGTTTAGAAGTTAATGATGGTTGGATCTCGGTCACAACACTGAGGCGTTTCTGCAGTGATGTCCTAAAACTGTGCTGATGAACCCCAACAGCCACAGCCTTCTCCCTTATGCGAGATATAACTTTAATCACTATAGTGTTTCCTATTTGATGCCCACTGACTTAATTCTTATCAAGGCTCCTTGGTGTCACAATTGGTCAAACGATGCCTTGATGTTAAAGGCAGTCACTTTCACCTCACTGCACTGCTGCTCTTTGACTATGTTTGGATGAAGGCTGCCCTGGGAAAATCTAGCCTGGCCATCGGTGAGCAGGCTGTTGAGTAATTGCAGTTTGACAGCACTGTCAACAATACAACACAGTGCAGAAGGTAAGAATAGACTAATTGAGTGGTAATAAGCTAGTGTGAATTGTCCTGTTGTTTTGTGCACAGGACACTCCTGGACCATTTTTCACATTGCAGGGTAGATGCCTGAAATGTAACTGTACAGGGACTGCTTAGCTGGAGGTGTGGCTTGTTTGAGAGCCACATGTTTCCAGCACTGTTGCTACGGTCTATGTTGCAACCACTGCTATCAGCCATTTCTAAATAACATGCAGTGAATCAAACTGTTTGTTGCAGTTTCTGTGTTTATGAGGATTGTGAAAGGAAGCCCAGATGGATCATCTCTTCAGCACTTTAGGTTACAAATTATTGCGAATGTTTCAGTTTCGTCTTGGGCAGTCTCATGCCATTCTTCACCATCATTGAGGATGATTTTTTTTCCCCCTATTGAAAGTACTTTTGAACACAGATAGCTGATGCTCAGGGATTCTTCTAGTTATCAGAAGCTTAACCTAGACTGATATTATTTACCTCTCTTGCTCAATATTATTGCAGCTCAAGCTACTAACTGAATCAAACCATTAGGATTGTGTAACAGAACATCACAATTTTCATGCAAACTCGTCCAATTCAGATTGTGGCCTATTGCACTGGGTAATGAACTCCGTCCGGTTAACACGTTCAGAGAATGTAAGTGTAATCTGCTGTATATCTATCAGGGAACAAGTAGACCTCAACACCTGTGATTAAAATGATCGATCTAACGCAAGTCAGTATTTACAATAACCTCAAACCTGCATCTCACCTTGCTGTTCCCTACCCCTGTAAGAAACATTCATGGCATTTGGAAAATCATGGGTATCCGTGGGAACACAGTGCAAGAAGTAATACTCTAAATGGCGCCATAAAATGAAGAGGCAGTTTTCCACAATGTCTGAAAAGTTAAAATGTCAAAGAACAAAACTGAAAACAGTTCCATTTTCATGCTCCCCTATCCCGCCACTAAACCATTTACCTTTTCAACCCCCCCTTACTAGACTTTATTCACCTCTCTCCTACCAAACCAGACTTTACTCCTCTCCCCTAAATCCACCAAACTGGAGACATCCCTCTCTTTCCTCCTCCAAGCCTGAGACCCTTCAACCCATCCAAACTGGAGACTTTATTCACATCCCCACCACCAGACAGTGCAATTTATTCATCACCATGTTCCAGACCTTGCCTTCATTACATCCTGTGATTATTAAGCGGCAACTCAGACGAGTTTTAGAAAAGGTGCAGCTTCCCTCATTCCTGTGAAGCTGTATGGAAACCAGCAAGAAAGGATACAACAGTAGAGGGAGAGCAGCTCTGCTTGATGGTTAATCTGGTGCACAAGTCGTCGTCTAGCCAGAACCTGTCGCTGTGCAGCTGAAATCTTGTCCACACCAGTCGGCATTATTGCTTGGCATAGCTGTGAGGCACACGACAAAGTTGATCAGTTGAACTGTACATCAGTTTTGTTGTTTCCAGTTGTTAGAACTAACTGGAGCATTCTGGGCACACAAATATTGCCCTTCAGCAGGGACAGGGAGAAAACAAATGGTTTTCAGGCATTTAGTTTAGTTTAGTTACAGCGTGGAAACAGGCCCTTCGGCCGACCGAGTCGACAACGACCAGCAATCCCATTATGCTAGCACTAGCCTACACACTCAGGACAATTTTACAATCTTTACCGAAGTCAATGAACCTACAAATCTGTACGTCTTTGGAGTGTGGGAGGAAACCGGAGCACTCAAGGAAAACCTACGCGGTCACGGGGAGGACGTACAAACTCTATACAGAAAGCACCCATAGACAGGATGGAACCCGGGTCTCTGGTGCTGGAGCTACCAGAGATACAGGCCAGATATTTCACAGAGAAAGGCCATTTGGGTGAGATCATAGGGGAAGGGTGGAATTCTCAGAATGTAACCCAGAGTATAGGTAAGGGAGAAAGTATCTAAAAATAATCTAAACAATCATGCACTGTTGGTTAGCCAAGGGAAGGGCATCTGTTCAAGGTTTCAATTCACAAAATAATACCACACACAGACCTCCTTTATTTCATCTGGGGGAAGGTGCTGCAGATTCTGATACTTGGCCACACTCTGCCGATGGCTCTCATAGCTGCTGAAGAAATCATTTGCACTTTGCCTCAATAGGAACAGTACGATCCCAAGGCTGGGCAGCCTCCAGTAAGGAACCATTGCCAGTTGAGCATCTGTAAACAGGGGAGGAACAACATTTCTGTCACTGTAACTCAAGCAGGAAAGGGAACAGTTTTAGCCTGGTCACATACCATCTTCAACATATTCTAAATTAATCAGACGTAAATCAGAGATGGGAAACATCGGAGGTGGGAAACAAAAAGTGTATTGATGAAATACTGCCTCAGCCAAAAATAACATTTTTAAAACATAAAGCTGCATCCTGTGTTTTCAAAATTTGCCAGTTTTTCAAAATTTATAGTAAAAGTGGCAACAAGGCAAGTCGAACTCTCTGCCACAGAAGGCAGTGGAGGCCAATTGACTGGATGTTTTCAAGAGAGAGTTAGATTTAGCTCTTAGGGCTAACAGAAGCAAGGGATATGGGGAAAAAGCAGGAACGGGGCACTGATTTTGGATGATCAGCCATAATCATATTGAATGGCGGTGCTGGCTCCAAGGGCCAAATGGCCTACTCCTGCATCTATTTTCTATGTTTCTAATTATAATCCCACCTGGCTGTAAAGCAATTAGTTAGACACAGCCAGACAAAGATTGCACTTAAACATGGCCACACATTACCTATAAACAGTGCAACTTAGTTATATTCATTCACACAGAAGCAAATCATTCATACTGTATGTCAAAGATCCTTTGGTCCAACCTATCAATGCCGAACAAGATGCCCCATCTGAGCTAGTGCCATTTCCCTGCATTGACCCTCATCTCTCAAAGCCTTTCCAATCCATGTACCAGTCCAAATGTATTTTAAATGTTATTGCACCTACCTCAACCACTTCCTCTGGCATGTATCTACACCTTCTGTGTGAAAAAGTTGCCCCTCAGGTTCCTATTAAATCTTTCCCCTCTTACCTTAAACCAATGCCCTCTAAATTCTTGATTCCGCAATCCTGGGAAAAAGACTTGCACTACCTAATCTCTTCATGATTTCTTAAACACCTTTAACATCACCCCAAGGCCTCTTGCTCAACCCTTTCCTGGAGCTCAGGCCATTGAGTCCTGGCAGCATCCTTGTAAATCTGCTCTGCCCCCTGGCCAGCATCTTCCTTACAATAGCCTGACCAAAACTGAGCACAATACTCCACCATCCGCCTCACCACATCTTGTACAACTGTAACATAATAATGCAATTTCCTTACTCATTCCCTTGACTGATCAAGGCCAATGTGCCAAAGGCTTTCTTCACCATCCTATCTACCTGCGATGCCGCATCAGGAAACTATGTACCAGCACTTTTAGATCCCAATGCTTCCCAGGGCCGCATCATTTACTGTGAAGGTTCTGCCCTGGACCTCCCAAAAAGTACCATCTCACACTAATCTGAGTTAATCTCCATTAGCCATTCCTTGGCCCATTTTCCCAGCTGAGCAAGATCCCGCTGTAATTTTTGATAGCTATCTTAACTGTCTACCCTACCACCTATTTTAGCATAATCGGCAAACTTATGAATGACGCCTTGTACGCTCTCATCCAATTCAGTGTTATAGATGACAAAACAGCAACGGGTCCAGCCCCAATCAGAGATACAACACTAATTGCAGACCTCCAGTCCAAAAAACAATCTTCCATTTCCAGTCTAAAAACCAATCATCCATCGCCATTTCTCTGCCTCCTACCATTAAGCCAATTGTGCATCGTTAGCTAGTTCTCCCTCAATCCCATGCGATCTTTCTAGAGGAACCAAACATGCAGAACCCCTTCGAAGGCCTTGCACAAGTCCATATAGATGTTTACAGCCCTCATCAGCATTCTTGGTTACTTCTGCAAAAAAACTCAATCAAATTCATGAGACATGAACAAAACCATGCTGACTATAATACTGACTGTCCTCAAGATATCGCTCTCAACTTTCCCAAGCTCACGCCTTCATATCTTTCCCCATGGCAAAAGAGAAAGAAACATTCATTGGGGACTTCCCGATTTTCCTGACCCGAACCTCAATTTCTCTCGTCATCCATGGTTCTTTGCAGGCAAACCTTGCCATGCCAAAAGCTTTGCTATATACTAGGAAAATGTAACATAAATCTGGAAAGTGAGAGCTGAATACACTGGAATATATGCTTATGCAAAGGTATGACTGCTTACCTTGCCGGGTTCCTTCTCGAGATGTCCCTTCAGAAAGACTAGGAGTAAAGAGACAAATTGTATGCTGGGACCCGGCACTGCTTTGTATTAGAAGTGTTTGACAATACTGAACTACATTTGCACAAATCTGTAAGGAAAAAAAAAGTATTGCTTACAATGTTATTCTTAACCAAAACATTAGAAAACTAATGATTCCTTATTGCCTATTAGCTAGCCACAGTCCCAGATAGAATTTGAGTTCTCAGCCAACAAGTTGTGCTCACAGTACAAACAGCTGCAATGAGCACAGTTAAACTGCCAAAGTACTAAAACCCAACTCATTTATTTGGAACGAATCATCTATCATGCCAAATAACTACAATTTGGCATTATTTTAATTGATCGATCCAGTTTTTGTCCATTTTTGAAGACAACCAAAAAGCAAGATCAGGCTAAAACTGGTATCACTTAGGGTAGTTAACCCTTCTAATAAGACATACAGAAAAACAAGAGAAACCACCAAAACGAAGCATACCTGCTGCATTGCTAGTTCCATTTCATCTTTCTTGTTAACCCCACCAACTTGAGTGGCTTCTTGCTGTTTTTTGAACTCAGAAAGTCTGTCTGAGACAGTAAAACGACTGAGCAGGGCCAGACACTGACGCTAGGAGTTACAAAAAAAGCAAAACATCAGCAATACTGAACATGTCAAGTCCTTCACTGAGAAAGTATATCCATCTAGTAGGAAGCACAACGTTAAATTTAAGCATTTAAGAAATACAGCTAGAAAAGCATACTTTACACATATCCCCTTTAAATCTAGACATCCAGTACAAATTATTGGCCACAATTCATAAAGACAGAACCAGATGTTGAGGCTTCCATTAGTCAGCAAATCAGTTTAACTTTAAACTAAGAAACAATGACCCCAAAAAACTGGAGTCACAAGAATCCATCTGATCCACTAATGTCCTTCAGGGCAGGAAATCTGCCATTAATTACTAGCTGATCTAAATGCAGTTGATCTTAACTGTTCTCCACAGTAACCTAGCAGATCATTCAGCTGTTTCAAAACACAGCGAGAACAAAGCTGGTGAGGCTAAAAAGCTGGTGAGGCTACACAGAGGAACTAAAGTAGCAGATTTAGACACAACAAATTTGATCCGCACCCAGCAAAGCTTTCCTGGTGAACGAACATCTTAGGGAATTCTGTCTAAATCAGGAAAACTGCTCTGCAGAATAGTCAAGCAACACAGAAACAAAATGTACAACTAACGTGTCAGACTACTCCAGCAGTGACCTGAATAAAGCAGGGCCCACCAACAGGATAAGACCACTAGAGACACTGGTACAGTGTTAAACACGTAGTCCCGTAGGTCTGAATCATTGACTCCAGAATCCACAACAGAATTTCATCAGCTAAAACACGAACAAGGGAACCATTTTCTGACTACTAACTTTCCCTTCCTGATGAATCATTACTCCATTTTGGACAACACTTCAAAGAAGAATTAGGAGTACCAAATATTGGGAAGGGATTCTCACTGTCAATCACCAAGAATAGTTCAGTACCTTTAGTCTGAACTGCACATGCTGAAGGATATAGATTTATATTGGGTTTGCAGTAGTTGAACAAAGCAATGTGAGTGAGAAAATAACTTGCCCTCATTCTTACCAATGAACCACTTCTAGATGTGTCATTCCTTGGAGACACCTACATTTCTCCAAACAGAGAATGCTCTCTCTTGGACTGTATGGCACCACCATCATACTAAAATGGGACCAACCCACAACACGTCCAAGAGCTCATAAAGTACTGGAAACCATCAGCAGCAGCAAAACTGTCTTTTACTACAATCTATAGTTGTGAGCAATATCAAGCAGACCAGAAGATGAGGTGCCAACCCAGTGAAATGGCAACAGCAAAAGCAGCATGCAATGGACAAGGCTCAGTGATGCTATAACTAGTGGATGAAATCAAAGGTCTAAATTGTGTACGGTGGTGACAGCCAAATAAACGGCAAACTGGGAGGAGGTTCCAAGAAAAAATACATATAAACAGTCATGTTGGAACCCTGCATATGAGTGCCAAAGGCAAGGATGAAGTATTTGCAGCCATGTTCAGCAGGATGATCCCATCTATGTTACATAGCATCAAAGCCAGGATTCACATGGTCTTATTCACTATTCCAGATATCAAGGAGCAAACTGACCCACAGGATGTGCTGTAAAAATAATTTAATTTAATATTAACAAAACTGATAAATAATACTTGTTGAATTCAAGATTTGTGCTCTTGAACTAGCTGTGCCTCTAGCCAAGTTGCCCCTGCGCAGTATAAAGACAGACGTCTAACTAACAATGTGGACAAGAGATGCTGCCTGACCGCTGAGTTACTCCAGCATTTTGTGTCCACCTTCGATTTAAACCAGCATCTGCGGTTAAAACCAGAGATGCTGCCTGTCCCGCTGAATTACTCCTGCATTTTGTGTCTACCTTTGAATTAAACCAGCATCTGCAGTTCTTTCCTGGATAATTTTTTCAGTTGGCATCATCAACAGTACATTCAAATTTCTCGCCGATAAGCTGATTAGATTACCAATAACCAGGAGGGCTTTCCTTGAAGTAGTTGGGTCCAAATCTCTTCATAAGATTGGTCCAAATGTGAACCAAAGCTGAATGCGGAGGATTCAGAATTGGATGGCAAAAAAAGCGAATAACAATACTATTCTACAAAGAAAGGCAGAAAGGAAGGCATTTGTCAGAGTCCCTTGAGGGTGTAACCAACCGCATGGATATAGGGGATTGAGATGTAATGTATTTGGACTTACAGATTTCATTTGATAGAGTTCTCTAACGTTTGGACAGGTACAAAGAAAGAAAGGAATCAGAGGGCTACTGGCCAAACGAGGGCAGGTGGGACTAGAGTAGATGGAGAATCATGGTTGGCATGGGCAAATTGGGCCAAAGGATAGTCTATGAGTCCCACAAAAAGGTTACTGCACAATGTAAAGGTGAGTCACTGACCACACAGCTTCCGTCAGTCTGCCCCAGGGCAGCTGTGGCTACAGAAGTAACTTACCACCACCGAGTGTGACTGAGGAGTGAATGAATAATGCGATGTAAAGCGCCTTGAGTATTAGAAAGGCGCTATATAAATCCCATCCATTATTATTATTATATGTTATGGATGGCCAACCAAAAACAAAGTCAGAATAAATGCAAGATTTTCAATTAGTCATTGTTGGGATGCCATATGTGTTATCACTGCAGCCTCAATTATTGATGACTTGTAAGAGGGGGCTGAATGTGCTTCAGCCAAATTTGCTGCGATAAAGGTAGGCGGTTTAGTAGGCTGTGAGGAAGAAACAAAGAGCCTGCAAAAGGAATCAGGAAAAGGTTAAATGTGTGGGCAAGAAGTTAGTTAATAGAGTGTAAGATGGGAAAATGTAAAATTATCCATTTTGGAATGAAGAATAAAAAAGCTAATTATTATTTAAACTGAATGCAATTATAAATTGTCATGTTAAAGGATCTGGCATCCTTCGTTTATCAAGTACAAAAAGTCAGCACACAGCTATAGCAAGTAATTAGGAAGGCTAATGCCATACTGACCTATAATATAACGACATTTGGATGTGTATGTGGATAGGAATGGTTTGTAAGTATATATGCCAAATGTAAGAACATTGAGCTAGTCCAGAATATCAATTTGGTTAGTATGGACAAGTTGGACTGAATGGCCTGTTACCACACTGTATACCTCCATGAGTACTCAGTATAAATATATGGATGTTTGATGCAATGTCATTGGATGTGATCTTACCAGCATCCCGAGTACTATGTATAATTTTGGTCTCATACTCAAGATGTGGAAGCATTGGAGGAGGTGCAAAGAATGTTCACTGAGTTGATTGTTGGTATGACTGGGTTGAGTTATGAGGAAATATTGAGCAATTTGGGTTAAACACATTGGAGTATAGAAGATGGAGACTGAATTCTCAATCTCACTGAAACTCAAGATGCTTCTTCTAAGTGCTCTCCGAAATTAAGTAATGGTTCATTAGCAAAGGAAAGTTGGTCATCAGGAAGGGGTTTCCTTGTTTGTGTTTCAGCTGATGATCTTATTGAATGTCAAAGTAAACTCAAGGAATTAAGTGGCCTGCTCCTGTTTCTTGTGTTTTAGACAATATCCAACCAGACATTGCTGCACAAAATGGCCAGACTAAGACCATGCACAGCAACAGCAGATAATCCATTATCTCTAACATTAATTGACATATCTGCCACCATCATAGTTCCCACCATCAATATTCTGGGTAATACTAATAACCAGAAATGTAAGTGGCCTATCAAGAATAGGGACAGTTAGGTTATCTGTGGCAAATGACTCACTTCCTGATATTTCAAAGCCTTTCCATCATAACAAAAAGCCACAAAACACACGTGGTGGAATATTCAGTACTTACTCAATGATTACTCAATTTTCAAGAAGCTCAACACCATTCAGGACAAAGCAGCCCACTTCTGTGGCATCCCATCCACCACACTAAATAATCATTCTCTCCACAATTGGTGCACTACAGTTGCAGTCAGCTCCTCCAAAATAAAAACAAATGGGGAGAGGGGAATATTGACCCCGAGGCCAAGATTGTATCAGCCATGATCTTCCTGAAAATTTTGAGGAGCTGAGTGGCTTACTTCAATTTCTTATGTTATTCACCTTCAACAGTAGCTTACCAACCTTCAAACTCTACAAGGAAGCACAAAGCCAACAAGCATATGGAAACACCACTCTGCAACTTTCCCTCCAACTCCCTCATCTTCTTGACGAGAAATTTATAGCCATTTCTCCTCCATTGCCATATCTGGAATTTCCCACCAAACCACACGGAGTACCATCATCAGCGGTTCAAGAACCACCACTTCTGAGGAGCAATTAGTAACGGACATTAAATGTTGGTCTTATCCTGCGATGCACAAATCCCATGAATGAATAACTTGAGAAAATAGACACATAAAAACAGATGGTGAAGTAGAGAACAAAATTGTGTTTACATAGAATAAGAAGGAATAAATGTGGAATGTGTCCATATTCAGCAATGTAATTTTAAAAGGTGCCATTCTTCAGCATTACTGAGTTTGCAGTAGATCTACCATCTCATTCTATTTGTGAAAAGTTTGCTGATGCCAGAGGAACAACAGGGAAACTAAAATTAGCATCAGAGCTTGAAGTACAATGACTGTTAGAAGCAAACCTGACAGTTATTATGTTAACAACACATTTCAAGAAAAGTATGAATATTCAAAGACTAATCTAATTATAATTGGTGTTAGCTGAATAATGCTTGGCAGAGCACCATGAGTTGTTACCAATTTTATTTTTTGAAACAGTGACAATTAACACACTTATATTGCGAAGCAATCAATTTCCCATGATGTCAGGCCCACACAACATTCTGAGTAAGAGGCGAGAATCACTCCAGTCTTACAACTAAGATCACGATCACCGCCAACAATCCAGAGCCTAAATACATTCATTGTCCAAAGTGGAATTTTCCAATACCACCATCCTGAGGAATTATAACTGACCAGAACCCTGACTGGATCAGCCATGCAAATTCTACAGCTACAACTGGTCAGAGACTGTGCACCATGCTGTGAGTGACTCATTTCTCATTCCTCAAACTTTTCCCACATTAACAAAACACAAATAACATTTGCACCACACGAGTGCCAGACGATCACTACCTCAAATCACTGATTCTGGATAATTAAAGCACTGCCCTTCTGCCCAAAGATCCTATAGCAGAGCAAGATAGACCACTCCTTCTAAAAGCAATGGGCTGACTGTAGTACGCAACGGAGCGGAACGTTGGCCTTTTTTTCCATCCATTTCAGTAACCCGACCCGACTCGCAGTGTAATCAACGTTGCGGGGGGACAGTTTGTGTTAATAAATTATAATTCTGAAAATGAGGAGAAGATTTTTCCCAAATAACTTTTATTTTTACGAGGGTGTTTCCGTAACCGGCTTCCGTCTCCGTATTAGTATCCTATGGGATCTTTTTTGCGGAGACGGAAGCCAGTTACGGGAATGGGGCCGAAAATTACCCATGAATCAGCCCAGGACCGTACCACGTCTTTTTCGTCGAGTGATCTATCTTGCTCACTATAGGATCTTTGCTTCGGCCAGCAACATCCTGTAAGTTAATCTGTACAGCCACATAAATGCATTGGTCACAAGAACAGGTCAGAGGTTGGGAACCATGTTGCAAAAGACTCAAATTGATTCACTAAAGCTTTCCACCATCTATAGGAATGTAGTAGAATGCCCTTCATTGCCCTGGATGAGTGCAGCTCCAAAAACACTCAAGAATATCAGGCCATCCTGGAGAAAGTAACATTAGCAAATTTGCAGATGACACAAAGCTGGGTGGCAGTGTGAATTGTGAGGAGGATGCTATGAGAATGCAGGGTGACTTGGACAGGTTGGGTGTGTGGGCTAATGCATGGCAGATGCAGTTTAATGTGGATAAATGTGAGGTTATCCACTTCGGTAGCAAAAACAGGAAGATAGATTATTATCTAAATGGTGTCAAGTTGGGAAAAGGGGAAGTACTGGATCTAGGGGTCCTTGTTCATCAGTCAATGAAAGTAAGCATGCAGGTACAGCAAGCAGTGAAGAAAGCGAATAGCATGTTGGCCTTCATAACAAGAGGAGTTGAGTATAGGAGCAAAGAGGTCCTTCTGCAGTTGTATAGGGCCCTAGTGAGACCACACCTGCAGTATTGTGTGCAGTTATGGTCCCCTAATTTGAGGAAGGACATTCTTGCTATTGAGGGAGTGCTGCATAGGTTTACAAGGTTAACTCCTGGGATGGCAGGACTGTCATATGTTGAGAGAATGGCTTGTATACTCTGGAGTTTAGAAGGATGAGAGGGTATCTTATTGAAACATATAAGAATATTAAGGGTTTGGACACGCTAGAAGCAGGAAACATGTTTCCGATGTTGGGGGAGTCCAGAACCAAGGGTCACAGTTTAAGAAAAAGGGGTAAGCCATTTAGAACAGAGATGAGGAAACACTTTTTCACACAGAGTTGTGAGTCTGTGGAATTCTCTGCCTCAGGGGGCGGTGGAGGCCAAATCTCTGGATACTTTCAAGAGAGAGCTCGATAGGGCTCTTAAAGATAGCGGAGTCAGGGGATATGGGGAGAAGGCAGGGACGGGGTACTGATTGGGGATGATCAACCATGATCACATTGAATGGCGGTGCTGGCACGAAGAGCCCAATGGCCTACTCCTGCACCTATTGTCTATTGTCTAAAGCTTGCCCATTTATTTAGCACCTCAAGCACCACCTTAAGCATTCACCCCCTCTACCAACATTGCTCAGTAACTTTAGCTGGTATGCAGCTACTTGCGGAAGCTACTTTGTTAACACCTCTCAGACCCACAATCTCAACCACATTGATGGACAAGAGTAACAGGCACATAGAAATCTTCACATCTACAAAAGTTCCCCTCCTAGTCACTCACTATCCTAATTTTAAAATATATCATTGTTCTTTTATTTTTGCTGGGTTTAAATTCTGAAATTTGCTATCCAACACCATTGTTGGATCGCTTTCAGCAAACAAATTAAAGGATATGGGGCACCACAGCCCAACTAGGGACAGGCAATGAATGCTGGAGTTGCTGACTATAAATAATAAATCTCAAACCACCAACCTCAGCAATCAAGGATGAAGATTAACACCTAAAATAGATAGATTTTAACACCTAATCTAGCAAGGAGGTTGGAAAATTGAAAAGGCAAATACAGTATTGGACTTTATCACAAGAGAGCTGACGGAGAATGTGGTAGAAATTATATTAGGCATATACTGTAACATTCTGGTTAGACCATATTTCGACTACTGCATTCAGTTCTGGGGATCACACCTCAGGAAGAATATCCTAGCTTTGGAAGGAGTGGGAACATATGTAGACGAGAACCAGCCCTAAAAATATAACACTGATTGGTCAATGTAGGAGATGTGGATCAAAAGGTGAGTGGAGAGGGGAAAACAAGAAGAACCAAGCATTTAAATACAAAGATAAATACCTGGAAACGTCCGATATGACCTCTGAGTTCCACAATTGTACCATAGTTGCCTTCTGCTTCTATTTCACTTACCACACCTGAAATAGTAAAAGACGAGATTAACTGAGTATTCACATTAATGACATTGTGACATTTAACAGATATTTGGACAGGTATGTGGATAGGGAAGGTTTAGATGGTATGGGCCAAGCCTGGGCAAGTGGGACTAGTGTAGATGGGCAAGTAGGTTTCCATTCAGTATGGTTCAATGACCCTTTTGACAACGTAACCAGAAATGTCACTGAGTAGACTGCTTCCCTACAAAGTGTAGGTCCTCTGATAAAGCATCGATTGTCGATGAGGTGCGATTTCACAACATTTGTATACTTATCCGTTCCTCGTCTGTAAACTTGATAGACAGTGTCAATAATGTATTCAACTTTCCGGGTCAAATTTTGATACTCTTCATGTTATACTTCAAGTTATCAGCCACATACATCAATCCAGACTTACACTGATGATACCTGACTATGCATTATTACCATCTGTCACAAAAAGCCACATGATTTGCACAATACCGAGTATTCGTTAAGTACAAATTTTCTCCAAAGTAATTAACAATGCTAAGGTGATATCAGGAATGATGCAAGAGGCTAAGATTAAACAATCAGACAATTGCATAGATGCAGTAAACCAAACGACTTGTTTCTATACTATACAACTCTATGACGTTATTTCTTACCCGGTAAGGCTGTTTTGCCTATAATGCCTGTTAAAAGTGCCAGTTCACGCAAGGACCCAGCAGTTATCTCCTGACAACGTAGGATGGCCTGGATGGGTTCTGAATGAGCAATTAGGAACTGTAGAACCTGTTTCAGAGAAGATCATCATTATAACCAGATGAGGAGAAGAAACATTTGCATTTAAATACTCCCCCTAATGACCTAAAAATATTACAAAATGTATTTACAGCCAATTAAGTATTTAAAGTGTAATCACGACTGCAATGTTAAAAATGAAGAACAATAACACACGTCACGATTTATAACCAATGATGCGATAATGAATAGACAACCTGTGATGATTGATGTTGATTCAAAGGTATAATCAGCCAGGATTTGGAGAACTTATCTCTTCCTGAAAAGTGCCCTGGATCTTTTGTGCTGCTGAGCCCTCATTTCTCCAGGTTCTCAACAAACAATGCTAACTAGCAACTGCAATTCTCTAACTGAATTTAGAAATTCAAACAATCCTGAAAACATTCTGGTAAATTATTTCGGTAGATTTACACATTTTAGGCTGGTCTGCTTTACTCTTGTTCTGCAGGTTTAATTGCAGACGCAATTCAACAATCCGCAATCAAACAAATACTTCACTGGCGGAATTGTACCCACAAATAGCCATGGTCAAGGATCACTTCCACAACTAATTCACTTCACCTGCAAAACTACTTGGTAAGGATCGGAATACTGCGGAATGTCTGATTTCACAATTTTAAAACACATTTCCCCACTGTTTAGATGTCCTTACCTGACTCGCAGCCTGATGATGCTTCCCTGTGCTGGTGGTTAGCATCACCTGAACAAGCTGAAGAGCCGGGAGCAGGATCTGCCGATACCTTTCCACAGGGGCCGGAATAAATCCCAATGGGTCTCTGATGCAAAGCATACTGTAAAAAAGACATGTTTTGTATTTATTGAGCCATTAAGCACAGAAACAGGCCCTTCGGCCTAACTTGCCAACTGAGTCGCCTAACCCAGCTTGTCATACTTGTCTGTTTCTGGACCACATCCCCCCAAACCGTTACTATCCATGTACCTGTCCTAATGTCTTTTAAAAATCGTAATGGTTCCCTTGTTCAAACAGTTTTGCAACCCCTTGTAGAAATAAAGAGCAAGGAAACGTGCAGAGCAGATAAACTGAAGAAGGAAAAGATGAGTAGCCCGAGAACAGGGAGCTCTCACCAGGGTCTCCTCGATATCCCGCAGCTCCGCTCTTACTTCCCCTCCCCCCTTCGTAACAAGGACAGAGTCCCCCTTGTCCTCACCTTCCACCCCATCAGCCGTCGCATACAGCATATAATCCTCCAACATTTTTGCCACCTCCAACGGGATCCCACTACTGGCCACATCTTCCCACCTCCACCTCCACCCCTTCCTGCTTTCCGCAGAGACAGTTCCCTCCGCAACTCCCTGGTCAATTCAGCCTTTCCCAACCAAACCACCCCCTCCCCAGGTACTTTCCCCTGCAGGAGATGCAACACTTGTCCCTTTACCTCCCCTCTCGACTCCATCCAAGGACCCAAACAGTCTTTCCAGGTGAGGCAGAGGTTCAATGGAATTCTCAGACTCCATTAGCATTCCTTACCTGTGTGACTCAGTTTCAGGCCGATGATCATAGACCTGGCACTGGGACAGGCGTACAATGACCCCAGCCGTCAGAATCCCTTCAGTTCCTGGTTGGATCTTGGCCACTCTTGTCAAGAATGCCTTGTGAATATTTAAAACAGAAAAAACTCACTAAAACAAACATTTTAAAGTCTTAAAAACTTACTGTTAATTTTGTAAAAGTGTGGATTGCATTAGGTTTTAAAAAAAGCAATTGCAATTTAAGTAAACAAAAATAGGATAACAATATTTTGAAGATAGACACAAAAAGCTGGAGTAACTCAACGGGTCAGACAGCATCTCCTGAGAAAAGGAATAGGTGACGTTTCCGGTTGAGACCCTTCTTCAGACTCGCGCCGTCACCTATTCCTTTTCTCCAGAGATGCTGCCTAACCCGCTGAATTACTCCAGCTTTTTGTGTCTAACTTTGATTTAAACCAGTATCTGCAGTGCCTTCCCACACATACCAATATAATTTAAGTTTTATTGGACTAATTGATACATTCCCCCAATTGTGCCTCTTGCACATCCACTTCCTTCGCTCTTTTCCAGCCCCCACTCCTGCTGCAACTTCTGCCCTGTACTTTGATGGCAGCAATTGTCAGAGCCAAGGTTTGTATGGTGCTTCAGGTAGCTTGGGCTTTCACTCATGCAGAGTACTGAAGCAACACGAAGGTGGGTGAAGGGTTACAGGATATATTTCAAGGTCGAGAAAGGGGGTCCAAGTCTGGTGGTGAACCAAAATGCACCATAGCACTATTATGAAACGAACAATCTGTCTCAGTGCCAAATCCAACTAAGTATGTGCAGTTCTGATCGCCCAATACAGGTAGGATGTGTAGGCTTTGGAGAGGTCTAATATTTAGACTAAGAATTCAGTTATTATATTACAAGTATAATTATTGGGAAGTGTCTATCATTTTAAACTCGCTCCTCTACTGGTTAACCTTTTGTCCATGAGGGCCTAAATTGTTCTTAGATATTAGTAACATGCAGTTACTAGCTTAGGTAGATAGATGGTGAAAAAAAAAGTTGATAAATGCAGCTTATTTTTTTAATTGACATGCATACTGGCACCCTTTAGCTTGCAATAAAAGCTCTTGCACATTATAGGCTGTGGGCCGAGGAGCTTTATTCTGCAGTTTCGTGACCCAAGTCACCAAACTACATGAAATTTTCACATATGGTGTAAAAATATTTATATAAATCACCCCTGAAACTCGATATGAAGAAGACTTGCACATTTTTTAATTAAATTAGAGAAAAACCGGAAAAATGTTGGGAATTTTTTAGTCCAATCAAAGCACGTTAACATTGAGTTGTCTGCCAGTTGGCCAATCACGCGCTTTGTTTCAGGCTAGCACACAAAATGGCTGAGGGGGCTTCACAGATGCCTGTTTTACTGGAGATTCCGATTTGTTGTTCTGTGGAATAAATGTCGTGGAAACTTGCAGCAGGTTAATTGTATTTTGTGGGAAAAGCATTAAAAAGGCTGAAGAAAGTGCTGCGGTGGATTAAAGTGCAAGAAAGCCTTCAAAGTCCCTGCTGATGTGCTGGAACACAAAGAAGGCCCCCATTAATCAACTCTAACTGAAAGGTAAGACTAAAGTCTGAATTTATGAAAATCTATCTGTATGGACTTTAATTAGTTTAATATAATGTGAATAAATTAATTCATTCATTCCTTATTCATTCATTCACTCACTCACTTACTCATTCATTCATTCATTCATGAAATTGAGGGCCTAAACTATAACAGTCAATTAAACATTGTCACTAATGCCAGCGTGTTGTAGAGTAATAAGTCTTTAACAGCTAATCTCGGAGCTGCCTGCGAAAACTTACCGGGAAAAAGTGCTCCGATCGCGGGACCTGGGTACTCGCGGTAAATAGCGATCGATATCCCTCCGCTTTTCTCCAGTTATCGGGGTCTGAAAACGACCACTACAGACGGCACTATGTACAGCCTCCTCCCCCCCCCCCCGTCCGCGGAGATGATCCGCGGCTCCACGATCGCAAATCGGCCGCTTATTAATTGAGAACGCGGCTTCACTTTACCGCGAGTACCTAGGCCCCGCGATCGGAGCACTTTTTCCCGGTAAGTTTTCGCAGGCAGCTCCGAGATTATTTGTTAAAGACTTATTACTCTACAACACGCTGGCATTAGTGACAATGTTTAATTGACTGTTATAGTTTAGGCCCTCAATTTCATGAATGAATGAATAAGTGAGTGAATGAATAAGGAATGAATTAATGAATTTATTCACTTTATATTAAATTAATTAAAGTCCATAGAGATAGATTTTCATAAATTCAGACTTTAGTCTTACCTTTCAGTTAGAGTTGATTCATGGGGGCCTTCTTTGTGTTCCAGCACATCAGCAGGGACTTTGAAGGCTTTCTTGCACTTTAATCCACTTCGCAGCACTTTCTTCAGCCTTTTTAATGCTTTTCCCACTAAATACAATTAATCTGCTGCAAATTTCCACGACATTTATTCCACAGAACAACAAATCGGAATCTCCAGTAAAACAGGCATATGTGAAGCCCCCTCAGCCATTTTGTGTGCTAGCCTGAAACAAAGCGCGTGATTGGCCAACTGGCAGACAACTCAATGTTAAACATGCTTTGATTGGACTAAAAAATTCCCGAAATTTTTCCGGTTTTTCTCTAATTTAATAAAAATGTGCAAGTCTTCTTCATATCGAGTTTCAGGGGTGATTTATATAAATATTGTTATACAATATGTGAAAATCTCATGTAGTTTGGTGACTTGGGTCACAAAATCCTATTTCTAGACACATTTTTGATGCTCGGCCCACAGCCTATTACTAATGTCTTGCAACAATTTAAACCCCTCGTAGACAAAATGTTAACCACAGGGGAGTGAGCCCAATCTGAGAGAAACTTGCCAATAATTGAAGTTAATACAAAAGACAGTTGAGAATAGGAGCCTTGGTGCAGCTCAATTTTACAGGTGGGTTTAAACTAAATAGCGGGGGGGGGGGGGAGGGGTAGCCAAATTGGGACTATAAGGATGGAGTTAAAGGGGAAGAGAGTACAGGAAAAGTTATGAAAGACACCCAAATTAATGGGACGGAAAGTTCAAGAAGGGATAAGAGAGTAAGGTCAGGTGAAATAGGAGCCTGTGTGAGAGGGGAGGTAAATACCGAATTAAAAATGTTATATATGAAACATAACACTGCTTGAAACATGAATGCGTGAAGTATAAGAAATAAAGTGGATGAGCTTGAGGCTCAGTTAGAAATTGGTAAGTATGATGTTGTGGGAAATACAGAGACATGGCTGCAAGAGGATCAGAGCAGGGAACTGAATATTCAGGGGTATACGTCCTATCGAAGAGACCGACATGTGGGCAGAGTGGGTGGGGTGGCTCTGTTGGTAAGGAATGAAAGGCAGTCCCTTGCGAGGGGTGACATAGAATCAGAAGATGTAGTCATTGTGGATAGAACTGAGAAATTGTATGGGTAAAAAGACCCTAATGGAAGTTATCTACAGGCCCCCAAACAGTAGCCTGGAGATAGGGTGCAAGTTGCATCAGGAGTTAAAATTGCAGGTAGAGTGGGAAAATAAGGTTGGTACTAGATCGCAAGAAAGGGAGTGCCTCCGAGATGGATTCTTAGAGCAGCTTGTACTGGAGCCTACCAGGGAAAAGGCAATTCTGGATTTGGTGTGTAATGAATCAGATTTGATAAAGGCAACTCAAGGTAAAAGAACCATTAGGTGGTAGTGATCATAATATGATGTTTTAATCTGCAATTTCAGATGGAATAGGAAAAAATGGAAATGCCAGTAATGCAGTTGAACAATGGGGACTGTGGAGGCATGAGGGATGAAGGAACAAAATTAGAGCACTTGGTATTGGGGGTAGGGTATTGACATGGATAGAAAATTGGTTGGCAGATAGGAAATAAAGAGTAGGTATTAACGGGTCCCTTTCAGAATGGCAGGCAGTGACTGGTGGGATGCCGCAAGGCTCGGTGCTGGGACCGCAGCTATTTACAATATACATTAATGATTTAGATGACGGAATTAAAAGTAGCATTAGCAAGTTTGCAGATGACACAAAGCTGGGTGGCAGTGTGAACTGTGAGAAGGATGCTATGAGGATGCAGGGCGACTTGGACAGGTTGGGTGAGTGGGCAGATGCATGGCAGATGCAGTATAATGTGGATAAATGTGAGGTTATCCACTTTGGTGGCTAGAACAGGAAGGCAGATTATTAACTGAATTGTGTTAGGTTAGGAAAATGGGAAGTACAACGCGATGTGGGTGTCCTTGTACATCAGTCACTGAAAGTAAGCATGCAGGTACAGCAGACAGTGAAGAAATCTAATGGCATGTTGGCCTTCATAACGAGAGGAGATAAGTATAGGAGCAAAGAGGTGCTTGGCATGTTGTTACGGGCCCTGTTGAGACCACACCTGGAGTATGGTGGTTACCTAATTTGAGGAAGGACATTCTTGCTATTGAGGGAATGCAGCGTAGGTTCACGAGGTTAATTCACGGTATGGCGGGACTGTCATATGTTGATAAAATGGAGCAACTGCGTTTGTATACACTGGAATTTAGAAGGATGAGAGGATATCTAATAGAAACATACAAATTTATTAAGGGATTGGATTAAGGGATTGCTAGATGCAGAAAACATTTTCCCGATGTTGGGGGAGTCCAGAACCAGGGGCCACAGTTTAAGAATAAGGGGTAGGCCATTTAGAACAGAGATGAGGAAAAACTCTTTCACACAGAGAGTTGTGAATTTGTGGAATTCTCTGTCTCAGAAGGCAGTGGAGGCTGATTCACTGGATGCATTCAAAAGAGAGTTAGATAGAGCTCTTAGGGCTGGTGGAATCAAGGGATATGGGGAGAAGGCAGGAACAGGGTATTGATTGTGGATGATCAGCCATGATCACATTGAATGGCGGTGCTGGTTCGAAGGGCCGAATGGCCTACTCTTGCACCTATTGTCTATGTATATATGTACATGAGTGAACACATTTTTAACACTAGCTTGGCAAAAAATAAATAGGTCTCCAAAAACCTACCATTTTAGATTCATAAAGGTACAAAGCTTTCAGTAAAGGAGGTTTGGTACTGAGCATGCTCTGAAGGATGGCATCATCCTGGGCTAAGCTGTCCGCCAGTGCTTTCAGGTAGCCGCTGTTGGTGAGATAGTAGAGCCATTGTTGATGCTGGTCAATAGCCACAATCCGGTCTAATACTGCCAGTGCAAGCATCTGAAATGAGAATATCAATTCACTGAGATATCGTGCAATGTGGGAAGAGACAGTTCTAGGGTTGGGGACCCAGGAGCAAGTATTTCTCCAATTTATCGTATTCCCTTAAACCAACCCAACTGTATCTGCTTGGTATAGAGAACACTATACGAAATGAAGATACTGCACATATCATTCAGGGTGAGTAACCTAATCCAACCTGAAGATGGGTCTCGACCTGAAACGTCATCTATCCACATCCTTCCGATATGCTGCCTGACCCGAGTTACTCCAGCATTTTGGCCTATTTTGTAAACCAGCATCTGTAGTTCTTGTTTCTACTGAATAACCTAATTTCTTGTTTCTTTCTTATTCAACAATGAGGAGCCATGTCAACAGAGCTCAACTTTGTCCTCAATGAACATCCATAGTTTCTGATGTGATTCACTGACCAACAGTCAGAGGTCGAACAGTATCTCTAAACTAAACTCAGTCAGATTTCTCCTTTTTGGTCTCAAGACCCATCAGCTAATGAGAAGATCAGCTAATAAGAGAGAACAAGAACAGAGGCCGCCACTTGTTGGTTTGTATGACATGATACAATTACCCAGTGAATATATGAAGGCAACATATCAACGAAAAACGTTAGTTGCTTGTGGTGGGAGAAAGGCGTTAAAAGGGAAGAGTAAAAATATAATATTGCAGTGGTCAAATCCCACACCTTGTCCTTTGGGCATACATTTACTCATACTTACTTGACCGATTTCATGCCCATCGCAAGCATCTCGACAGACAACCTCCATCAACGATGCCCCATAACTCTCTATGATATTCATGTTATCCTTTTGCAGTTTGGTGTAATCATCTTCTGGAGCTGTGAGTCTCTCCCACATGGTTTGCTTTCCTGCAACACAATGATTGATGGCAGCAGGTGATATTGCACTCAGCCACCCAGAAACACAATTCCAATTTTCTACCATAAATCAGTTCTAAATCAGAGCTGTCAGTCAGAGAAAACATGGAATGCATTATAATAAGCTTTAGTGGCACTAAGTTTGATATAGAAGGAAACATGATTGATCAAGGCTTCTAACATTGGCCAATACTGCTTGCATCTTGCTAGAATGAAATAAACATTGTACTTCCCAGTTAAATAGCTCATTTGAATTAAGTTCACATTTCTTGACAAATTGGCCATTCTTAATGTGTGGGCCAGTCAATTTAAACTTCCAGCAGAATAGCAGACCTATATTAGCAGAAAAATATTATGAACTGTTGTTATATTGGTCTTTTACATCAAGGATACTGGAAGACACCAGGTTATGACAGCATTCTGTTTTCCTCAGTCAGAAATGAACAGAAACAGTTGTGACGTGAGGACAAGTGGTTGGCTTCATTGACCCAGTGAGTGAGCGAGCAAGTCTGCTCAACTCTCCCAGCTCTGCTCGTCCCAAGCTCATGATTGTTACAACTGGAGGGGAGTGATTGGGAAAGTGAAGGAACATGGCAATGCCCCGTTCCCACGTTGAGCTCTGTTGACATGTAGCTCCGCAGCAGCCAGTAAATCCATCCCCATCCTTCCCACCGATTCCACAAACACTAATTTGTATGAATGTAAGTCACAGGCTTGTAACGTGGGGAGGACGTGTATGGGTTCAAATTAATCCTTTGCTGATAGGATGCCAGAAGCAAGTTTTGACCGGAGAAAGGATTTTATTCCTGACCCGCTGAGTTCCCGCAGTATTTTACGTTTTGCTTTTACCCTATGTTGTTCTCTATTTTAATTGACTGAGAGTTAGAGTCCACTCTTTGGCTCAAGATTCCTCAGTTGGATAATCGGAAATGAGACATAAGTGGAAAAAAAACATTGCTCACAGACTCCCATTTCCATGACCTACAACAATCATATCCATGTATAGAGCAATCATACCCGTTTCCAGAGTGTCTGGTTCATCAGGCTTCTGACTCGTCTGCAGGTAATACAAAAGTGCTCCATAGAGGTGTGCTCTTACACGCTGGAAACCGCCACCTGCCAACAACAACATGTGTCAATGATCGTCACCCTTTCACATGCACTGTACCAAGAGTGATTATCTATGTATTGGGACATGCACAAAAGGCAAAAGAAACTTGCTTTACACACAGATTGATGCAAAAGTGAATTCCCAAACAGATGGATTAAGGTTTGTAAATTGTAAAAGTTAAATGGATCTTGACACCTAGTTATTGTTAACTCGAGTCTAAACAGCTGACAGTATAGAATTGCTGGGAACAGCAAAACCCGTGAAAACAAGACAATTGGAATCAACGTTCCAAGTTGCTCAGTGAACAGCAGTGGTATTTTCAGTGGAACCTACCCGTTCTGAGGATGAAATCCAAGAGCTTCCTGAGGATGATGTGAAGAGAAGAGTCCCCAATGTAGCCAAAGGTAGCTGAAATATCCCCTGGCATGGAGCAGCCATTAAGGACGTTCTGAGAATGGGCATTGAGTGCCTGCTTCTGCTCATTGCGGACTGTCTGGCTGAGGTGAGCGGTTAGCGTGAACACTGTTCCAGCCACAATGGGCATGAGTTCCTGGGCAGCCTCCTCGTTGAGGATCTAAGTAAGAGAGATGTCGATTCTAAAATACATCGCACCACAGAGCACTGGAAAATATGTTCCCAAGAATCACAATACAATTCAACTGTACCTAGATTTATTTTATTTGAGCCATTAACCAGCACCTCCTAAAATAATGTTTGGCGAGTCAAATGTTTTGATGAAATAATGTCAATATAAAATGCAGGATTTGTCAATTAAATATCTCCTCATAGGTCAGCCCTGCCAACCGAGGAATCAATTTAGTGAAGCTACATTACACTTCTTCAACTGCAAGTACAAAGTTCCTTAGATTGGGGACCAGTTTTGTGGACAGTATTCCAGGTGAAGTCACACCAGGGCTGTACATAATTTCAATAAGGCATTTTCTCTCTTGTACTGAAAGCTTCTTGTAATAAAGAACAACATACTTCATGCCTTCGTCATTGCTTGCTGCACCTAGTTTGTTTTCGAGTAATTTATGTACGAGAACATTCACGTCTCTCTGAATACAAAAACATTGCCATCTTTCACTACTGAAAAAATATGCAATAGGCGTTCACCTATCTTGCAGAATCCACATGGAACCTCTCTACTTCTCTGCAAACTCTTCATAACTCTCACTGATGCCCAGCACCAATCCTTGTGACACCTCTCCAGTCACAGCCTCCATTGCAATGACCTCTTGCATGGCACTTTATGAAAAGCCTTCTGGAGTCCAAATCCACTGTAGCTTGTTCACCCTCATCTATTGTGCTAGTCACAATCACAAAACTATAATGATTTATCGAGCATGCCTTCTCCTGGAGAAATCAATGTTGGTTTTGCCCAATTCTACAATTACTTATTAAATGCCATAAAACTACTATCAACTAATTCATTGATATATGTGTTTAATTTATCTGCCTTAGTTGTGAGGGACTCAAATTAACGTAGACATGCTTTCATAATTTTATATTTTGTTTCTCCCAGAATATCGTGTTGTGCTAATTCCCTCGTTGACAAATTCTGAAATTTCATCAGTCTTGACCTTTTATCTTTGATCAAACTCTATCTTTGATGTAACAGCATCTTTAAGTTATCTTGTTAACCACTATTAGCTTACTTCCCTAATTGGGTTTGACACCTTCAAGGGATATATGTTTATTGTAAACTAAACACAAATTTATTTGTTTTAATTTGATACCCTGTATCAGAATGAACTAAATCAGTTTCACTTTAAAGATTAAATTCCAACATATTCTGATTATTCCTCCTTAAAGACCACAACAACAAGCTTATTACTTTACCAATTAGCAATGCACATTAGATGAGAAATAGCCTGTTCCCAACAAATTTCTTCAACATACACCCAGAAACCCATCTTGCATACTTTTCATGAATGCATTTATTGTTTGCCCCACCTGAAGATTAAAGTTCTCTTTGATTATTCTTCTACCCTGTTACTCTTCATACCTGTGCCTCTTATTTTTCAACTTACACAATACCACCACTTGGGCCCCAAAAGACCAATTCCACCATTATTTTATATCCCTTATTATTTCTTACCTCCACCCAAGATCATTCGACTTCTTGCTTTTCCAAGCAAAGCTTCTTTCTATCTACTGCTTTTATCTCATCCACCTTTTTCAATATACCAATGCATTTTAGTTTTGAAATTGTGTACTTAAGATAATAAGTGGCAGAGTAATTAGGCATTTTTCAGCGAACCTTGTCGTGGAGCTCGTGCAGCAGATCCCGGATGACCAGCTGTCTGTCCTCCCCCTGAATTAGATCTGGGGGACAGGCTGCAAGTATGATCTCAACAAGATGTCGCCAAGACTCCAGCATGTGCCTCTTGGCGTGGAGGCACTCCCGCAGTTTATTCCTCTCCACCACATGCTGCAAAATTGTGTTGATTTCCTGAACAACACAGACACAATATTAGAATTAAAATTAACCCATCTTAACAGTTGGCAACATTCAAAATGTTTTTTCTCCTCAAGTGTTCATAGGCCAAACCCAAAAACACAGAATAGCAAAGGTCGATAAAACTAGAAATACTTTAAATTACAGGTCTCCCAATGCACAAAAAGTAGCGAGTAGTAGAACAATTTAGATGAAAAAAAAAGACTGTTGCAAGCTCAAATCGGTTTCAATCAAGACAAATACCACTGGCTAACTACAACATAAATAATCTTTGAAAACTAAGAACATTTCTTTTGTTAAAGCCACATTTAAAGTTGAGCTAACAACTTTAATTTGTTCCATAAACTAACGATATTTTGTGGAAAGATTCATTGTTTTAGTCATTTCCCGGAACTAAGCAATTCCAAACAACATCAGGAGCAACTGATCAATGCGGGACTCAATCCCTCTTCTTGATGATCGCTCAAATATTTATACACCCAACATGCCAGGGCAGAGAATTTCAGATATTCATCCCACCTCAGTGAGAAGATATTTCTAAGCACCTCAATTTTAAAAGACCGGCTCCTTATCTTGTAGTTATGTCCCCTTGTTCAGGACTCTCCTAATGATGTAAACATCCAAAAGTCTACCCTGTCAAGCCCCCTTATGAACTTAAATGTTTGAAAAATTGCTGGAGTTTAAAAAAAAAACAAGCTAGTTTTGTTCCAATTGCATCCCTCTCATCCCAGGAATTAGCCTTTGGACTGCCTCCAAATGTTACTGGATCCTTTCTTTGCGAAGAGGATAGAAACTGAACACAGCATTCAAAGTGAGGCAATTGCATCAAAGCCTGTGTGTTTTTTTATTTTATTTCAGCCATTGCAATGAAGGCCAAAATAGCATTTACCTTATTAACTACTGAATGTCGCATTGTGATCATTAGTTAGGCAGAACCAATCTGGAAGTATCCTGATCCCACAAGATATAGCTGTTCACTGCATATAACAACATACCACTGAGGGAGACCAGAGTGTTGCTGATGATGTCAACAATAAAACCCATTGCACAGAAGCTCACCTCCAACAATATAGGTCTTTGTCCTATGGCTGCTATTCCTTGCAGGGCATTTATTTCAGCAATCAGCACTCTGTGTAGGAGCTAGGTGACAAAGCAATGAAAACATTAATGTTGCAAGATTACACTGAAAATCCCATGTCAAAATATCTAGAGGGCATTCTGAAAACAGAGGGAGATATTTTGTAATCTCTTATGGTGCTATTACAATACAAGGAAGAATGGTTGCGAAGGCATCCAGGCATCTTTGTCACTGCTTATGAGCATATGATCTTTCACCCTCTGGATCCAGTGTGGATCTCAACATAACATTGAGCTCAAAGCCCAGCATTCCATGAGCAAGACTTCAAAGGTTTCAATGGTCTTTTATTGTCACATGTACCAATTAAACGACAGTGATATGCAAATTACCATACAGCAATACAAAAAAAAGCAACAACACACAACTATATAAAAATTAACATAAACATCCAACACAGCAGATTCCCCACATTCCTTACTGTGATGGAAGGCAAAAAAGTCAAATCGTCTTACTATTTATTCTCGCGCGGTCGGGGCAGTTGAACCATCCATCAGGGCGATCAAAAACTCCCGCAGCCGGCGGTCGAAACTCCTGCGTCGGGGCGAACGAAACTCCTGCATCGGGGTGATCGAAACTCCTGCGTCAGGACGGTCGAAACACCCGCGGCTTGGAGTTCCCGAAGTTGGCCTCAGACCAGAGACTGCGGCTCCGTGATGTTAAAGCCCGCAAGCATCCAATGTTGGAACTCCGTGGTTGATCCCTGGCAAAGGGATCGCGGGCTCTGCGATGTTAAAGTCCCATAGGCTCACCATGGTGGAGCTCTCGAAATCGGTCTCCAGTAAAGGCCGCCAATTCCTTGATGTTAGGCCACAGTGCCGACGGAGATACGAAACGGAAAAAAAAAAATCGCATCTCCGTCGAGGTAAGAGATTCTAAAAAATCCCCCCCCCCCCCCACACATAAAACAAGCTAAAGAACACTAAAAACAAACATTTAACACATACTATTAAAACACAATGCAGGAAAGGACAGACAGACTGTTGGCGATGAAGCCTTTGCTGGCTCCAACCGGGTCTCTGCCTCTCTCTGTGACAAATGGCAATTTTACCAGGATACGTCTTCAGTAGGCTATAGCTGATGGTGGTCGACAGGTAGTCGACAAGGTGAGGGGGTGAGACAGGGTAAGCGCAAGAGAGGCTCTCTGTACAAACTAGAGAATGGTGGATGATGGAATAGCAGTTAGCCTGCTGTTTTACAGTACCAGTGACTTGGATTCAAGCCTGACATTAGGTGCTCATGCTTGTAGAGTCTGCACATTATCCTTGTGATCATGTGAAATTGCCCCAGGTAGTCTGGTTAACTCTCAAACATCAAATATGTATTAATTGACTACCACGTAAGTGTAGGTAATTGGCGAAAAGCAGTGCAAAAGTGTAGATGAGCATACGAGTGAGAATTGCAAAAATATGGGGAAATGGGATCAATGAGGCTCTGTTGAAAGCTGCCATGGACTCATGGGTGACAGAGAGCACGGCAGAGATCAAGAGGGTAAGAAGATGAGTGAGACATGTACCCACATGATGCTAATTCAGACTCAATTACCTTCACATTGCAGACAGTCTGGCCCTGCTGGTTCTTGTGCTCACACTTACAGATGACCTGCTCAATTTGAATACGATCAAAGAAGTCCAGGTGAAGCTCTTCTGTGCTCTCCTGACGAAAGTCAATTGAATCCAAAATACTGAGGATCTTTCGCCGTACTGGAACAACAACATTGAAACATCAAGTCTCACAAAAAACTCCTGAGTTACTTCCAGTAACTAAGCATGCCTTGATAGATATTGGACTGGAATAACTTTGATCCAAACCAGCGAGTATGCCGAGCCCATAGCTGCACTGAAAATGGATTAAAATTTGGGAACAGAAATTTAAATGCCTGTTTAATGCATCTGACAAACAATAACTACACTGCCTATATCATAAAATATGACATATGAATAAACAACTGTCACACAGATAAGAAGCAGGCATGCGGATCTTTGCAGATGTACAACAGTTCTTGATATACAACACTTTTGGTTTTTCAGTGCCCGCTGAAATGATTAGGTAAAATCAATTTATAAAGAATGATACCTATGATCACATCATATTAACTCATAAAATGTTATTCAATTTCCTCTTTTCTCCTAACCGCAACATAGAAATTGGTTCTTAAAGCACACAATGTCCCTCAATGTCAGCAAGACAGAGGAGATTGTGATCGACTCCAGGAAGCGAAGTGGTAAATTAACCCCAGTATATATTGACGGTGCCAAAGTAGAGATGGTTGATAGTTTCAAGTTCTTAGGATTAAGTATCATAAGCAACTTGTCCTGGACCAGTCATATCGAAGCGATCACCAAGAAAGCACACCAGCACCTCGACTTCCTGACAAGGATTAGGAAGTTCAGCATGTCCCCAACAACTCTCACCAATTTCTACAGATGAGCCATGGAAAGCATTTTATCGGGATGCATCGCAGCATGGTTTGGGAACAACTCCATCTAAGAATTGCGGACACAGCCCAGACCATCACGCAAACCAACCTCCCTTCCATTAACACTTCACGCTGCCTCGGCAAGGCCACCAGCATAATGAACGACAAGCCTCACCCCGGACAATCCATCTTCTCACTTCTCCCATCAACAACAGACACAGAAGTGTGAAAACACATATCTCCAGATTCGGGGACAGTTTCTTCCCTGCTGTTAACAGGCAATTGAACATCCTACCTCCAACTGGAGAGCGGTCCTGACCTACCATCCACCTCATTGGAGACCCCCGGACTATCTTTAATTAAGCTTTATGGGACTTTATCTTCCACTAAACATCATTCCCTTTATCCTGTATCTGTACACCGTGGACGGCTTGATTGTAATCATGTATAGTCTTTCCGCTGACTGGATAGCACACGACAAAAACTTTTCTCTGTAATTCAGCACATGTGACAATAAACTAAACTAAAGTTGAAAATACCTTTTGAGGTACTGTCAACCTGTAGAAACCCAGTGATGGTCCTCATATCCTCTTCAAGACCTCCTTCGGCATCAACTGGTGGATGAAGACATCAACATGAAGCAGCAACCAGTACTTTTGTACATCATACAATGATATTCAAGAACAGAATTAATTAGTACAAGCACACAAAACTAGGTGATAAACAAATAAGATTAGTCAGAATGTTGTCATTATTGACACCTTTCACAAACAGATGAAAGTACCAAGACTTAATTAAAGTTTGTTTAGCTTATCCATTTGAGATCCAAGGGCAACCCATACCGTACATATTTAGTTGCCTTGCAATGGAAGCTCTGGGACCTTCTAAAGCAATAGTTTATTTGGTGGCCAATCGTGGATTTTTGGCAAAGATAAAATATGTCTTCATTCAATATTGATCAAGAACATTCAGAGAAGGTGTAATCAATGAGCAAAAGTAAGTCATTGCCTTCTACTTCAGTAGATGAAAAGAGCTGCTTCATAAACACACTGAACTGTTCTGTATTTATGCTTACTATATTCTGTTGTGCTGCAGCAAGCAAGAATTTCATTGTCCTATCTGGGACACACGACAATAAACTCACTTGACTTGACTAAAACAAAAATAATGACTCCATATTAAGCTCGGAAATATAGATTTTAGGACGATCTGGTAGTTCTCATCATTGGGTTCATGAAAATAATCAAATTGGAAGTCATTTTTGAGCTACTAACTGCACTAAATTCCAAATCAATTTTGAAGGATTGGAGGAGAGGAGAATGTGCTTGTTAAAACAGGTAATGGAGCAGAAAGATTTAATAGAAGCAGTCAAAATTATGATTTGTTTGAATAGAGAGAATTAATTTCCAGTGGAAGGAGAGCATGTAAATTGAGAACACGGACTTAAAGTAGGTGAAGATAAAAGGAGAGGAATTTCAAGTTGATACAGAAATTGGAATGTACCAGTTTGAAAGACCATTGGAATAATATTAAATAGTAACTTTCCAAAAGAAATAATAAACAAGGAAATCACAAGATTATAAAGTAGGTTGAGGTAGTGGCACTAATTATCTGATGACCATGTCCTTCAATGTGGTATGATTTTTAGGATGCCTGTGCGCGCACAATAACTTACTGGTATACGAACGCATCGGCACATCGTCGAGCAGCAGATGGAGAAGGCGCTGTGTGTGAGAACGCTGCCGATTCAAAGATGTCACACGCAGTTCAATCCCAGCAGTCTTCATCAGCCATGACATCTGGTTCAAGGCTGAGATCTCATGGCCTGCAGAGAGGAATTTATCCAACTTTTTTAATAAAATGGTTATTTATTTTGACGCACGCACACTTTATTTAACACAAAGAACGTGGTACAAGGAAATCAATCAGCAATGCTGATAGTAAAGTCTAGCCTTGGAACAGGACAGAGAATAAGTAAAGGGGATTAAAAAGAGGGAGACAGTGCGAGGAAACAGGAACATCTACTGAAAAGAGAGAATGCAAGGCAGAACATAGGTCCTGCCCAGATATTCATTTACCTTTAACTGCAAAGGGTAGATGTTGGAGCTGAGAAAAGAGAAAATCCTGGCTTGTTCTCAAGTATCGCATGGTTGGACCAGAGGTATCAGAGTAAGCACACAGCTGGTAAATCACCTAGAAAAGCAGAGGTCACAAGATGAAAGAACTACATATTGTTTAGGTTAGATTAAATCGGATCCAGTAACACTAACATTGATGCACTTAATATTGTTTTAAATAAGGTTTCGCTCCAGGCACTTTCTCCATTCTTCTTGCTGCAGCACTACCCACAGCAAATGGGTCTCTCTATGATGGCCTTTTATCAATGCCCACCCCAATAAAAGTGACCACAAATGTTCGGATCTGGAACAATCAGTGGGTCAAGTCGCATCCAAGTCCTCTTGCAGGCCCTTGACCCGAAATGGTGACCATCCTTTTGTCTCCATAGATGCTATATGACCCACTTTGTTCTTCCAGCAGTTTATCTTCAGATGGGATTGTGGGTTTGTTTTATGTGGAGAGATTTAGCAGACACTCTCCAAAGTTGGGATGAAGGAAAGGTGCTTAATGAAGCATACAAAAGGCTTGACATGGTAGATCTTTTTTTTTTCTGCAGATGGTTTGTTCAGCACCGGGTGTCAATGTCTCAAAATAATAGCTCAGCCATTCAGATTTGCAATGAGAAATTTCTTCAGCAGAGGGTATTAAATTTCTGGAAACAACACAAAAGAGGGCTGTGGAGGCTTAGTCACTGAGTAAAGGTCTGCCGATGAAAGCAAGTAAGCCAAATTCCATTTTCACCTGGGTCACCATTTTCAAGGAGCTATGAACTTACATCCCAATTTCCCTCTATAAATTAATGACCCTCAAATTCCCTGCTGTTTACTGTAAATGTCTGACCAGTGATAGACAACCCAAAACGCATTACCTCACACTTGTATAGATTAAATTCCACCTGTCACCATTTAGCCCAACTTTCCAGCTAATCTATGCCCCTCTATATTCTTTGGCACCCACCTACTCTTTCTGCGACTCTACCTATTTTTGAGTCATCAGCAAACTACCATCCCAGACCAAAAATATCCTCATGGTGCCTAACCTGCCGAATGCTTCCAGCATTTGCTGTTCTTTAGATGTTAGATCACGTGAAATTGGGCATCATTTACTGGGCCAGATCCAATCTATATCCAATGTCCATGCCCAGGCAAAGACTTTTCAGAAAACCCACAAAGGATTTAGCACAGAATTCCTTCTTTCACCTGCATACCAAAGACAATTCCGCCATCAACATTGGAGGCAGTTTATACCCTTATTAAGTTACTTTTGGAACATCAAAGCAAAGTTCAACCATTCAACCCTCTGGAGCTTGTCCAACTTTTCAATTAGATCAAAGCAGATTTGTACCTCATCTTTATTTATCTGCAGTAACACCTTATCCCTTAATTCATTTATTATCAAAAATCTCTCAATATTGAGGTAAGATTTGGGTCTGGAATAAAAATCGCTGAATAAAAAGCTGGTCCCAATATTTTAACCATTAAACTACCATTTTGTGGTAAATTCACACTGGTCCATTGATGTCCTTTCAGAGGTGTTCTTACTTCTCAAATACTTTCCAAATGGCCTACAAAGCATTCACTTCAGAAGAACCTAGGGATAGGTAATAAATGCTGGGCAGGTCCCACGAACAAACAAATATAACATAATAAGAACCACACAATTGTTTTATGTTGATGCTGAAGTACATGTCAGTTGGAAGCAGTTGTAAATGAGCATCAAAAATCAGGGGTTCAGCATATTCATCTACCTCTCCGGAACAGACACAAGTAACCCTTCAAACAGGAGAGGACAGGATAAGCTGTTCCTACCTGGTAGCAAAGCTCGGCCAAATGGGGGGACTCTTTGACAACACTGGGTCCATTTCTTCCTTTCGTGCCCTTCTCAAGAATATTTAAAATGGAGTGAAGACAGGTTCGTGGACATCCAAGGACTCCTTATAAATATTAAAAATTAATCAAGTTAGACAAAATCTCAATAGATTATGACAGTCTACAATTTTTTTAATTTCAATCATATTATGCAGGGGCCGTGCGGTGCTGCAAATTATTGAATGAGGGTGACACAAGAGATGGAATGGATGAACAGACAATGGTTGTGAGAGGTACTGTAGCTACTATGCAACATTATCAGTTTATTATCAAATACAACCCATTTTATCCTAAACTTACCTTGGGAAATGGCCTCTCTAAACAAACAACATTTCCAATGTCAGCATACAGAACATAGAGCAAAACAGCACAAGAAAAGATCCTTCCCACAATGTCTGTACCGAACATGATGTCCAAGACCTTTTCTTATCTAGTTGTACATAATCCGTAATCCCTCCATTCCCTGCATATCTATCCAAAAGTCACTTAAATGCCACTATCGTATCTGCCTCAACTACCGTCCCTGGCAGTAAGTTCCAAGTACTCACTGACCTCATAATAAAAAAAGATGTCCTGCAAATCTCTTTTAAACTTTGCCCCCTCACCTTAAAACTATGCCCTCTAGCACTTGATTTTTTTCCACCCTGGGAAAAAGTTTCTGACGTTGACACTATGCCTATGGGAGTAAATTTTATCCCAAAGAATCCTCTTCAGCCATCATCTTTGAAATAGAGTAACAGCTCCGCATGTAAATCTGTTAACGCACAAGGAATAAAGCTAAGTTTAAGTTACCTGGATCTTGCAGGTTGGTAGCATTCACTGGTTTGCGGACTTCATAACCCAGCAGGTAGAATGCCAAGTTGGGTGCTTTCAGTTCCAAGGAATTTATCAGCAAGTTCAGGATATGTATCTTTATATTATGTCTGACCAAGCTGGATTTCTTCTCTGGAACAATAGCTGTAATGAGAAACTTGTGAATACAATGCAATAGTTTCTTGCCAGCAAGAATGAAGGTACATAAGAGTTGTTAAAAAATATCTGGAAGGTCAGTGAGAGGAGTAGGCAGAGGGGTGCGAAATAAAAACAGAAAAGGCTGGAAACATTCAACAGGTCAGTTGGCATCTTTGGAAGGGGAAAAATAATTTACATTTTATGTTGGTGAAGTTATTTTTAAATAGTGTCCTAGGTTCTTCCACAAATGGAAACATTCTCACCATCCATCTTGTCAAGATCTAGGGTCTGAAACATGACAATCAACATCCCTCTCACTCTTTTTAAATTCAACAGATAAAAGCCTAGATTGTCTCTGCTTGTTCATGCCCCACCGAACTCATCTCCACATACCTTGACTCCATACTATCCCCCTTGGTCAAATCCCTTCCCACCTACGTTCTAGACACCTCAGACACTCTCTGCCGCCTCCGCGCATTCCACTCTCTAGGCCCTCACCCCCTCATCTTCACCATGGATGTCCAGTCACTCTACACCTTCATCCCCCACCAGGATGGCCTCAAAGCCCTCCGGTTCTTCCTCGACCAGAGGAGCAACCTATACCCAGCCACGGACACCCTCCTCCGCCTAGCGGAGTTGGTCCTCACCCTCAACAACTTTACGTTTGACTCCTCCCATTTCCTCCAAACACAAGGCGTAGCTATGGGCACACGCATGGGCTCCAGCTACGCCTGCCTCTTTGTCGGGTACGTTGAACAATCCTTGTTCAATACGTACCAGGGCCCCATCCCCGACCTCTACCTCCGTTACATTGACGACTGCTTTGGGGCCACCTCCTGCACCAACACACAACTGACTGACTTCATCCACTTCACCACCAACTTCCATCCGGCACTCCAATACACCTGGACCATTTCCGACACTTCCCTACCATTCCTTGACCTCACCATCTCCATCGCAGGGGACAGACCTCTGACCGACATACACTACAAACCAACTGACTCACATGGCTATCTGGACTACACGTCTTCCCACCCTGTCCCCTGTAAAGACTCCATCCCCTACTCCCAATTCCTCCACCTACGCCGCATCTGCTCCCAGAATGAGACGTTCCACACCAGGGCATCGGAAATGTCCTCGTTCTTCAGGGAATGGGGATTCCCCTCCACCACCATAGATGAGGCTCGCATCAGGGTCTCATCCATACCCCGCAACACTGCTCTCTCTCCCCATCCCCGCACTCGCAACAAGGGCAGAGTCCCCCTAGTCCTCACCTTTCACCCCACCAGCCGGCAAATACAACAAATAATCCTCCGCCATTTCCGCCACCTCCAACGTGACCCCACCACTCGCCACATCTTCCCATCTCCCCCTATGTCTGCCTTCCGCAAAGACCGCTCCCTCCGCAACTCCCTTGTCAATTCTTCCCTTCCCTCCCGTACCACCCCCTCCCCGGGCACTTTCCGTTGCAACCGCAAGAAATGCAACACCTGTCCCTTCACCTCCCCCCTCGACTCCATTCAAGGACCCAAGCAGTCGTTCCAGGTGCGACAAAGGTTCACCTGTGTCTCCTCCAACCTCATCTACTGCATCCGCTGCTCTAGATGTCAGCTGATTTACATCGGGGAGACTAAGCGGAGGTTGAGCGATCGTTTCGCCGAACACCTCCGCTCAGTCTGCAATAACCTACCTGAACTCCCGGTGGCTCAGCACTTCAACTCCCCTTCCCATTCCCAATCCGACCTCTCTGTCCTGGGTCTCCTCCATTGCCAGAGTGAGCAACACCGGAAATTGGAGGAACAGCACCTCATATTCCGCCTGGGTTGCTTGCGTCCGGATGGCATGAACGTTGAATTCTCCCAGTTTTGCTAGCCCTTGCTGTCTCCTCCCCTTCCTTAACCCTTGAGCTGTCTCCTCCCATCCCCCCGCCCTCGGGCTCCTCCTCCTCCCTTTTTCCTTCCTTCTCCCCCCCACCCCCCATCAGTCTGAAGAAGGGTTTCGGCCCGAAACGTCGCCTATTTCCATCGCTCCATAGATGCTGCTGCACCCGCTGAGTTTCTCCAACATTTTTGTGTACCTTTAAAGCCTAGATTATGCTATCTTTCTGTAAAGATCCACCCAACAAATTAGCATCCTTCCTTAACTAAGACTAACACTGTACAAAACACTGCAGACATTATGCCTTAACTAGCTGAAGCACAAGCACCCTACTTTTCATTTCAATTCTCCCATTAATGAATAACATTCATTTTCTCCACCTGCATAGGAGCCTTTTGCAAATTATGCAGAAAGGACATGCATATAACTCTGCAGTCTCTTACCATTTAGAAAATGTTTTTTTTTAATTCTTCCTCTCAGTTCCACCTGCTCTTTATCCACCCCTCACTTAGTTCCACCAATCAGCTCCTGTCCATTCCTTCCTTTCAACTCTTTCACTGGCTTTCTTCCCTCTATACTCACAACCCCAAACGCTCAGAGAATTAGTGGGCAACCTTAGGGACAATGCCTTCCAAAGGAAACATTCCACCTCCGGGAAACATATATATATAATTAATTCTGCAAACCTCATAACAATCCTTCTTATTCTTCTAAATTCCAACAGAAAAAGCACATTCTACACGATCTTCTCCGACTGAATCAACCCATGGCACAATAATGAATCCTGTGAACCAGACCTTTAAATTACTTCCTTAATTAAGGAGACCCAATGCATATAGCACTCAGTTAGGGTCTCGTAAAAGCCTTGTATAGATGTAGCATAACATTATACTTCTGGACTCTTACATTAAGACCAATATTGTAGTTCTTCTCTTAGCTTCCATTTCTTGTCAAATCTGGAGCCCCAGCAGGAGATTGTCAAGGTTGAGGAAATAAAAGTTTCCAGAGGCACAAAGCCAAAACGAGTTTATTAATTCCAATGTTAATTCATTTGCAGGAGAGTTTTACAGTATAACGTGTATTTTAAATTCATGCATCAATTTTGTCCTCATTTTTAATCAAAAAAATGTTTTCCCCACTTGAGTACCTACCATTTTCAGGTTGAATCATTTCCTCAGCACCTTCACTATCCAAACATTCCACAAAACCACCCATCAACGTTTCACTGGCAGTCTACATAACAACAAGAACAAATTAGTGTCAGAGGGATAAACACTTGGGAATCGTCCATTTGGGACATATGTCCATAGGGTAAAAAATAACTAATATTAACTTCATTCCTATGCTCTGGTTGATCTTGCAATTACTGCAGAATAAAGGAGTTTGCACCAATTGTTATATCAAATGGACAGTAAAGGTGGATGTCTGGAGGCTGGAACTAAGGAGCATCCTCTCAGGACAGAAGGGTGGCCATTTTGTACCGTGAATCTTTGGAATCCGTGGATATGCAATCATCAAGGCTATTAAAAGCTGTTCAAGTGCATTTTTGAGACAATGGGAATCAAGAACTGAAATGAGTTGGAGTGGATGGCACAGCTTCAACCATGATCGTATCAAATCAGATCAAGCTCATGTGGTCAACCCCTACATCGGTAGGTTCCTGTAAAGTTAGGTGCGTATCAACCATCCTACAGAATCAGCAAACACTCCTGGATGGTGCATGGATTAGGTATGAGGTGCATAGTAAGAGTACCTCTGTTAGAGATACCCTCAGGCTGTTCTACAATAGTACTTATTCAATAATAGTTGATTGATGAAAAAAACTTTTAGATCAAGAGCAATTTAATATCCTAGCTATAAGTATCTTAGGTTATGAAGCAGATCATAAGTCATACACATGTGCATCTTACCTGGTCCTGAGTAAAGTCTCCCACAAGTTTCACCTGAATATTTGGATAGCGCGAGATATAGCAGAGAATTTTAGCACTTTCAAAGGCCAGATCAGGGTTGGTATTTCCATGGCACAGGTAGCTGAGGAACAGGAGAAGCAGTTGAGAAGACATTCAATCTTTTGCTCAACAGTTACTTGATTAAAACCACTTTAACGTTGAGACATAAATCACAGATGTCCAGTTGTGGTACCAAGATGGTATTAACTAAGTCAGCTTCAGTGTTTTGTGTGCTCGACCTGTTAAATTCAAAACATTCTCAGGTATGAGCACACCTATGTTCTCTTAATTAATTCTGATTAGCACACAATACTGAGGTTGGGAACAGAGATTAATTTCAAGCATTTTTGAAATATAGCTGCTGAAGACTGAATTCGGGAATTTGCTGAGGGGAATGTTCAGCAATACAATAAGGAAAGGAGATTTGAAAAAAAACATATCCTGTGGACTAAGAGTAAAAGAATGAGAAGGGAGTGTCATGAACAAAACTAAATTACATTCAAATATTAAACTAATAAATAATTAATATAAAAGACCGGGGTTAATCTCTTTGAAATACAAATATATAATTGAAAAGATGGAGTAAATGAAAAGAAACTTGAAACAAAGGCATGAGAGTTGGAAATTATAAAGGTAAGTAGCTAATGAACAGAGAATGCTGGAAATAGTCAGCAGGTCTGGCAGCACCTGCAGAGAGACATTTCTGCCAATTAACAACGGCTGCCATCAGAATTTTGGATTCTTTTCTCGGGAGCATCAGAGGCTGAGGGATGACCCAATAGAACTTCAGAAAATTACGAGAGGCACACAGAATGGATAGCCAGAGTCATTTTCACAGGGTAAACTGTCAAATATTACACAGGTTTATGATGAGAGGGGGAAAGTTTAAATGAGACATGCGAAGCACATTTTTTATTTTAAAAAACAGTGCTATGTGCCTGGAACACATTGCCAGGCAAAGTGAGGGAAGCAGATACAATAACACCATTTAAGACGCATTCAGACAGGCACATGAACAGGCATGCGATGGAGGGATATAGACCGCGTACAAGCAAATTGGAGTAGATTAAATTGACATCATAGGTCAGAAGGACTATTCCTGTGCTATAAAGTACTATGTTCTATGTATACTTGAAAATTAAATACACCTTAAGAGGCAAAGAAAGAGAGGTGGGATGCAAGGATGATCAGGGTGGAAGAAAGAGTGATTGCACAATGAAATGTGTAATAGCAGTCACCCAATCAACATTTGTTTCCCCCCAGAAGTATAGGGCACCATATGAGCAGTGAATGTACTTAATCAGAAGAATTTTCATTCCAGACTTCCTGTATTCTATCCAAATTCTCTCAGTAATTTTGGTGCGTTAGAGTTCAGTGAACTTTAGAGTTTAGAGTTCACAGTCCCAGCAGTTCATTATCTAATTAATAATTTGGATGAAAGGAGTAACCAAAAGATACCATTGTTTGCTGTCAGTAGCAAGTTATGTGACAGTGAGAGTTGTGAGAGAGATGAAGAAAGATCTGCGAGATGAAGATTGTGTAAAAGGAAGTGGAAAAGACATGGCATATGAAATAAAATATGCACAAATTTAGCCAAAACTCATGTTGGTCATTAATGTTCAGTTGGGCCTGGGTATTCTCGGAAACAAATCGTTGAATGGTAATGTGCAGGTGCATGGAAAATAAATTATATGTTGGTCTTTATTTCAAGAGGATTTAAGTGTTAATGAAAGATGATCTCAGTGAACCATACAAAATATTTAAGGGTAGATACAGGATTAGTTCTTCCCCTGGTTGGGTGTCTCGAACCTGGGTCACAATATCAAAATAAGTGGACTTTCATGTGGGCAGTGAATGCTGGGGATTATCTAACCACGAGAACTCCAGAGGTTTAATCTCTGAATATACTGAAGAGAGATTGATGTATTTTTGAATATTAAGGGAATCAAGGGATAGGAACGTGGAGCTGAGGTAAAAGATCTGACATGATCTTAATGAATGGTATACAGGGAACGGCTGAATAGCCTTCCACTTAACTTTCAAAAAAGAACATTGCTTGTAGGAACATGGAAAAAGGGAAGAGGAAGGAGTCTTTGTAGATACCTCATGAGCTATCTACAAAATGTGTGATGGGCCTATAGTTCAGTAAGCCCGGACGGGGGGAGAACCGCAACTAGACCATCCCCGGTCCCCCCCCACCCAACACTCGAGTGTCCCAACCCCAGCTCACCTCCGCCTCTTGCGTCGGGCCAACCGACAGCCTGGACCGACAACACCAGCGGCCCCAGACCCCACAGCCAGCCCAACTCCAGCCTAACCCGCTCTAACTCCAGAGGAACCCACTCCCCAATGGGCTGCTACGGCGATAAGTGCCAGTTCGCCCAGGGCCTCAGCCGCTACCCCAAGTACAAGCCATACCTTGCACACCACCGGCTTCTGCCCCTACGGTACCCGCTGCCACTTCATCCACAATCCCGAGGAGGAGCGAGGGCCCCGGCCTCGCCTGCGCCAGAGCGCCAGCCTGGGCTCGGCCTCCTCCGGCCCGGCGTTCGACTGTGCCGTGCTGTGGGGCTGGCCTTCAGTTGGACCTGGAGTTGGAGCTGGCCCAGACTCTGGGCTTGGGGCTGGGCAAGAGAGGTGGAACAGGTTGCTGCTGCCGCCAGCACCACCATCACCAACAGTACCCGCAGCTCCAGCGGCAGGAGCCCGTCCGCAGACTCTCTCTCCGACCAGAACGACTCCAGCAGCAGCGGCTCCGAGTCGCCCATCTTCAGCAGGGTCTCGGTGTCGGACTGAGGGGAGGGGCGTGGAGGCGGAGGGCTGTCGACCAACCCAGCGGGATAGGCAGAACCAAGCTGGATGCAGCGGCTGCAAGTCCGGGGCTGCCACGCCAACCTAAGGCCACCCCGGACCCCTCCGGACAGGGACGGGATATCGGGGAGGGGACGGCACAACAGCAACTCAACAGCACCCGCAGCGACGGAGAGCCGACCCCGACTACGGACGAAACGCAAGCCTGCACACAATGCCGCACCACCGTTGCCAAGACTGTTTTATAACTAGCGACCTATGACCTGGGCAAGCGCAGTCGGAATACCAAACTCGCTTATTGTCCTTCTTTAATGTTCTATCCTTCCATTATTCCAAGATCTGATCGCCCAGTTAGGAGTTTTATATATTACTAAGAACCATGTGTAAAATTTACGGGGTATGACTTACCGGGCAATGTTAACAACATGGTCAGCTTTTTTGGTGCGTGGATTGATGCCTTGCAGCAGTTGTTCAAGGGGTGTAGCTATGATGGAAGAGTGGCTCTCTCTCAGCCAATCCATGAATTGAATCTCCTTCTGCAGGGCCAGCTCCAGAAGACCCAAAGAATATTCCACTGCCTTTTCCAGGAGCTTTTTACCTGAAACATTTTTATAACATTTATAACTTTGTACCTGAAACATTTTTATGACTGTGTTTAACAACATAGAACATGCAGGTATTCTGAAGGTGACGCGGGATGTCTGTGTGGGGAATGCGAGGGAAAAATAAAGATGGAAGGGAGAGAACGAGAGAGAGAGGTTAGGTTTATTATTGTCACATGTACCGAGATACAGTGAAAATCTTTGTTTTGCATTCCACCCAGGCAGATGGCAGCGGGAAAGTTGTTGTTCTCGAGCCTGCTTTCAAACATTTGTATCTTTTGGCCAACAGGAGAGGGGAAAGGGGAGTATGAGTTTGGGAGGGATCTTTGATCACATTGGCTGCTTTCCTGAGGCATTGGGCATTGTATACATAGGCAATTGAGAGGAGGCTGGTCTGCCTGATGTGCATTGCATCTGAATAACTGAAAGGAAAGCCATTTTGTGCACATATTTCTAGGTGTCTTGTTACAAATCAAGAAACCCAACTCTTTTCTTAATAAAATAACAGATATAAGAAAAACTGAGATTGATGAACTCAATAGTTTTGCATTATTGAAAATGTGACATAAAGGAGGAGGAAATATGAAGTCATTTTTAACAGCATGGATCAAGGGAGTTGCAAGGCCTGTAGAAAAGCATATTCCTGGCTCGCAAGTTAAATTCTAATAGCACAGCTCTGAAATATATCCATACAAAGCAGTATTAAAACACACCAGCACCCCAACTCATGTCTACACTGTGTATTGTTCTTTGCTTACCAGGGAATGGTGCACATGTGTCTAGCAGCTTAACTCCTTCCTCCAAAAGGCTCAGGCAAAGACTCAGCATTGGAGAATCATTCAACAAGTGAAACATCAGATTGTATCCTGGAGACTTGTAGGCAGCCACCAGTTCTCCTAGGGTTCAAAGAAAAGGAGTAATTCTTTTCGATAATATATTTTTTAGAGTTTGATATTGTATGACTGCATCATGAAAATGGCGAGAATAATCTCAAGATATAATTAAAGACACAGACAAAATTTAATCTGCAAGCTGCTCAATGCTGTGGTTGCTCAGATCTGGACATTGTAGTTATTTTGTTTCATAATACTTCATTTAATAGTACATGGCTTCCTCCAGCAAGCCCTGACTGGAAGGAAATTTCACTGTGTGTCTGCAATGACTGGGCTGACAACCTTTTGTGGTTTTAATGCAGGCTGGAAAAAATTTGCCTGTTGGCTACAAAGGTTTATGTGGAAAGTTGTAAGTTGTTCCCACTTAGCTTCCAGCACAAATAAGAAAGGACCAAGAGTAGGTTAGTCAGCCTCTCAAACTCATTTTACCAATCAATAGGTTTATCACTGATCAGTAAATATGTGAATACACCAGTACCTTAATTCAAGTAATTATTATAGATTGTAAATAATCAAGGCAAAAAAACTGTGGCACCCATTTGTTATCAATTGCCAATCCAAAAATAACTGGTTAATCACAGTTCTGTTTTCTGTGAGATAACCAATCGTTTACCCATTTCATGATATGACCAACTGCATGTGCTTGAATCTTATACAGTAACCTATTATGTGGCACTTTATCAATGAAGCACATACTGGTTCTCTTTTATTCACCATGTTTGTTATATCTTCAAAGAACTCGAGCAAATGTTTTAAACACGTGATTCCTTTCATAAAAGCAGGTTGACTTTTTTTTTTTTTTTAATCCTGTTTTTACTCCTTTAATGCTGGATTCCAGACTACCTACAATTGTAAATGCTAATTTAACTGACAAGTTTCCTAATGGATATTGTGGTGTTCTCATTCAAAGAATTTGTCATCAGTAGCCCACAATGTAAAGAGTGTCACATCACTACTGTACAGAGATTATTAAATGGGGTGGAGGTTTATTTACTCAATATGCTGCGCTGATTTGTGGGCTGTTTCACTCCCTAATCCAGAAATATTGATTTTTATCAGCATAAATCTCAGATGAAGAAGGATTTACAATTCAAATTTTACTTTCAACCCCAATGAAGGATAACTTACATGATGATTGGGCAAATCCTACAATATGACCATTAATAAACCAAATTCTTTCCAGCTTACAAGTATGATTCCCTTGATGTACTCCAATCTTAGGAATGCTCAACATTCATAGAACATAGATCACTACAGCACAGGAATGTGACCTTCGGCCCACAATGTTTGTGTCGAACATGATGCCTAGATAAACTGATCTCAGCTGCCTGTACATGATCCATAACCGTCTATTCCCTGCACTTCCATGTGCCTCTCTAAAAGCCTCTTCATTATCGTATCTGTCTCCACCACACCTGGCAATGTGTTCCAAGCCCCACCACTCTCTCTGTATAAAACTTTCCCCCTACATCACCATTAAACATTCCCCCCTCTGGTGTTGGACATTTACACCCTGTGAAAAAGGTTCTGACTGTCTACCCTATCTATGCGTCTCATAATTTTATATACTTCGAGTCACCCCTTAATCTCTGCTGCTCCAGAGGAAACAATCTAAATCTGTCTAACCTCTCCCCACAGCTGAAACCCTCTAATCCAGGCAGCATTCTGACAAAACCTCCTCTGCACCCTCTCCAAAATCACCACATCTTTCTTGAAATGGGGCAACCAGAACTGCACAGAATACTCCAAATGCAGCCTAACCTACAGTCCAGTGGAGCTGCATCATGACTAGCATTTCATATTCCTTCTTTACCACCCTATCTACTTGTTATGCCAATTTGGTGACCTATACCCGGAAGTGGCGGCACTGGTGAACGGCTGCGGCTCGCCTGCAGTCCGTTTGGTTTTACTTTTTTGTGTTGTTTTTTTCGTTTTGTTTAGCTAAGCTTTTGGTTTTAGGTTGTGTTTATGTGTGGGGGTGGGGGGGGTTGAAACAGGGCTTGCTGCCTCTCCCTTCGGGGGAATGCGACTTTTTTGTCGTATCCCCCTTCTCTGCCTCCGTCTGCGCTGAGGCCTAATGGCGGAGCTGGCGACCTCGAGGATCCGGAGGCAGCCTGTCAGGACTCGCCCTGGGCTCGCTCCCGTGAGGGCGGCCCAGCTCGGGGCTGGAACGGCGCTCCCGTGAGGGGCTGTGACACTCCCGTGAGGGCGGCTTGGCGCGGGGCTGAGACGCTCCCGTGGGGGCGGCCCAGCTCGAGGGTAACGGCGCTCCCGTCGGGGCGGCCCAGCTCGAGGGTAACGGCACTCCCGTCGGGGCGGCCCAGCTCGAGGGCAACGGCGCTCCCGTGAGGGCGGCCTGGCGCGGGGCTGAGACGCTCACGTCGGGGCGGCCCAGCTCGAGGGCAACGGCGCTCCCGTTGGGGCGGCCCAGCTCGAGGGCAATGGCGCTCCCGTTGGGGCGGCCTGGCGCGGGGCTGAGACGCTCACGTGTGGGTGACCCGGCTCGGGGCTGGAACGGTGCTCCGGTGGCTGAGACGGCGTTCTGGCGGCGGCGGCCTGAGTCCGGGGTTCGGCCGCGGGCCAGTGGACGACGTCGTCAACAGCTGTGCCCGCTGGACTGGAGGGCGGCAGCTTCGACCACCCCGGGCCGCGGTGTTTGAACCGGCCCGTTCGCGGAGCTCGGTGAGCCGCGGGACTGATTTTACCATCGCCCGGTGGGGAATCGCCTCAGCGCAGAGGGAGAAGAGGAGGGAAGAGACTGCAGCCCTAAGATTTTTGCCTCCATCACAGTGAGGAGGTGCTTGGTGGACTCACTGTGGTGGATGTTAATTTGTGTTTACTGTCTGTTCTGTTGTTTATTATTGTATGTATGGCTGCAGGTAACGACATTTTGTTCGTCTGAATGACAAATAAAGGATCTAATCTAATCTAATCTATGAACTTGGACTCCAATATCCCTCTGCCCTTCAATGCTTTTAACGATCTTGTCATTAACTGTATACTCCCAAACACTCACGCTTGCCAAACTCCATCTGCCATTTCTCTGCCCATTTCTGCAGCTGATCTATATTCCAACACTTACCTTGAAGCTCCACCATTTGGTCGGTAAAATCATCTGATCGTGGCTCATAATCTCTCAGTAGTTTGTAGAAAACTTCAAGTACAACTTCAGCCACCTCCCACTATGGAAGATCATACATGTCAAAATCAGTATTATCTTACAGACCCCAAGGACTGATTCAAAATATTGAGGAATCTGGAAATCTGTGCAGAAAATGCTGTAAACTCTCTTAAGGCCATGCAGCATCTATGGAATAAAGCTCACAATTGACATCTCTGGAATAACCCTTCCCTCCCTACCTGTTTGGACATAGTGACCTGCTAAAAGTATTACCCACATTTTTAATTTTACATCAAAGAACTGATATCTAGGTGCATAAAACAGTGCTCAATTGAGGAACATGGACAAAATAAAAAAAACTTAGCTTTGCTTCCAAAGTCGAGACTACTTCTCACCTTTTCTGCAGCTCTCCTGTACGCTCTTGTTGGAAAGCGAAGAAACACAGAGTCCCTGAGGAACCGGAGATATGGATCAAAACCTGGAGGACGGAGTCCTGCTCCAAGGTTTGTGGGGAAAGAGCTTTCAACCAGGATGCTTATTAGGTAACAAAATGATCTGGTGAGAGCATACTCTTCACTGCGAGATTCAATTTCATTCAGCTCCACCTGAGCAAAACAGAATAAGTCAATTAAGAATCTAAAATCACACTCTGAATAGACAGAATTAGACAGCAGCGTAGTCATTTGCGCTGTTATTGATCGATCAGCTCTTGGAAAGAACTGTCTGATTGCTTCCATTCCTGGTTATTTATCCCATGGTTCTGTATTTTCTTTTTTAATCACATATATCCAGTTTCCTGCTGAAAGAGCTTCCAATGTCCATTGCAGGCAGTGCATACCAGATCTTAATAACTCAGAGCAGAAGAACTTCTCACCTCGACACCATTTCCATCCAGAGGTATGCACAAACATAAAATTAAAATTCAACTGGATCACAGGCGTAACAAACCAACACTGGCTGCCATTATGGATTTCATATCTGCTGGCCACATATAATTATGCCAATCACACTATTCATGCGAGTTAAATCCTGGATAAAGTACCGAGCCAGGCCAACATTGTACTGCCCAACCCAATATGAACATTTTAATTTAAATGCTAATCAGACTTGAACCCAATAGACAGTTAGGCTGAGGCTATTGTGAATTGGGGTGATGATCACACGGGCAAGAATTGCCACTGCAAGAGTGGAGACAGGATTTGGAATTGGAAGCTCAGCTCAGAGTTAACCTCTTGGTCAAATAAAATATCACGAGTGTGAAAAGTCTGGTTCGGTTAGAAATTGCAACCAGGTAGTAGGACTAAACCAGCATTTCTGTAGCAGGAGGTAAAAAAAGGAGGTGTTTCTGTAGCAAGAGTTAAAAAAAAGGCTTTGTGTCACATCTAGAATAATGGAATCATGAACAGGAAATCTGGGTGCTTGTTTCTCATTTCTCAAGTTAACATCTATAGAGGACCCTAAACTGCACACAAAAATAGTCAATTCTCAAAGGTGGGAATTAAATCGAAAAGTGAAAAGAAAAAAATGCTAATACTAATCAACCTCAAGGGCTGGCTGACTGTTGCCTCAGCTGTCCCAAGAGGCAGAGACAGTTGAAGTCAGGTATTTAAGTAATTAAGAATGAAAAAAAAGTAATTAAAATACCTTAAACTATGAGAAATTAATGAAAAAAAGTTTAAAAAAGAAACAAGCCAGTTGCATTTTTAATGAGTGTTGGCAAACCTCCTTCAAATGAATGGTCTGCAACAGTTATACCAGGCACTGAATCCAAACATTCTGATACGGCACAGTAAATTATTTCCATCATTTGCACTTCCATTTTAAGGTGAGAAAAGTCTATAAAACACTCATTCTCATCCCATCTGTGGATAATTTAATTCCCCAATCCGTCAGCTCTCCCTTCCTGTGCAGCTGGTCAGAGCACCCAAAACACTGTTTCCTCCATTACTGGCATAATACCAATCCTGAGCAACTGCGAGAAATCTTTTGAAATACTAGTCACATATTTGATAGCTTTGGTCACCTGCTCATTCAGTACAGCTTTTATCTTGCAAACACATACCTCAATTCCGGTGTCTTGCCTCTGACTTGGGATTTTAACTGTCTGCAAAATCTAAAAGATAAAAGTAACATTGTTGAAAATGTAATAATTATTATTGTAATGTCATGACAATGGATTGCGCTGAAGATAACGTCAGGATATGCACAACTGATGTCACAAATTGTTTGGCACTAATGTAGGAGAAATCAAGCCCTAATGACAGTCTCACTTTGGCTTTGCTTTTTCATTTTAGCTATGCTGATCACCACACCACTTTAGCACCAACAAGCTTTTCTGCCACAGGTCCCTTCCACAAGCTATCCATGTTCAAGAACAGAAAGAATGTTTCAAGACCAGAAAACATCATTCTTCAGTCCTGCTCTCACTGTGTTGCATTTAGTAGCAGAAGCCATTGTGACTGAATATTTTCATTTCACCTTCATTACCCTGTCTTCACTCAACACCACACCATACCATACCAAACTTGACAATGCATTTAGCTTTACGTACCTGGGTGTATTCCAACGATTGCCAAAGAGAAGCAGCAATCTCGGGTGATTTGCCAAATGCTGCCAGTGCCTTCAGAATGTCAGCCTTTAACATAGGTGGGATACTGCACTGGATTAAGCCTAGCATAACCACAACAGGTGTCCATTGTGGGTGCTCACACAGAGCCAGACGAGCATTCTCACTCTGCAAGATAAAATGAGTGAATTTAAGTACTGGAAACTTTCTGCTCCCATCTGCATGTCCTCTTTCCCATATCATGATAGTTATTGGAGTCATACAAAAGCACAACCCCACAAGTTTGAGTCATGTTGTGCCAAGAGCTTAGCTGTACATCTGAAGAGGGCAGCACAGTGGCACGGCTAGTAGAGTTGCTGCCTCACAGCTGCAGCCTTCCAGGATCGATCCTGACCTCTGATGCTACTTGTGCATAGCTTGAACATTCTCTCCGGTGACCTCAGGTGCTCTGGTTTCCTCCCAAACCCAAAAGACGTGGGGGCTGGTGGATTAACTGACCACTGTAAATTGCTCACAGTCTTATCCACGGTGGTAAATTCTGGGGGAAGCTGACGAGAATATGCACAGATAAAAATAGAATTCATGTAAATTGGAGCTTGTTAGTTGGTGTAGACTCAGTAGCCCTCAGGGCTGGTGTCCATTTTAAGATTTGCACTCCAGCTTAATCCTGCCTGGGCTCACATGAGAACAGATAAACAGAAGCTTGGACCCAAACAATCTAGTGTACCACAAAAAGCTGGAATAACTCAGCCGGTCAGACAGCATCTTTGGGGAAAAGGGAATAGGTGACGTTTCGGGTCTCAAACCAAACTGAGTTACTCTGACCCGCTGAGTTACTCCAGCTTTTTGTGGCCGATTAGAAAAAGGGGAGATGCAACGAGACCTGGGTGTCATGGTACACCAGCCATTGAAAGTAGGCATGCAGGTGCAGCAGGCAGTGAAGAAAGGGAATGGTATGTTAGCATTCATAGCAAAAGGATTTGAGTATAGGAGCAGGGAGGTTCTACTCCAGTTGTACAGGGTATTGGTGAGACCACACCTGGAGTATTGTGTACAGTTTTGGTCTCCAAATCTGAGGAAAGACATTCTTGCCATAGAGGGAGTACAGAGAAGGTTCACCAGACTGATTCCTGGGATGTCGGGACTTTCATATGAAGAAAGACTGGATAGACTCAGCTTGTACTCGCTAGAATTTAGAAGATTGAGGGGGGATCTTATAGAAACTTACAAAATTCTTAAGGGGTTGGACAGGCTAGATGCAGGAAGATTGTTCCCGATGTTGGGGAAGTCCAGGACAAGGGGTCACAGTTTAAGGATAAAGGGGAAATCCTTTAGGACCGAGATGAGAAAAACATTTTTCACACGGAGAGTGGTGAATCTCTGGAACTCTGCCACAGAAGGTAGTTGAGGCCAGTTCATTGGCTATATTTAAGAGGGTTAGATGTGGCCCTTGTGGCTAAAGGGATCAGGGGGTATGGAGAGAAGGCAGGTACAGGATACTGAGTTGGATGATCAGCCATGATCATATTGAATGGCGGTGCAGGCTCGAAGGGCCGAATGGCCTACTCCTGCACCTATTTTCTATGTTTCTATCTTTGGTTTAAACCAGCATCTGCAATTCCTTTCTACACATCAAGTGTGCCAAGTACTTCTCTCCATCCACAACACCAGATCAACCATAGTGATGTGTGGCTTGTATCTGCATATGTATAACATGCCCCTCGAATTGAAATGTATATGTTGCAATCATTGTTGAAATCAACAATGTCTTAAAGGCTACCCAAGCATTCGATGTGACAATGGTAACGTGTGAACAGTCCACAGCTGTCTTTATGCACATTTTTCTAGCCTCGATTTAAGCAATTAAAGGTTTTGTATTCTAGTCCTAAACATGTCAAAGCCCGCACTCAAATAGGCCTAATGACCACATGTTTTATCATCTATGTTCATGGACCAATAGGTCCGTGGAACTTCAGTGTTTTGAGATTTTCATCAGGAAAGCGCAGCTGAAAATGAAGCAAACATGAAGATCTGAAGTGGGTTACCTCACATTTGTCTCTGAAAAGTATTCACAACTTTTCACTTAAATTTAAGATACTTTCTTCTGCTGGTATATGAATTACACTGTTGCTGGCACCAAAGTAACATCTTCATTGCAGTTGGGACTATGCTGCAAAGAGTATACACAAATGAAATATGGTGAATTGTTTGGGATGACTTGGCCAGTGCACCCTGAGAAGCTGAGCCAAACCAATTGGGAGATTTAAACCCACACCTATTAAAAGTGATGACCCAGTTCAGAAGGGTGATTAGGAACTTGATGAGCTGTGCACTTCCTCATCACATGACATGAAAGGTTACTTACTGAAATGAGAGGAGGGAGGGATACACAAAAAATCACAGAACACCTCTGCACAAAGTAAAGAGAGGGATGAGATTTCTCTCAAGAACATTCTTCGAGCTGGGTTTATAGAGTCCATCCAAGAATACCTTACCCAATTGACGATGGTGGCAGTAAGCTGCAGGAAGGCGATAAGGCCATCCATCTCACGCTGTGTTATGCCCCTCAATGGCATGTGCCTGTACTGTATTGTGTCTGTGCTTGGGATGTCTCTCCGTAAATGCTCATGGTACAACATTAATGAATGGAAGAAATGTTCCCACGACACCGGATTGCCTCCAACCACTTGGATATTCTCCACTGCAGGAAACAATGACCATAATTTTATGAAAAACTTTTTTTAAATCCTCCTTCCACCAATAATCTCCTCTCCCAGATACTGGTGTGTGATTAGAGCTTCATTAATTCCCAGAGACTTCGCCCGGGTCAGCGTTATCACCTGCGATCTTACAAGGTGGATGGCCAAAGACTATTCAGCCACTCTGCTTATCGCACCAATTTTGATGCTGCAGTTTCAATTAAGTACTTTAAACATCAAATGCATAATCACCACATTAAACAGTACAAAGAAAAGCCCAGTGTACGTAAACATGCTCTTTCAACAAAGTGTCTAATTTAGTCGTTTTCCAATGGTCCTACAAATCAGGTCGCATCAAGAACACTATCTGTGGGAAGTTCCAATGAACCTCCAATATTCTAGCACACTAAGGAATTTTGGTGGTGCTGGATTGACAGGTTTTCTGGATGACTGGATGTTATTCTTATTAATACCTCAACAACTTTATACTTCACAGAACGATAATAAATTTTCTAGTGACGCAGACAAGTTGAAAGAGAGAGCAGGAATTGGGGACCCTGGTGAAAGGAAAGTGTGCAAGGGAACCAGATAACTTGTTTAAGACGTAACCAGATAACTTGAATGTGAGAGGGAGCATTGGGAACTGGTGTCCATGTGAGTAGAAAGGGTGAATGGCAAACATTACCTGATCAGCCAGATGCTGATCCATTTGGATTTCTCAATGGCCACATAGCAGATTATATGATATATTATATAGCAGGCATACGTGCTTCTATTGATCTCTATTAACCATGCCTTAATCTTTGACCTGTCGGAGAACAATCACAACTTCTTGATTCTCACAACATTACTGAGGTCTCCCACTGGTATGACCCTGATAAACCTTCACTCCATCTTTACCCAAGGCATTCCCACCTGGCTTCCCACTTATATAGCACAGGATATTATAATAATTACCATTTGTGCAGACAAAGCTTACCATGACTGCTGCCATTGGCTTTGAGTAGACTAAAGCAGTAGTGTGCACAATGTGGCCCATTGGCCAGCCCACGCAGCATCTTAAGGTAGGGAAGGTAGAGAGATGGGGGCAGCATATCTCCCATCTGCCTCACAAATTTAGACAGAACCAGCTGCAAGGGAAAAAAACAGGTTTAACTATTTTGCTAATTCAACATTACAGATCTTGCTAAGATTTGAATATATTTTCATTGAATGCAAGGAAATATGGAAAGTATTAATTACGATTTCCATAATATTGATTAGTACAATCACTACGGAAATGTTTTACTCACAAGGTTGTGAATTTCATTCCCCAGAATTTGTTTACTGAACTGAAGGAGAGGCTTAAATGGGAATGAGAGCTGGCACAACATCGATCAGTAATTGAAGAAAAGCAATTAGCAAAGTCAAGCTGAATGCACTCCTCAATTAACAAAGAGGACAGAAACAGCAGATCATACTCCACCTAGAGCTTAATCTATCATTCTGAAGGCTGATCAGTACTTCAGCTACATTTATTCCGTTGATTCATATTTCTTACTGAGGATCTATCAAAGCTTGATTGTGCAATTTGTATGACTTACCTGACGTTGTGGTGGTCTGTGGTGGGCCAAACCTGAGAAGGTACCAGTTGTGGCTGTGGTTTGCAGTGGTTCAGACGGACACCAATACTCAAGAGCGAGTTCAAGTTTGAAAGGATCTTTCAGGTATAACTCTCCAATCTATCAAAAGGAGGATAAATGTCATCTCTGGTATACTTCATCGTGTGAAGCCATTCAGAAAGGCAGTGAGACATCATACATATAGAAGTACAGACTCAGACATGAATATTGTAGGTATATGCACTTAATGTGGACAGAGTCAATTGCGTAGGTACTATGTGACAACTGATAATATTAGAACATTTGGAGTAAAGGAACGGAATGCAAACAATCTGGCTCTTGAACAATTCAAATTCTAGTGTCTAACCTGCAGTACCTTCCCCTGCCACACTATGTCCTCAGCGGTCTACCAGAACCAAAGGCAATTAGCACTAAGGTACACAAAAATGCTGGAGAAACTCAGCGGGTGCAGCAGCATCTATGGAGCGAAGGAAATAGGCAACGTTTTGGGCCGAAACCCTTCTTCAGGGGTTCTTTAGCAATTAGCACTAAAGTTGATGTAAATAGTGAGAGACTTCCATGTTAGTACTTCCAATGTACCTTTGGTTCTTTTTCCCCCTCTGCCATAGTTGGGTCAAGGCCCTCAACTGCATACTTGCCATTTTCTGCACTTCTGCTTTTGCCCAATCTTCGTGTCCCCAGACAAAGAAATGGATTCCCTTTGTCTTCCCTTGCACGAAGGACTGCCCAAGGTAACACAGGCCAGTCACTTTAATTCTCCATCTCACTGCCTCTCTTATACTCTCCTACTACAAAAGAAGAAACAATTTGTCCCTGTGAGTCTGTACCAGGTTTCACAGGTATTTCCATCAGTCATGTTTCCTCCAGTTTGACCTGTAAATGTTCAGTGATTTATGCTATTCCCATAAAGCTCACTGTAAGCTCAAGGAACAGCCCCTCATCTTCTGACTGGGCACATTATACCTCACAACTTCAACATTCGAGTTCAACACATTCAGATAATCAATACTTCTATCATTCCTTCCAATTTCCCTTGCTAATTTCAGATCATCGTTTTACAGCAAAGTAAATTGTTAAGAAGTCACAAGAATAAAAAGGGGATATATATAGGTTATACAAATGGGTAAAAATCTGGCAAAATGAGATTATTCAGGGGATAATGAGAAATTCTCCAATTTGTCTACAAAACTAAAACATTTCAATGATGAGATTGTCAACCTCTGAGATGTAGAGGAATCTGGGGTCCCAGGGTGTCTTAATACAAAAACCTGGTTTGAAATTACTGCAAGTAATTAGGGAAAAAAACAAATATTATTTATTGATAGGGGAATTGCAGATGAATGTAAGGAAGTTATGCTTCAGTGATGCAATGCACTTGTGAGGCTCTTAGCGTTTGTAAATTTACTCAATGCCACTTTTCCTTCCACCAGTCCTCCCTTTTCTGTGAATACTGCAGGAGTTAAAACGATATTGATAACCCTTTGGATCTTAGATGTTTTACAAGCACATTAAGCATGTTACATGAATGCCAGTTACTGATGTTACACTGCAAGCTTTGAACGGCAAGAGGCAGATGGGAGTTTCATCTCACCAGCAGCATTAGATGCTCCAGGTCACGTCGCAATGTGGAAGGCGGCTCCGTACCCATCTGCAGGCTCATGTGAATGATTCGGGCATCCTCATCCGCACGGTTCCGCAGCTGTTTAACCTTTGGTAAGGAAGGAAACACACAAAGATCACAACCTTGCTTGTGATGCCGCCCGTTTAGGCATTATCAGGCGTACCAAACTACCACAGCATTGTCCGCTCCATCAAGTCTGCTGCAATCTCAAAGGGGCTGAAGATTATAAAGATAAGGAATGGAATCCCACAGAGCTAATGTAGCACAGCAAAGATAGATAAAATGAGAGAAGAGTGCTTGATGCATGTGAGGATCTCAAACGTCAGTGCATTCTGCTAAAAGATCCATTGTCTAACAACCTACCATGACCGTGCACAAGTTCTACAATACACAACAGAATGGCCTTATCTAATATGTGAAGTAGAATTGAATATTTATATTTATTATAAGTAGATGGGTAAAGATAAGATATTTTATGTTAACGATGAGTGTCTGCTTAAGTCGATCTCAGTAAAAGACTTTTAATCATCTCACCATTGTACTGGATTTTGACACAAAATGCTGGAGTAACTCAGCGGGACAGGCAGCATCTCTGGAGAGAAGTAATGGGCAACGTTTTGGGTCGAGACCCTTCTTCAGACTGATGTCGGGGAGTGGGCGGGACAAAGATAGAATGTAGTCGTAGACAGTAAGACTGGTGGGAGAACTGGGAAGGGGGAGGGGATGGAGAGAGAGGTAAAGCAAGGGCTATTTGAAGTTAGAGAAGCTAACGTTCATACCGCTGGGGTGTAAGCTACCCAAGCAAAATATGAGGTGCTGTTCCTCCAATTTGTGCTGGGCCTCACTCTGACAATGGAGGCGGCCCAGGACAGAAAGGTCAGATTGGGAATGGGGGGGGGGGGAGTTGAAGTGCTGAGCAACCGGGAGATCAGGTAGGTTAAGGCGAACTGAGCGGAGGTGTTCAGCGAGATGATCGCCGAGCCTGCACTTGCTCTCGCCGATGTACAGAAGTTGACAGCTGGAACAGCGGATACAGTAGATGAGGTTGGAGGAGGTGCAAGTGGACCTCTGCCTCGCCTGGAAAGACTGTTGGGGTCCTTGGATGGAGTCGAGAGGGGAGGTAAAGGGACAGGTGTTGCATCTCCTGCAGTTGCAGGGGAAAGTACCTGAGAAGGCGGTGGTTTGGGTGGGAAGGGACGAGTTGATCATGGAGTTGCGGAAGGAACGGTCTCTGCGGAAAGCAGAAAGGGGTGGAGATGGGAAGATGTGGCCAGTAGTGGAATCCTGTTGGAGGTGGCAAAAGTGTTGGAGGATTATAAGCTGTATGCCACGGCCGATGGGGTGGAAGGTGAAGACAAGGGGGACTCTGTCCTTGTTGTACTGGATTTTATGGATTCATGAAAACCCAATAACACCAGCCGAGGGTTAGAGGATAGATTAACCAATATACCAGCTATGCCCCACACTTAAAATGGCAGGAAATATCTGTAATCCTTCCGAGAAAGGCAAAAGTAAATTCTAAAGTGGAGCTGAAATTGGCACCAATGCCAGAGGACAAAGACACTCCTTCTCTGCTGAAGTATCTCTGATCTATTAATACGGAGGTCCAAATACAGCTGGGTGCCTGGTTACATGTTTAACTAGGAAAGTGACAAGCCAATTTGATTTTGCTCATCCTCACTTTCTGCTACACCACGGGGTCTTCTCCCAAGTCTGTCGGGAGGGAGATAAAGAAAAACATATTTTATAATAATAATCTGGATTTTAAATGTCAGCTATTTTTAACCTCTGAAAAAACATATCTGAATTATCAAATGAAAAGTAACTGTTACTTAAGAAAAAACTGTTAGTTTGCATACAATTCGATTTGTAAGTTCCAACAGCTTTTGAAACTTCCTTGTGTACACATATAAATGCTTTCTAAGATCTTCCACCCTGCTGTAACACATCTCCCCACTAAGTTCAATAGAAGCTGAAGATGAAAGTGCTGGCTGATTTGCGAGAATCTTCCATTACATCATTGCATATTTTATTCACAAAGCCTATTTACTTGTCCTTTTTCTTTCCACCACAGACCGGGCTAAAAAGCGTTGAAAACATGAAGAGTATGCCTCGAGATCAATTTAAAAGCAGCGGTGGTTAAACATCCTAGAAATGCCTCCGAGCAGAACAGCAGAAATGTCAAAAATGCCCACGCTCATGTACATTAGTAAACGAGTAATTGGTGATCAGTGTGAACGACCCACTGCACTTTATTCCCACCCATGTTATTTTAATAAAGGATTTACCAATGGCTTAGGTCAACCAGCAAAATGTTAATTCGTTTGACCTTGCTATTTCATTTAAATCCACAGCGTGGAGTCACAAGGGAAGGATTTGTGTGCTGGTTCATTGCTACCACCTGCTTTTAGCTAGAGGGGGAGGGGTGGAGGGGGGGGGAGGAAACAGTGCCAGCATAATTAATGGGCTCTTTCCTATGAGATAAACTGGACAGGCAGGTGGGCAGTTGCTGGCCAATTGCCACAAGCTTCAAGATCAAACAAAATAAAAATTCCTTAAAACTGCTGACCAATATGTAAGTTGAAGGTGGTGGCAATGCTGCAAAATAGGGAAATAAGTTGCTGTGTTTCCACATAAATTAAAGCTTTTAGGATAAGGATTGTGAAAGTGTATTTGTTGCAGTCAGACTTATTGTTATAACTAATTAATCTGCACTTTCCAAAGCATTAATTAAAATGACAAATTAGATTAACTTGTTCTCTGCAGAGAATTGTATAAACACTTGAGATGCAAACCCAGTAGCAGGGTGAAAGTCTGGAACAACACTTTTTCTCCCATTGCTTCTGCAACTCACCTTCATTGGCATCAGTGTTAAAAAGTCAGCTATGAGGTTGTGAATCCTGCGGATGTAGAACTCATCTTGGTACAAGCCCTCAGCTCCCACCACAGCTTCAGTGAGGAAAAGGAAGGCATTCTGTCCTATTGCCATGTTTGCAACCAACTCATCTGCCTCTGTGAACTCTGTTAAACCTGGGGTTAATACAAAATAGGCACATTACAATGATCAGTAATCAGCAGTCACATCCCATCACTCAACTTTATAACCTATATGGCACAATTATTACCTGAAGGCTATAATTACAAGTAATATTTACTTGAGGGGCTACCTCTCACAGATTGTCAAACACCAAAAACACCAGTTGTATACAATTAAAGCAGTGCACTGTTATGTCTGTTTATACTCAATTCCCTGAATTATGATGTCAGCATGCCAAAATATTTATTCACTACCCTATCTACCTGTAATGCCACTTTCAGGGAACTATATACTTGATCTCCATGATCCCTCTGCTCTGCGACAATCCCCCCGGCTGGGAATAGAGGACTACAGCCCACATGCAAGTAAATGAGATGAGTTATATTGCTGGAAGACACAAAATTCTGGAGTAACTCAGCGGATTAGGCAGCATCTCTGGAGAGCAGGAATAGGTGACGTTTCGGGTCGAGGCCCTTCAAGAAGGGTCTCGATCCGAAATGTCACCCATTCCTTCTCTCCAGAGATGTTGCCTATCCCGCTGAGTTACTCCAGCAATTTGTGTCTACCTTCGATTTAAACCAGCATCTGCAGTTCTTTCCTACACATGAGTTATATTGCTATTCTTCATGTTTATCCATCACTCTGCTTCAACTCCATTTACAAGATTACAGCAGACACCACCGTCGTGGACCAAATCTCAAACAATAAGATAGAGAGCTTAGAACATTGCACTAAGACAGCAACCTCTGCCTCGGTGTCAGCAAGTTGAAGCAGCTGATATTGACATCAGGAAACAAGGTGGTGTACATGCCACAATTAGCATTAATGGTGCTGAAGTTGAAATGGTTAACAGCTCAAGCTCCTTACCATAAATATCATGAAATATTTGTCCTGCTCCAATCATATTAAAGCCAACAAAGCACACCAGCAGACAGGAAGTTCACCATGTCTCCAATGACTCACACCCACTTCTACACAAGCACCATAGAAAGATTCCTATCGGAATGCATAATAGCTCGACAGTTCTGCCGAAGACTGCAATAAATTGCAGAGAATTGTGGATGTTGCCCAATCGATCACACACACCAGCCTCCCTCTCCCATTGACTCCATCTACACTTTATGCTGCTTCGGGAAAGCTGCTAATATAATCAAGGACAATTTACATCCCTGGTTATCCCCTCCCCACCCCTCTCCTGTCAAGTAGAATACACAAATGCTTGAGAGCACATTCCACACCAGATATAGGAGCAGCTTATTCCTCACTGATATCAGACAAATGAACAGTCCTCTCAGAAAATGTAATCCAGATCTCCCAATCTACCTCATGGCTACCCATACACCTTTTTTTATTCTGCACTTTCTCTGTAGCTGTAACGCTTCAACCACCATAACACTAAATTCTGCATTCTGGTATTTTTCTCTTTGCACGATCTATTGGCCTTGTTATGGTTGGATTGTACTCATTTATAATATGATGTAACTGCACAGCATGCAAATATAAGTGTTTCACTATATCTCAGTACACATGACCAATACCAATAGATTAGTGTTGTGGTCAGCACAGTTCATAGGAGGGCCAAAGGGCTTGTTCCTCTGTTGTCATGTTCCACGTTCTTTGGGATGATTATTATTCCAGAGCAAGACAAAACAGACAACCCTGTGAAAAATATATATTTCTGAAAAGCGGATAAGCACAAAGATTTACCTGTCGTGTCAGGTAATTGCGAGATCCCTCGTAGAGCCAAGGCCCAGGCCAGTCTAACCACAGCCTGCAGGCCCGGCAGTTTCCAAGGCTGAGAGTTCAGGAGCCTGCTATGAATGGCAGTCACATACTGTCTTTCTGTCAGTAATGGCAATTGATGAATTAATTCTATTAAAATAAAATATTGCATAGTTTTCAAACGATGGAGAAGAAAATCACTGCACAGCGTGCAGTCGGTTATGTGCATTCACCTCCAAGATGAATCTTTCTTAGCATTCCTAGTCTGAAGAAGGGTCTCGACCCGAAACGTCACCCATTCCTTCTCTCCAGAGATGCTGCCTGTCCCACTGAGTTACTCCAGCACTTTGTGTCCATCTTTGTTTCCAAGGATACTGACTCAACAATAGAGTCAAGCCACACAACTCAAATCATTAAGTTTCTTTCATTTACAACAGGAATTTAGTGAATAATTGAGCAATTTACTGAAGCCCCAACACCTCCTTGTCACTGTTCCATTGCTTTACGCTGTTCAAATCGGAGGTAATGTCATGCAAAGTCTAATTAAAGAGTCAAAATTAACAACAGTATAATATTACTGAGTAAGGATGTGCAGCAGTCACATTTTGTGAGCATGGGAGGCAAGAGACAGAAGCAACAACCCAACTAAATTTACCAATTTCTCAGACTCTTGGACATACTCAAATTTGTCTTTGCAATCAGAATGAAAATAAAAAAGAATAACACAAAAGAGCTTTCTATAAGACGGCTTACTGATTATGCAAATTATGCATCTTCGTTATTGTGATAAATGTTAACATCAACGTCTACAAAATATTCCACAAGAACCAGATCTACCAGCAAAAGAAATTGAGAAACTTTTTCTTTTCATTATACCGGGCACAGAAGCTTACCTCGCAATAAGAATTAGTTGTCAGTAAAAACATATTGTGGCAATCTTTCTAAATAGTTTACATTGTTAAGATTTTGAAACAAATACAGTTGTTATACAGTCCTTATTTACTAGCTTTACCTTCTCTATCCTCGGTAACATTCTCCAAGAAGCTTATATCAAAGCAATAAAGTAGAGCCATGAGAAGAGCTAGGTTTACATTATCCAGTGTGCCGTCTGCCTCTGTTGTGACACTCTCCATGTGGCAGATAAGAAACAAGGTGTCGTCTTTGCTCAGTGGTGTCTGGCAGGCCCAGGCAAATAGACATTCTGCAAGGGTTTGGCGGCTTTCCTTAATCAAATCAGAGACCTAGAAAACAGCAGTGATTATTCAGTTCAGGGGAGATAAGTAATACTACATTAATTTGACACAAAAAACTGAAGATACTGGAATTTTGAGCAAAAAATATAAAGTGCTGGAGGAACCATGGAGGGGATGGACAGATGATGTTTCGAGTCGGTTCCCTTCCTCAGACTGTAGAAGGATACTGACCCAAAACATTTTCTGCCCATTCCATCCACAAATGCTGCCTGACCCACTGAGCTCCTCCAGCAGAATGTTTTTTTGCTCAAGACAACATTGTGGATTAGCTTAGCAAATTCCTCCAAAGCAAAGGGAATAACCAAAATAATTAGGACGCTTCCTTTCATCTTCGGGTCCAAGCTATTTTTGGCACAAATTTGAAATACATTGTGCAACTAAGAGATACAAGGCCACTTCAGTGAGAAAGGCGAGAGTAGGTAATGACAGTCGGACCTGAAATAGCAGGTCAGCAGTTAAATGCCACTGTTTTGAAGTTATCAATTAGCTTTAGTTCCGTGATTGCAGTGATGTTTGCGAGAGCTTACATAATGCAAGATCATTTTTTAATGAAGAACGGTGCTTGAGCATTGAATGACAGTAAAAGTTAAGCTTCCAGGAAATGACTGGCAAAGATTGTCCGCGTCAAGTAAACAAAATAAACAATTAACAATGATTAACAACAATTAACAATGATTTTCCCAAAATCCATTCGGGAAGATTCAAACAACAATTATAGGTATACCATGCTCAACTCAAAATTATTTTAAGACATCAGATTGAGTAAAGGAAAATTAATGTACCCTGTATTGTCAATAGGTTCCAAGCAGGGTTTAACATAAAGAGAGCCAGTACTTAAATAAGACGTATGGCAGCTTAGATGGATGCATGGATGGATGCAATGGGCGTTCTTGGAAGAGTAGAGCTTTTTTTTGATTGGCATGCAGAGGATAATGATGATAGACACAAAAAGATGGAGTAACTCAGCGGGACAGGCAGCATCTCTGGAGAGAAGGAGCGTGCGATGTTTCAGTTCGAGACCCTTCAGAAGGGTCTCGACCTAAAACATTACTTGTTCTTTCTCTCCAGAGATGCTGCCTGTCCCGCTGAGTTACTCCAGCTTTTTGTGTCTATCTTCGGTTTAAACCAGCATCTGCAGCTCCTTCGTACACAGAGGATAATGATGCTTCCCAAAGTTGTTTGCTGAGTTACTATTTGTCTACCATTCTGTGTCAACGATTCGGGCATCAATATGAGAAGAATGAAATCAAAATACATTGGTAATAACACAATGGAAAGCTTGGACAGCCCCAAGGAAAACAAAGGACAGCAGAAGAATAGTTGAAGTGAAATTAGTTTGACGTAAAGTATGAAATGCAGAGAGTGTAAATATAAAGCTGCATTTATAACAAGATTCAGAGTGTGTAATCCCATATATCTTGATAGTGAAAGGGTGGATTGAAAAAACTATGAAAATGCAATTGACACAAGTAAATGTAACACTTGTAAATATTTGTGCAAGTCATCAATTTGGTAGAAGATAGGTTCTAAAGCATTGAGCAATATTTCTCCAGCATAATCTGCTGAGTACTTCCAGAATTCCCTGTTGATGTTACATACAGTATGTCAGGTATTTTATTACTGTTGCTTCATTGATAAATCCAAATAGACATAATTCTTCTCTCTAACTGCTCTTAAAAACATCCAATTTAAATCGAGTACATATCTGCTTAACAATACCTGCTGGGTAGATCAATCTCAGTTTTACTTATCATTCCACATCACTCAATTTCTTCCCATATTCATGGTAGATTGCTTCTGCTGAAATCTTCCTGAATTGCATAAAATATTACTGGGATCCTGCCAATCTTTTATAAAGACTTGGCCTACTTTCCCTATGTTTTGCATCTGCTCTGAAAGGCAAGGACTGCATATGATGCTTCAACCGCCTTTCACCGTACAAAAGCATTTCAGCCTAATCAATGGAAACTCTGTTGAATGTTTCCTCAGTCAAATTACCAATACTGCCCATTAACTTAATGTCCATTCTTACCGCTCGGCGATGAACTGGATTGCCCAGGCCACGGGCAGCCTGCAACTTTTCAAACTCCGCATTGAGGTTTATTTGATTGATCAAGCACAGCACTTTCTGAGTCAGCCCCTGATCCATCAATTCGTCTGTAAACCGCGTTGTCATGGATACCAGCTCTGAACTGTAAAAACATTTTTTGCTTGTAATTTCAACAGCATTATGTTTCTGCCTTTCATTCAAAATGTCACATTCACAATCAATGGGTTACACAGCAACAAAATGTCATTCTTACACATAAAAAAAACCTTCTATTTAAAGCTAACTTTGACCTTTACAAACTATGCAGCAGCTATCACCATTTTTGCTTCTCATCCTTGGTTGAAGGCTTATGGTGAAAGAATTCAGGGGTCCCAAGTTAACTTGGTTAATTAGGCTTCTTCATAAGCAATTTACACAGCGTATGTTATTAGTCTGTTCAAGGGTGCAGGTGCAAGGTGGGAACGATTCAATCAGAGACACATTATACCAATACCAACCAGCAGGCAAATATTATTGCAGAATCCCATGTGGAAGATGATCCAAGGCTAAATATTCACTCCCTTTGCAGTTTACTGAACAGTTAGTTATCGCAGCTTTTCCAGAATCAAACAGGTAAACAATCCATGAAGGAACATAAACCTGACCAACAAGTACATTTCAGAATATGGAAAATCCAACCCTTATGACAGAATATTTCTGCTGAAATGGATCCACTCCAAAAACTGGCATCAAATTTATTCAGAGACACAGAGTGAAAAGCCTGAAAGAAAAATTCAGTTAGTAAATCCTAAACGGTTCTTCACACTTACTTAGAGTGATCAGCAAATAAAGCTTACCCAAGCTCCAGGGTCCAGGTTTTGCCATGTCGCGATTGTATAAGGGAATGTAATGAAAGTGCCATGCATCTTTTTCCATCCCAATATAGCAGAATAGCCACCAAACCACGTGTCATGCCAGGGAAACGAGGCAGTTGATGCTCACCTATGAAAACGAATGTAGTCAAATTAAGCAAATTATATATTTGTTACTAGTCCTAAACCAGGAGGTAGCTATAGTGCTTGCTATAGTACTGAAACACAGTTCAAAAGTAACTGGCAGGTTATATGAGTGGTGCATTCTGACAACTTGCCATCCTGGCATTAATATTGATTTTAGTACTGTGATATGAGCTGTGGCATTAATAGGATATTGCTGGGGTATATAGATTTGTCCTGGTATTAATTTCTTAAAAACAACACCACCCCCAGAGCTCTTTGCTGCTCCTATCTGGCAACTGAATGGGTACAACCTCCACGTGACGCACAAGTGAAGGGAGGAAATTGAAATGCAGGAATCCCAGATGCATTTGCACCCAGATTTTCGGAACAAACTGAGGCCTTGTAAATAGTGGCCTTACAGATTCTAGCCAGTTTTAATAGAATAGAATAGAATAGAATATGTTTATTATCATTGCACAAAACTGAGCAACGAAATTCCATTTGCTTCTCCTCCGTTAAAAGAAATACAACACAACAACCAATACACATATGTACAGTTAATAGTAAAATAATAGATACATTTTTAAAAGAGTTTAAAAGAGTTACTTCTTGCTTCCCAGTGTTCTCTGTTGGAATTAAGCTCTTTTACCGCACATGGGTAGAAACTATTTTTTAGTCTACTGGTGCGAGCCTGCAGAGACCTGAGTCGCCTCATTACATAATACATTAGGAATTGTCAAGGAAAACACTAAAGCAGCTCATAAGTCTGCAGACACCTTCCAGTAAAACAAAATAATCATTCAGGAAGAAAATCCATGTTGCAATTCGTAACGTCTGATCACATGATGCGGACAGATTGATCCAGAACACAGAACATTAGAAGTTTGTAAGTCATAGGAGCAGAAGTAGGCCATGTGGTCATTCGACTCGACTCTGCCATTGGGTCAAGGCAGATGGGAGATTTAAACCACCATTCTACTTAACTTCAAGGGAATGAACATTGCAGTTTGCTATTTTCTCAACAGAGACCCAATCCATCTGGCCAACATAATTTATACTTGGTGTGGCCATTGATCCCTTTCACACAGAGCATACACTGTCCTCCATTACTTGCTCTGAATTTTAAAACCCGTATCTATGCTTTGATAAGGAATGCCATTGTCTAGCATTCTTCTCACTGAATGTAGACAGTTAACACCAAGCATTCCCAGATCACAATTCTTGAAGAAAGTCACCCAAAATATATCTATCTCTTTCAACATCAACAGCATGAGACATTGATGGAACTGCTCACTTGATGTTAGTTTTTACTGTAAGTCCTTACCACCAGCAGAATTATTTTCCATGAGCTGAAAGGCTAACTTTACCAACCTGGACAGTGATTATAATCATTTTTTTGCTCAAACATTCCCCCACTCTATTCCAACTTGTAAATATATAAAGTCTGAAGGCACAAAATGAATTGGGAATAATTGAACATACTATATACTAGAGAATGTAAGTAAGATTTATATTTCTGATCACATGCCAATTATAATGGTGAAGAAAATATCTTTACTCACTCTAAATATGAGCTTCAATGGACAACTTAATGTTGAGATAGATTTGAGCACTGGCTGCTGACGGGTGAAATGAGACTTTGATCTGATAGTGCCTACTGAGGTTCTGGTTGATTACTGCGCAAACACCTCATCAGTGGTTATCTCGTGCAGGTCGGAGTGAGTAGAGTAACGATTACATTTTGAAGTGGGCCTTTTTGACCAAGTTGAGGAGATCTAGTTGCTCAATCCCCTTTTTAAATGACTTAAGGTTGTTGGTAAGGAGGGTGGACAGTGAAGATAGACAGTGAAGGACATCAAAGGGATGCTTCTATGGCCAATGGCAAGAGCAGTCCTGGAAGTTAGAAAGATTTCCAGGACCACAACAAGGATGTTCTGCATTGCCTTGAGGCGGATGATGCTTGCTAGTTGATCTACTGTTACTGCCAAGCACATAAGAAGGATCTTGCTGCTGCAGAACTGCAAGCAATGCTGACCAATAAAGTTTACAGAATGGACACAAATAATTCTGAGTTCCATCTTATATAATTGAAAATTCTTTATACCAATAATTCCAGGGGAAAGGCCATGTTCTAGAGTGCAATGATGAGAAGGGAAATAAAATCTTAGCTGAAATCTAATAGCCTAGCAATTACAGAAGGGAATACTGAACAAAGACTCAATGGTATCATGTTACATCTAAGCTTTGTAATGTACAACTTAACATAGTATTTATTAACTGTGTAATGTCACAAGTAACAAGGTATGTGTGAATAAATGATTGAGAGCCAAAAATTTGCCTGGACAGTTTTACGCAGTGATCATCCCTTAAATTTAGCTTTGTCTTTCCACAAATGCTGCCTGACCTGCTGAGTGTTTCCAGCATCTTCAATTTTTCCTCAGGTTAATTTTGTTTATTTTTGCAAACCACGTTCATTCCATGTTTTCTCCTTCTCCACTTGTTAATGTCCTTCATAATTTTAAAGTTCTCTCCAAGATCTCCTAACCTTCCAAGGGGAACAATCCCAGCTTCTCCATTCTATCACCTGAACCAATGTCACCCATTTCCCATTTTATGCCATTTACAATCATGAATGTTGTGTGCTGTATAGTTAAGTTCTAGTCATTATTATATATACTAACAAGTGGTTCCAGTATTGACCCATCAGGAACTTTATTTGGATTTGAGGAAACAAATAGCCAGATGAATCTGATAACTCTCACACCAAAAAGGACAGCTATAAAGGCAAACATTTTGGCCAACCACATATTGTGTAAATATAAAATGGAGGCCGCTTTTAATGATAAACAGCTCTGTGTTCAATGAGCAGACACTAGACCAACACATATGTAGGTAAAAGCTACTGAAAATTGACAAAACTTTAAGAGTACACACCTGCCAGCAGCAGTTCCACTGCAGCAAGCTCCCCAATATTGAGTAGGTCGCTCAAAATGAAAGCCTCGCTGATCAGCTGGTCTGGAAGGAGTCTGGTCCCCTGCTGACCTTGGATGACAATCCCCTCGACACTGGCTTTCTTCACTTTCTCTCTATGTTGTACATTTTTAGGCTGAACAAAAAAAAGGCATGTTAAATTCAACTTCAAGGAAACCGCACACTGGAGCAGTACAACTCTAAAATAGAAAATCTAATTTTTTTCTATAATGTACCCTCTCGGCCCCCACCTCAACAAGTTCCGGGCTGAACATGATATAGAGCGTTTCTTCCGTCGCCTCTGCCTCTGGGCATTGTTCTGTTGGAAGGAGTCCTCACCACCCAGAGAAGACCCCTTTCCCTTTCTCCAACATTTCTCCTCCTCTTAGACACCCCCTACCAGTCTTCTATCCTCTCCAAACCTTTTTATTTCTAGCTCCCGCGAGGCATCAATTGTCTTGACTTTTCTACTCAAATCTCGCCCCCTCTGAACGTACAGCCCTCCGTTCACTTTGCAACAAACCCAACATTATCAATGAACCTAAGATTATCATTGAACCCACCAACAAGGGAGGTGCTATTAGTCTGGCGGGCTGATCTCTACTGTGCTGAGGCCAGACACCAGCTCTCAGACACGTGCTCAGACCTACCCCTTGACCCCACAGATGAACACCAGGCCACTAGCTCCCAGATTGTCTTTGACTTTATCAGCTCTGGCGATCTGCCCCCTACAGCCTCCAACCTTATCATTCACCAGGCCTGCATGGCCTGCTTCTCCTCCCCAAAATCCATAAACAGAACTGCCCTGGCAGACCCATTGTTTCTACCTGCTCCTGCCCCACCGAACCCATCTCCACATACCTCAATTACATCCTATTACACAGTGTTTCCGCTATGTCCGGTAGTTCTGCTCTCGCTGCCTCTTCCTCCAGACACAACAAAGAGAGAGTTCCCCTGGTCCCCACCATTCACCTCACCAACCTCCGCATCTAACACATCATCCTCTGACATTTCCGCCACATCCAATGTGGTCTCGCCACTAATCATATCTTCCCATTTCCACCCATTTCCGCCTTCTGCGAAGATTGCTCCCTCCGCAACTCCTTGGTTCACTTATCCCTTCACACCTTAACTACCCACTCTCCAGGTTCTTTTCCGTGCAACCACAGGAGTTGCAACACCTGCCCTTATACCTCCTCCCTCGACACCATCCAGGGACCCCAACAGTCCTTCCAGTTGAGACAGAGGTTCACATGCGCTTTCTCTAACCTCATCCACTGCATCTGGTGTTCCCTATGTGGGCTACCGTACATCGGCAATACCAAGCGTAGACTCGGCGAACGTTTCGCTGAACACTTACGCTCGGTCTGCAAGGCCTACTGGATATCCCAAAGACTAACCACTTTAACTCCTCTACCCATTCCCATACTGACCTTTCTGTGCTGGGTCTCCTCCATTGCCAGAGTGAGGCCACATGCAAATTGGAGGAATAGCTTCACATATTTCACTTGGGTAGCTTATAACCCAGCGGTATGAATGTTGAATTCTCCAATTTAGGTAACCTCCACAAACACTCCCATCCTCCCTTCTCTCACCTTTCCCTTCTTCCACCACAAAAAGTCTGTTAACCTGTTCCACCGTTCGCAAAGATGTATCCCTCATCGGATCACACCATCCGCAGCCAACATTTGACCTATCAGGGAACGTCCCTGCCTGAGGTTATCTGTTACCAGCCCTGATTGTTTTGGCCCTGATGTCTCTTCTTGCTTCCAGTGTAACGCCCCCCCTCCCCAACAATCAGCCTGATGAAGGGTCCCGACTCAAAGCTGCCTGACCTGCTGAGTCACTCCAGCATTTTATGTCTATCTTTGGTATAAACCAGCATTTGCAGTTCCTTTTAATTACATCTATTTTTTAAGTTCTCTCCAGTGACGCTTGAGGATTTATTTTCCATTAAAAACCAATCTGAGTGAACATTGTCAGCAGGCATTATTATTAACCTAACAGAACTGAGTAAACTATAGTTTAATAATACTAAAATTAGTTCATCTGGTTATGATGGTGAGGCATACAGAACTGGAAGGGCACCATTTAAAGCTCAAATGTGTGCTCTCAGCCCAGAACCATGCTGACATCAAACCAGACAACAAACTTCGCTTCAGAAGGCTTTTAAATAATATAATTTTAATAGACGTCTATTTCTTGGTGACAAAGGTATTTTGTTGATTACTTATTCTTGTATTCCACACTTTCCCCATCTTCATAAGGGAAGTATATGGGATATTTTATTTCTTACTGCTTAGTTTCATTGAATAGACAGTGTCATTTGAGACCAGACCCTCAGGATTCAAACTTCCTTTCTGTGGCCAATATTGCATCAACTGTTGAGTAGTGCATCTTCATGGGATGAAATAATTTAATTAGTGAAGCCAGAAGAACTCACAGGATTCTTGTAAAGGGAGATGAAATCTGGTTTATGCTTTTTGAGTGTGAGATCCAAAAGGTGAACGGCTTCTGGTTGATGCTTCCAGATCACGCTCTCCACTGTCTGCCAGATATCTTTGTATGGCCCCCATAAACTGGCAGCTGCAAAACATAAAAGAATAGATATCAGTACAGTAGACCACAGAAGTTACTTTGGGAATTTTTTTTCCCAGAAATTACATAAAATGTGAACGTGCTAAAATTAGGTTTTTTACTTAAAAATAAGCTGCATGGATTGTGTGTTCATTAAATTGAAAGGAATTGGGGCTGTAAACAAAAGAGCATTTTACACAACCTGGAATTGTCTAACTGCACATATTTGTCTATTGAACCAGTTGTTTTTATAAAAATGAAGGGCAAAAACACCCCTCTATAACCCCAAGTTCATTATGCCCATCTGAACATACCAGAATATACATCACTCACACCACAAATCAAGCCCAGGTCACTGAGTGGAGCAAAGTTTTAATTGAGTTTTAATATACTTTATTCAGCAGAATTGGGAAATTGCCACCTGATCTTTGTGCATACCACGTTTTCCTCTCCCAACCCTTTGTCTGAAGGGTCTCGACCCGAAACATCACCTATTCCTTTTTTCCCCAGAGCTGCTGACTGACCCGCTGAGTTACTCCAGCTTTTTGTGTCTACGTTTTATTCTGTTAGCTTGTATGCATCAGCAATGTCCATAGCAGATGAGTTACTACATAGGAATTGTAAGAAAACAATTCTGTTGCTCTTCCTGTTGTCTCCAAATTGTGAGTACATTTATTCAAGGCACATATATTTAGATAGTGAGTAGCTGGTGTTTTTTAAAATCACACAGTCATAGGTATCGAATTTATTCTGGGGAGAAATGTATTCATTTATGACATTGCAGGTGCTGGTGAAATTCAATTGCATTATTTTAGCATGATTTATTTAATTAAAAGTTGCATTAATTTCATCGACCTCCTTACCACTGTCATTTCTTCATAACCTTTTCAGCCATCCGCCACAATCCCTCCTTTTTACAGACACCGCCCCTATTTCTTTTACTTTCATCCTCAAATGCATTCTATCTCACCTGAGTCTTCCTCTACATAGCGCAGCAACAAATCCTTTAGCATAACTTGTTTATGCCAACCAAGTTGTGTATCTGAGCTAGTCTGCACCTGGTCCTTATCCCTCAAAACGTTTCCTTGTCATGTACCTGTCCAAATGTTGTACCCATCTCTAACATCTTTCCTGACAGCTCATCCCATATACCCACCACCCTGGGTGAAAAAGTTGTCCCTTTAGTTTCCTTCTAAATCTTACTCCTCTCACCTTAAACTAGCCCTCTAGTTTTGGACTCCCATACATCAGGGAAAGAACTGTAGAAATTCACCTTATATATGACCATCATGCATCTATTAATTTCTACAAGGTCAGTCCTCAGCCTTCAATGTCATTCTTCCTATATTAAGGTAATCAGAACTGTAGGCAGCACTCCAAATGTGGCTTTGCTAACATCTGCTACATCTGAAACATGATGATCCAATTCCTGTACTCGTACCCCGATTGATGAAGGCAAACGCCTTCGTCATCTCCCTGTATGGCAACTTTCACAACTATATATCTGCATCCTCAGCCAATTTTATAATATTTGCCAAGTCAGTCATACAAATAAAAAGCAACGGGACACACAAAATACATTTTAACATAAACATCCACCATAGTGACTCCTCCACATTCCTCACTGTGATGGAAGGCGGAAAAAAGTTCAATATTTTCCTTTCTTTGTTCTCCCGCGGTCGTGGGCCTCAAGCCTTCCGTTGACGGGGCGATCTTGACTCCCATAGCCGATGGCATTTGGGCCTCCTCGTCGGGGCGATCAGCTCCTACATTGGGGGGATGTCATCTCCCCGCGCCGGGCGATGTGACCCCAGGTCGGGGCTAGTCAAACCTTCCGCGTCGTTGGAGCTCCCAACATCAACGGCCTCTCCCGAGACTGCAAGCTCTCAATGGTAAAGTCCGCAGGCCGCGGTTGGAGCGATCCCAGGCAAGGGATCGGCTCCGATGTTAAGTCCATGCCCCACGGTGGGGCTCAAAGTCAGTCTGAAAAGGCCTCCAGCTCCACGATGTTAGGCCGCAGAGCAACCAGAGATGCGATCCGAAAACAATTGCATCTCCGGCAAGGTAAGAGAGTGAAAAAAAGTTTCCCCCGGTCCCCTCCACACCCCCCCCCCACATAAAACAAACCGGAGAACATGTACACAAACATTTTAAACACACTAAAAATAACAACAAAAGACAAAAAAAACAGACAGACTGTTGGCGGGGCTGCCATGGGCCCCGTCATTCACTGTGGAAGTTATGCCATCATTCATCCAACCAAAATGCAGTACCTCACATTTATCTGAATTAAACTCCATCTGCCTTTCCTGTTTTATTTAACTTTCTTCACTGCCACTATACCACCAATTTTAGTGTCACCTGCACTCAAATTCAAATGGTAAACATAAAAAAACAAACATTGGGCCCAGCACTGAACTCTGTAGCATACCACATTACAGGACTCCATTCCTCCACCTGCAAGCCAATTTTACATGAATTTGGATCCCATGTGATCTAACCTACCAGAACCAAACCATAATGTTGTACCTTGTCAAAAGCCTAGTTAAAGTCCTAATGGTCCACCACACTGCCCTTATCAATCTTTTTGAACACCACTTCAGAAAACTAAAATTTCCCATGTGCAAAACCATGCTGACCAGCCAATGCCTGCTGAATCTCCTGGTTGCTAACCATTTTAACTCCCCGTCCTTTTGTGACCTTTCTATCCTGGTCCTCCTTCATTGCCAGAGTGAAGCCACACACAAAGTGGAGGAACACCATCTCATATTTTGGCTCAGGTAGCTTACAACCTAACCAAAATGAATATTGAATGATCAAATTTTAGGTAACTAACCTTCAAACAACACCGCTTTTTTATTTATATTCCTTCCCAGTGCACTACTGACTTGCACCATTTTCTTATGTTCCACCTCCACCATATTCCTTCCTCTGGCTTCACAATTAATGCCTCATCCATTCTTAGCTCACATGTATTCTCCTTTCATCCCTTTGTCCAATGATATGCCTATCAACCCCTCCTCTCACCTCTATCCACGTATCATTTACCTCATTTTTCAGTTTACTCCAATTCCCACCCCCCATCACCACAATCAGCCTGAAGATGGATCCCAACCTGAAACGCCACTATCCATGTTCTAACTATCCGCATTCTGCTCCCGAGCAACATTCCTTCCTACACACCTCACGTCAGTTTCTCCCCATCTCCTTTCACCACAATTATTTTAACCTCTCATTTTCTTCCCTCCTCCTCTGACTCTCCTACTACCACCAACCTCACCCCCTCCCTCACATCCCCACATTAACAACTTCTTTGTCTATTCATACCCGTATCTCTCGACAGCACTACACACCCAAACACCCCCACCTGGAACTGCGGCAACAGACCTCCTCTTATCCTATTTCCCCATCACCATAGGGGTCCCTATCTTCGCTCAACATTTCTTTCTCTCAACAAATTCCTCTCCAACCCTGTGGCACAACACAGCTACTGGCACTCCTCGACTCGTGATGTGGTCCCACCTCTACTGTAACCTACCTCCTCCATCTTGCCCCTGCCATCCTTCTGGTTTACCCATCCTTGTCCCCCCAGAACCCTCAAACACCCTTCCATTGCTTTTCCACCTCCCCTACAATTGTTCCTCATATCCATGCCTACGTAGCTTCCCGCTATCCTATCATCATTCCTTATTTCCAACCATCCATGCACCCCCATCCTATTGCCCACACCCACCTTAGTCCCCCACCATTCTTGCACAATTCTCCTCATCCTATTCTAACTACCTCACACTTCCACCCATTTCCCCCTGGCACCTCATGCAATGCCCTTCCTAACCCTTCTCTCCCACCTTCATCCGATCTTGTGCCTCCACCTTCCCCACATCATATCCCTCATCCCATCACCATTATGATCACTCTTCTCCCCCACACCACCGAAGGGCAAATGGAAACCATCACAGTTGCCCTCCCAAACATCTCTGTCACATCAGTGTATAAACCCCCCCAAAGTCCGTTCCTCCACTCTGAACTGCCAGACAGATGCAAGAGGAAATACCACATTAGCATTGGGGACTTCAATGACCATAGCTCATTGTGGGACTATGAAGTGAACAATCAAGATGGAGATGAAGTCGAAACCTGGCTCGAGTCGAAACACCTGACCCTGATCCATGACGCCAAACTGCCAAAATCTTTCCACAGTGCCAGATGGAAACGAGGATATAACCCAGACCTTGTTTGTGTGAGCAGCGAACTATCATCCAGAGCTGTGAAAGAAGTCCTGGACCCTATCCCCCATACGCAACACCGGCCAATCACCATAACCATCCGATCCGCTCTCCAAGCAACAACCGTCCCCTTCCGCAGAAGGTTCAATCTGCGGAAGGCCGACTGGCTGTCATTCCAACAGGAGATCGAAGACTCCATCCCCAGCATTCCATCACACCCCAACAACTATACCATGTTCACATAACTGCTGAAAAGGTCAGCCAGGCGACATATACCAAGAGGATGCCAGACCGAGTACATCCCCGGGCTGTCGGAAACATCCAGCGATCTACTGAAAGCCTACCACAGGGCATACCACGAGGACCCTTTCTCCTCCACCACCATGGAACTCGGAGAGACCCTGTTGAACAGTCGGTGAGGACCGAAGGCAAGTCTGGAAGGAGTTGATAGAAAACACCAACATGACCAATAACAGCAGGAAGGCATGGGCCACAATCCGCCGCCTCGGTGAAGACCATACCACACCGCCCACGCTCACAACAGTCACAGCAAACTCAGTTGCAGCACAGCTGGTGACAAACGGTCGTAGCCAAAACTGGCGCAGACCCACAGGAGAATACCGCCGGACAGCGGTAACAGACCGCCTACAACCACCAAGCCCTTCGACCTAGAAGAACTCGAAGCTGCAATGATCATGCTGAAACCTGGGAAAGCAGCAGGAATCGATGATGTACTGACGGAAATGATACAGCACCTTGGACCTAAAGCAAAGACCTGGCTCCTAGCAATGCCGAACTCATGCATGGCACAGAAAACAACCCCATCTGTATGGAGAAAGGCCAAGACTGTCGCAATTCCCAAACCTGGAAAGGACCCATCATCCCCAAAGAGCTACAGACCCATTTCCCTCCTCTGCATCACCTACAAGCTCTACGAGAGGCTACTACTCCAACGCCTTATGCCACTATAGACTCCAAGCTTACTAAAGATCAAGCTGGCTTCCGCCCTGGCCGCTCCTGTGCCGGGCAGCTACTGAACCTCACCCAACACATTGAGGACGGTTTTGAGTGCAAACTCATCACCGGAGCAGCTTTCATAGACCTCACCGCTGCCTACGACACTGTCCAGCACCGCACCATGATCAGGAAACTTTTTGACATGACTGGTGACCTCGACCTGTGCCAAGTCATCAAAAGCCTTCTCAACAACAGGCGCTTCTTCGTTCAACTAAACGACAAGAAGAGCAAATGGAAAGCCCAAAAGAATGGCCTACCACAAGGCAGCGTACTGGCCCCCCTCCTCTTCAACATCTACATCAACGACCAACCACTTCCCCCACATTGCCGCCGCTTCATCTATGCTGATGACCTCTGCATCACCACCCAACAGGAGAACTTCCAGAAGATCGAGTCTGTCCTGGAAAGCGCCCTCCAAGAGATGACAACCTACTACAATAACAATCACCTGAAACCCAACCCATCAAGAACCCAACTATGCAGCTTCCATCTTAAAAATCGAGATGCAGGAAAACAACTGAGCGTCTCATGGGATGGCCACAAACTATCCAACCACTTCCACCCCGTGTACCTCGGAGTCACACTCGACAGGACACTCTCTTTCAAAACCCACCTTCAGAACACCAAAGCCAAGGTCAACATTCGCAACAACATCCTGCGCAAACTGGTAAACTCAAAGTGGGGCGCTGATCCACCAACCATCCGTGCAACTGCCCTAGCCCTGTGCTTCTCCACAGCTGAATACGCGTTCTCAAGCTGGAGCCGCTCCCACCACACCAAACTGGTTGACACAGCCCTCAATGACACCTGCCGCATTATGACGGGATGCATAAAGACAACGCCAGTCCCGTGCCTCTACGCTCTAGCTGGTATTGCCCCCCCCCCCCCCATATCAGACGATCCATCGTCGCCCAAGACGAGCGGAGAGCACAGGAGATCTATACCAGTCACCCCCTGCACGGACACACAGCACCTCCACCCCGACTGAAATCCAGAGCCAGTTTCTTGCAGACAGTCCCACCTCTCCAGACAACCAAAGAAACAGCAAGGACCAACATCTAGAAAGATGAATGGAACCAGCTCAACACACGAGCCCACGACTGGATGGAGAGAGGAATCACTCCGACTGAATGCCTCGCCAGCGGGCACGACCTCCCATGGCCAACCTGGAAGACCCTCAACAGATTACGAGTGGAGCAGGGGAGGTGCAAAGCACTTATGAAAGCATGGAACTACCAGGCAGAAGACACATGCAGCTGTGGAGCAGTACAGACAATGTCCCACCTACTGGAGTGTGACGACGCCCCCCCAGTGCAGCCCCCAGGACCTGGCTGAACCGACCCAACCAGCTGTGACCTGCGCCAGATACTGGCAGAACGACATCTGAGATTGCAACGGACTCGAAGAAGACTCTTCTCTCCGAAGCATTACCTTTGCGACTACATTTCAGCTCCCTACCACATCATTTTCTCACTCCCCCCCCCCTGTCCACCTCTCCATCCCGTCACTGCCCCGTGTCCCCTTCTTCTCCAATGTCACCCCACATTCGCCTCCCCGTCAACACCCCCATCCCGCTCCCTTCTCCGTCACACTGTCTCTCCTCCCTGTCACACTTTCTCTCTTCCTTGACATGCTTTCTCCCCTCGTCAAGTTGTCACGCGTTCTCTCTTCCCTGTCACGCTTTCTTCCCCGTCCCATTTTCTCTCCTCCCCATCACACTTTCTCTCTTCACTCTCCTCCTTCCCCCGACCTGCACTCTCCATCCCATCCCCGCTGTGCAACTGAAGATTCCCTGGTGTCGGTGAGCCGGAGCTTGTGGTCGCGGGAATTCACGTGGACGGGGTTGACTGTCTGCTAACTGCAGCCATTTAAAATGACGGTGAATATGGTATATTCTGGAGTGCAGACAGGCTTGACCAAAGATCTTATAGCTTGACCAGTGCCTATGTCTCTGTTAATTGAACCGCCCGCCATCACTGACCTGAATTTACCGCCATGGTCGAGGCAGCCATCTTGGAACCGAACCGGAATAGAAAACACCCGGCGCGGCGCAGCCACTGCGTCCACCGGCCTCTGTACGGTGCGACCAGGCAACACCCGGACCCCGACGCTGATCCCTCTCTCCGTGACTCCCAGGGTTTAACCGACCAGCCGTTGACCGAACGAATTGGGTGGGTGAAAACCAGCCAACAAACGCGTGACCCCCGATCTGAACTCCAGCGTGCTTGGCGCCCGGAATCGGATGTTACTCAGACCATCCACAAAGACTACATTCTCCAGCATGCCTTGTGTGTGTGTGTGGTTCACACCAAAGATCATAGAGCGGAGCCCTATGATCTTTGGTTCACACCTTCTCTCCAATGTCCCTCATTCTATGAAGCAGCAACTTTACAAATGTTACACTCTTCGGGTTTAAAACAATATTTGTTGAATATCAAAGAACATTTGAATAAGAGTTAGTATTTACGAAGATCAAGTACATAAGAAATAAATACGAGCTAGCTATTTGAATCGAAGAAGGATGGGTAATCCAGGTGGCATCTCGACCCTGATCAGCCGCATGGCTAGTTTTCCCAACTAATTCCACATCCTTGCCTGGCCAAAATTATGTCCACTGCAACTTCAAATGTGTGCGTGGCTGTATATTCACAGCGCAATCAGTGAATAATTGAAATATTTACGTTGCTGTAAGGCAAACCATGTGTCTCATCCCATTCTTATGCCAAGCCTATACCTGCAGTTCTAGATCTCCCAAACAAAGCAGCATTTCATTTACCACCCTGATATGTTTCAATGTGATTGCCCCAAATTCATTTAAATCCAATGAGTGCAGGCCAATCTTACCCACACATTACATCACACTTTTCCCAGGAATAGAACTGGTGAATCTCCTCTGTACCACTCAGGTTTAAAAGCCAAATCTGCACAAACTACTCCAAATGTGGCCCTAATGCATGCAGCATAATTTACTTACTCTACTTTACAGGATTGTGATCGACTTCAGGAAGCAAAGGAGTACAGTCAGCTGTACATACATTGATTCTTCAAATTCTTAAGAATGAAATAACACCAGCTAATTGTCCTGGACCAGCCCCATCGAAGCAATGGCCAAGAAAGCACACCTCTACTTCCATAAAAGTATTAGGAGGTACGGTATGTCCCCAACAACCCTCACTAACTTCTATAGATGTGTGTAGAAAGCATTTTATCAGGATGCATCACAACATGGTTTGGGAACAGCTTCATTTAAGACTGCAAGAAATTGCAGAGTTGTGGACAGAACCCAAACCAAATCAATCTCCCTTCCATTGACACAATCTACACCTCATGCTGCCTCGGCAAGGCCACTGGCATAATCAAGGAACAGTCTCACCCCAGTCACTCCCTCTTCTCACCTCTCCCATCAGGCAAGAGGTACAGAAGTTTAAAAAAGCATACTTCCAGTTTCTTCCCAGCTGTTATCCGGCAACTGAACCGTCCACTCACCTTTTCTTCTTTTGGTGATACAAATCGTGCATTTGCAATGAACTGTGGCCAAATCTTGATAAGCGAGTGCATTTTGTGGATAGGACGTACACACTATAGCCACTGTCCACCATTACTGCAACGGATGAATATTCAGGATTGTTGACAGTGTGCCAATCAAGTGAGCAATTTTCCATTCTTTTGGTGAGATGTGAAAGAATGCCTTCCGGAATGGCTTGGCTGAATAAACAGCTAATTCTGGAACACATGTCTCCAGTCCTACTGCTGGGATATTGTTTGGCTTCACAGCCATTGCTCTCTGCAGTGCTCTCATCCATTTATTTATATCATGTTAATTTTCTTTATATCACATGGAAACTCAATGGATGAATTAGCATTGTGATGGTGAGAATTTTGGATGGACACCAAAATGGTTCATCCACTTGACACATCTGGCTGAGATGGTTGCAAATACTCATTCTTTTCTTCCACTCTCACATGCTGTACCCAACCATCCGAGCATGGATCCTGTTAACTGTTTAATCATCCACCACCCATCACAACTTGATGCGGCCGAACTGAAGAGCTTTTATCTGATCCATTGGTTCTGTGATTGCCTCTTGCAAGTTGCTTAAGCTGTTGGGGATGCATGTTCTGTTTTTCACCTTCACTTGGTTGGCACTCCATCTTCATCTTTCGCTGCTGCTTTTCTATCCCATTCTGCACATACAACTGGGATTGTTCCTCTGATTTGATTTCAATAGTTCGTGAAAGAAATGACAAGCAGAAGATTACAGATTGCAGAGAATTTTTTTTTCCAGAATCCAGGATATTTTCGAATTCCCTTATGAATCTCTGCCATCTGATAGCATCTCTTCATGCCTCCTGCAGGTCCAGAGGATTTATCTGCTTTTTATTATTTAATACCATTATTGTTTCCACTCCTACACTTTAACTAATGTGGACTGCTGAAATCCATCACTTTCATCTTATTCTCGGGTTCCCAGAGTAATGTCAAACAAAGATCATGATCTTTGATGTCAAATGTCAAATCTCTCTCTCTCTCAAAGGGGGCTGTCCCCAAAAGGCGTATGGGAAGTGTATGCGACACACCGGAACAGACTTGAAGTGAAGGTCGATGGACTACAACTCCCGGCAGGCAGTGCACGGTGGCCGGAGGCCGAAGGCGAAGGGTAACGGTTGCAGGTGCTGTAGTGGGCGCATGCGTGGCCGCGTTTGTGCGCAGACTCAGTGAAGGATTCCTGGGGGGGGGGGGAGAAAAATGGTGGTTAGCGTGTAAATTGGAACAGCGCTGTAAAGAGAGAGAGGGGGAAACGGAGATATAATTATATATAATATCCCCTGCAATAGAAGAGTGGAGAGAACTGGCCTTGAAGATACTTTCCGTCAGCATCAGGATAAGGACACGGAAGGAAGAAACCATTTAAGCGGTTGGAAACGGTGAGTCGGGGAGACTGTGAGAGGAGCAGGGTGAGAGAGTTGCTTGGAGTCTGGCACCCGGTTATTTCTACCCGGAGGCTTCAGCGGCGCCGCCAGGCCGCGCCAGCACTAGGCACTACCGGTGATCAGAAAGACAACCGGCGTCCAACCAGCCTGAGAGAGGGCTGGCACCGGGAAAGGCCCGTCCGTTCCCCATTTTAATGGAGAGAGACAGTTGCAATTGTTCTGATGTGATTGTTGAGTAGGTGAGAGAGGAGGGATTACTATTCCCCCTCTACTCCTGAATACGGTTGGGGAATGATTACTCTTCTCTTCATCAAGCAATTGTGTGCGTGTTTTTTAACGTAGAATATGGTGTGATGCAACATGTAATTTATTTTAAGAAAACATACAAGTTAATTCATCCGCTTTGAAGGTGGGCCGCGTCTTTATGCAATACCGGGAAGTTCTAAGTTGTGTTCTATTTTAATACATAAACACGTTACTGTGAAAATAGCTCTACGTATTCTTAGATTGAGCAGTATTTTTGACAGCTGAGTTTCATAGATCTTGTATTGGGAGAGTTTGCAGGAAGTAAGTGGGAAGGAAGAAGCTTAAGGTACCTCGATAGTTAAGGAATTTGTCTATTAAGCAGTAATCTGGTACTTTCCACTGCGATGCCCCATGGTCCATACTTGAATTAATTATTAGTATTTAACGTTTTTATTTATGTTGTTTAAAATCAATTGGTAATTTACAAATTTATTCAGATTAAAACTATTCAGATTAAATGTTTCAATAAAAATGTAATTGTTAGGGGAAGAAAAGAAAGGATTATTGAAAATAGGCAATGGAGTATGCTGGTAATAAAGACACTTACTATATTGATTGCATTTAAATATGAGGAAAATGTATGATGGCCTTACATTTAACATCATTTTTGGATGAGAGTTTGGATTTGTATACCAGGAAATGCCTGGTTATGGATTAATGAAAAGCAAACAATTTTCAGAAAAATGTTTTAGTGTAGGCTGCTGCAAAACCACATTTTTGTTTTAACACTTTATTTGATGTAATTCAGTAGCAGTTAAAATAATTGCAGCTAAGGTGATAAACCATTTTGTGATGCTGTTTGTACTTTAAGTCATCTCTGCAGTTAATTAATATAAAAGCAAAGATAGCCGATTGATTTTGTGGGACACAGCATTTAACAAGGAGTCTGACGAACGGTCCTGACTTAATGTATTCTGTCCATTTCCCTCCACAGATACCGTCTCACCTGCTAAATTTTTCTCGCCCTTTATTTTTTCCACAATCTGCACATTTCTTGTGTCTCTGTGTAGGATGGTCGATGTACACATGTAATGTTGGAAGGATCAGGAGAAATGATTCTCCTGAATGTATGATGCAAATTATTTTAAGTGTGTGCGTGTTATTTCGTTAATGAAAAAGGATAGGCACTTTGTTCTTTACTGTCATAGTGCTTCATGGAAATTGACAATTGTTCATATGAGTCTTGATGGTGAGCACATGGTGACATATTGATATCTCGATCTAGGTTTGCTTGTGCCAATTTTGGCACTGAATAATCTCATGGGTCAGTCCAAGTAATCTCTCTGGAGTTGTTGCTTAATATGATTGTTGCTTATGGGGTGAACTTGCTGAACCTATGGATTAAAAAAAACTCCTTTATAAATGCATTAGTTCAATTGTTACTGATGAGTACATAAAAAGTAAACTATATGAAATAAAAGCACTGTACTCAACAAAAAAAAGTACTGAATAGGTTAGACAGCATCAGTGCAGAGAGAAACAAGTCACATTTCAGAAAAATAACCCTTGAGCATCAAATATAAACTACAAAGCTTGCCACGGTGAAGGAATCCTGATGTTATTTTGTTCTGCATTTCTTGTTTGACTCATTTTATTACTGATGCATTCTATTGATGATGCATCAGTAATAATGCATCTGTGCAGATTGATCAAATTAACATAGGAAATCATTGTTAACTTTAACTCTTTTATTTTTTTTAATTGTCCTTTGGATAAATGATCAACTGCACTTGTGTATGATCACAACGTACAAACATGAAGACCCTTAAGTCCCAGTAATTATTGCTAAATTTGTTCTCTTTTTTTTTATTCAGATGAAATTAACAACCCTTCATACGGATCTGGGGATGGAGGGAAGTATGTGGGTGGGTAGCATCTCATAGTTCCCAAGTCACTGACATGCTGGAAAATTTGCATTTAAGAGTTATCATTCAGGGAAACATTGATCTTGGGCAATATACTTCTGTGGCTACATATCTTGCTGGCATGTTTAAGCTTCCTGCGCAAAGTAAGTTTGTACATTGCTATCCAAGTGCAGCTTTGCTTTCAGTCGGTGGCCCAAAGCTGAATTGGTGACGGAAAACAGTCGCAAATAGCTAGTGTTGAAAATCTGTTTTGTTCAGCATGCCTTTTGGTGAGTGCCATTTAAAACAAAATTGTAACCAATATGTTCTGGAAACTCTTACATTTATTTAACATGATTAAATTTGCAAACTTCATAGAGTGCCCTCCATAATGATTGGGACAAAGACCCATCATTTATTTATTTGCCTCTGTACTCCACAATTTGAGATTTGTAATAGAAAAAGTAACACGTGGTTAAAGTGCACATTGTCATATTTTAATACAGGGCATTTTTAAACATTTTGGTTTCACCATGTAGAAATTACAGCAGTGTTTATACATAGTCGCCCCCATTTCAGGGCACCATAATGTTTGGGACACAGGAATGTCATATAAATGAAAGTCATGTTTAATATTTGGTTACATATCCTTTGCATATATTGACTGCTTGAAATCTGCGATTCATGGACATCACTAGTTGCTGGGTGTCTTCTCTGGTAATTCTCTGCCAGGCCTGTATTGCAGCCATCTTTAGCTTATGCTTGTTTTGGGGGCTAGTGCCCTTCAGTTTTCTCTTCAGCATATAAAAGGCATGCTCAATAGGGTTCAGATCGGGTGATTGACTTGGCCACCCAAGAATTGACCATTTTTTAGCTTTGAAAAACTCCTTCGTTGCTTTAGCAGTATGTTTGGGATCATTGTCTTGGTGTAGAATGAACCGCCGGCCAGTGAGTTTTGAGGCATTTGTTTGAACTTGAGCAGATAGGATGTGTCTATACACTTCAGAATTCATTATGCTACTACTATCAGCAGTTGTATCATCAATGAAGATAAGTGAGCCAGTACCTTCAGCCACCATGATGCATGCCCAGGCCATAACACCCCAACCAACGTTTTCCACAGATGAGGTGCTATGCTTTGGATCTTGGGCAGTTCTTTCTCTCCTCTACTTTGCTCTTGCCATCACTCTGATATAAGTTAATATTTGTCTCATCAGTCCACAAGACCTTTTTCCAGAACTGTGGTTGCTCTTTTAAATACTTCTTGGCAAACTGTAACCTGGCCATCCTATTTTTCCAGCTAAGCAGTGGTTTGCATCTTGCAGTGCAGCTCCTGTATTTCTGTTCATGAAGTCTTCTGCGGACAGTGGTCATTGACAAATCCGCACCTGACTCCCGAAGAGTGTTTCTGATCTGTCGGACAGGTGTTTGGTTTTTTTTTTCTTTATTATAGAGAGAATTCTTCTGTCATCAGCCGTGGCGGTCTTCCTTGGCCTGCCCGTGCCTTTGCGATTAGTAAGCACACCAGTCCTCTCTTTCTTCTTCCTGATGTGCCAAACAGTTGATTTTGGTATGTCTAATGTTTGGCTGATGACTAACATTTTTATTCTTGTTTCTCACTCGTAATGGCTTCTTTGACTTTCATTGGCACAACTTTGGTCCTCGTGTTCATAAACAGCAATAAAAGTTTCCAAAGGTGATGAAAAGACTAGGTGCTGAGAGCCCTCTTATACCTGCATAAAGGTGGCAAATAAACACACCTGAGCAATTACAAACACCCGTGAAGCCATGTGTCCCAAGCATTATGGTGCCCTGAAATGGGGGGACTATATATAAACACAGCTGTAATTTCTTCATGGTGAAACCAAAATGTATAAAAATGGCCTTTAATAAAATCTGACAATGTGCACTCATTGAACTTCATGCCCCCAGCTCCTTTCGATTGGAACTGGGGGCATGAAAAAACCCTTTTCAGTTAAAGTGGTGGTGGCATTCTGCAACTCTACCTGAAATCATGATACTTGTTTGTAACTTTGGGTCTTGACCTGTAAAGCTACAGAACTGGATAGAAACAATATAGATAGATGGAGAGATGCAGTATGGAAATAAGGCCTTTTGGCCTACCAGGTCCAGGCTGGCCATCAGCCTGCCAATTTATATTATTCCAACTTTATTCTCTCCAGATGGCTACCAATTTCCCCCGATCCAACCACACTCTCACAGACAATGGACAATTTACAGCATCCAATTAACTTTCCAACCCCCACCCTTTTGTAGATGTGGGGGGAAATCAGAGCACCTGGAGGAAGCGCACGCGGTAACAAGGAGAATGTGCAAACTCAATGCATATCACCCAAGATCAGGATCGAACCTGGGTCATTGGAACTTTTGATTCAGCGGCCCTAATGTGTTGAATGGTTGTCTCCCACATCACAAATTTTCCATTTTTTGTATTTACCTGAAATATTGGGTGTGGGTGGGGGGGTGGGGGGTGGGAGGTAAATTCGACACCACTATTCAATAAAGAAGAGCAAAATATATTAGGAAACCATAGACAGTTAACCACTACAATAATTTGCAATATTGTTAGAATTGCGAAAGCAGAAACAGGATGGTTAGAAAGTCTTCATATGATTAGGTACAGTTACATCTTATGGAAGAGAAAATATATTTAACTCGTTTATCAGCACTTTTGCGCAGGATCAGTAAAAGGGAACTTGTGGATGTAATTTGGTAACTGCTCATTGTTATGTTAGCATGGATAGAGAATTGGTTTCCTGTAACCCGTTGAGGTTACAGCTATTAGGATGTGCCTATGATCACTGCTGAGATCTTCACTGTCCATCTATAGATGACTTGGATGATATGGTCCAATATATCATAATCTATTTGTTGATGGCACAAAATAGGTTGGAAAGTAAATTGAGGAAATAATACAGAACCCATAAGGTGATAGAAAAATGTTGAGTGAAGGCTCTGAGGATATATGCCATCCATTTTGCTGAGTTGAATGTAAAAATAGAAAATAGTTCATTGTAAAATTAGAAGATTAAAACAAAGAAATAATAATAATACAAGTCATTGAAACTAGTCAGTGTTTGGTTTATTTCTCTGCTGTTTCCTTATTCTTAATATAATGTATTCATATAACTAGTTTTTGGGTGTTCTTGGAAGAAATTAAGTTAGCTTGTAGGTAATTAGGCTTTGAAATGAAATGTTCACCTTTACTGGGGGGGGGGGGGGGTGTTAAATGGATTGGTCTATATTATGTGGCATTTAGAAGAATGAATTCTCAGAAATGAGAACTCGTCTCATTGAAAGGTAAAGACTTCGGAGTCGAGGATTTTCCTGAGATCAGAATTAGAACGCTGAAGAGTAATTTCTTAGGGTTATTAATCCTAGAGTTAATTTGCTAGTCCAGAAATTACCATTACTTGACAGTTGCTTTTATTATCTTTTCCTTGGGTTGACCATGAACTGGTACAATATTTGCTGTTAACAAGGAGAATACAAATGTACAATGACACTTAGCATGTTATGTAGAGATGCTCCAACTCGTACTCCATTTAGTCTTGTGATTTGCTGCCTCGCAGGTATTTACTTGATGTAATAATAAAGCACAAATATACTCACTCAAACGTGCCTAGCGAGGGCTATGACTGAGTGATAGATTTGGGGACTGGAGTGACTGAGGTCTGTGGAATCAATCTGATGAGCCGTGATCTTAATGAACAAGCTTGTTCAACGGCCCAGTTATGTTTTCTCTTCTTTCGTTGCGTTATTTTACCCTCCTGACCTACATGGGGCTATATGCAACCTCCAAAGATCATACTTTGTATTTGTGTGCCAGAGCAAGTTCCATAAAAGGAACTGACATATCATGGTAATTATGTAGATGAGGTGATGAAAGATGGTGACTCTTAACAATGCTGTGGTGTGATCAAGCATAATTATGTATTGACTGAGTTTCTTTGAAACCAGTGTCCCTCCTTTAATGTTTAAAAAAAAAAATAGCTTGTGAAAGACCATAAATGTTGCTCAAGTTGTTATTGTTGAGCTTTGTCTTTTGTAGTAGAATGGATGGGTATTTTTTGTGTGAAAACCCTTAAATTTGAACAATGTGTATTACATCAATAAAATACAATTGATTGGAATGTAGAGAAATTGATGTAGAGAAAGATAGCACTTTGAGTGAGTAGCTTGTGAACTTCTGAACTGAGTAACTTGTGGGTGCATAGAGGCACATTTACAGCAATTGTGACTTGGACAAGGCTATGAAGGTTAGTGGAGTCAGCCAAAGTAATAAAAGTGTTTGTAGGGGAAAATGAAACGCAGTAGCACAACAATAGGGTTGATTTCTTACAGCTCCAGAGATCTGTTTTTTATCCAGTCTGTATGGAGTTTGTATGTTCTCCCTGTGACCGCATCGGTTTTTATCAAGTGCTCCGGTTTCCTCCCACATCCCAAAAATATACAGCTTTTGTAGCTTAATTGTCTTCTGTAAATTGTCCCAGGTGCGTAGGATAGAACTGGTGCATGGGTGATCATTGGTCGGCATGGAATCGGTGGGCTGAAGGGCCTGCTTCCACACTAAACTAAAATAAGGGAGGGGGTAAATCATTATTTTTGTTTGGAATGCAGAAACTATGGATTCTGAGTATATGCAATGCATTATCACATGGATATTAAAAATTAGTCCGCATTTAAATAATAATGATAAAGGGAATATTGAAGGGTGTAGGGAACATCTTGGACGAGCACAGACAATTTCATTGGAATTTGCATTACTATCAGAATATTGGGCAACATGCCTGCCATTCTGAAATTTGTGATTTTTGTCTGCAACGCACCCGATAAATTGGAATGGCATGCAGATTGCTTCCAGAATGAGGTATTTAATTGAAATGCTGGGAAGGTGGAGTTTGGAAGTTGGTGAACATAATGTAGCATTTTTGTGGTTAAGTTATTAAAATGGTCATTTTCTATATTGGTGCATGTGGTTTTATTATTCAATGTTAAGATGAGAATTGCTATTGCTACTGTTCTGATGCCTGATATGTTCAGGATAGCCTGGTGGTGCCATGAACTGGTACAAAATTAGTTCACACAGAGCAGTAGTTCAAATGCAGAAAATGGAAATGTACTCTGCCACTTGGCACCTTTTTATAAAGATGCTCCAACTTGTGATGTATTTAGTCTTGTGATTTGTTTCCTCTCCACCTTTGTTTCTGCCAAACGATGCAATAATAAAGTACAAAAACAATCACTCAAACTGGCCTACAGAGGTCATAGTGCTGGATTGACTAAATGCGCTGAGGTATATTTTGCTATACCTCCTGGGACTTCCAACTGGAAAGATTAGACAGATCAGAACATAACGTAACCCATTAGTTATAGCATGATTTCAAGACTCAATTATGGTCCCTATTTCATTCACAAGCTTATCCACTATAGAAATTGTAACTTGGCATTTGAATTTTTTTTAAATGTTGGTGGTTTTATTCTTAAATCTATGCAATTTTTCACTGACTTTCGTGGATCACGAATAACACCAGGAGGGATGAAATCGCATACAAATCATCACACGTACTCATTTGTTTTTATAAATTTGTTGATCAGATAACATGGAGTTCAGTGGTAAGATACTCAGGTGGATCAGAAACATTGGCCTAGATGTGCTTGATAATATGTAATCTTCCAAATTTGTTCTGGCTTTCATTGACAGGCAGCACTTGTCAGTATTAATAGTTCCAACTACTGATATTGCCCAATCCAGTTATTGAATAGCCAAAAAAATCCCATTGTGTGTTTTTCAGAGATAAATGATTTAAAAAATTGCCTTTATATCCTTTTATCAGGAGGCTGTAGTGCTGAGTATGAAAAATGTACATCAATTACTTGTCTGGCTGGTATCACAGGAGTAGCACGTCAATTGTTTTTTAATGTTAGATGTGTATGCAGAATCTTGTTTATGTTTTGATGTACACTGCAAAAGTAAGTTTGGATGGAAACATAGTTTTCATATTTTGTTATATACTGGACAGAATATAAAATAGGAAATTAAAGAAACAACCACTAAAATTGATGAAATGATGGGGAATTGATCTTCAGATTGGGCAAGTCAAATTAGCAAATTTTGAAGATTAATATGTCATGCATATGTCCATTGCTATATCACTACATCGAGCAATACAAGAACAGACAACATGGGATGTAAAATGTAATGAGACGAACAATGTTCACTTTAATATAGAGTAAAGATCCACTGGGGAAGTGAGGGTAAACAAGGTCAAGCATTCTTCAAGGGAATATATAATTTATAATCGCTACCAAATATTTATTCCATTAAATAAAAACACTGGAGAAGGGATGCAGCCATGGTAAGCAGGAAGAACCAAATACTGGGTTAAAAGTTCACTGTTATTCCAAAAAATAGTAGCTGGGAATGGGATGGATTTAAAATGAGTCAAGAATGATCAAGAAATTTGATGCAGCCAGAATAATAATACATTATCAAGATTTTTTTTTAAAAAGGTTTTGTGTTAAAATAAACATTAAAAGGTAATGGGTAAATTTAAGTTAATTTAGGTGCTTTAGAGACGGGTAAATTAAATAGAGAATGATATGGTAAATAATTAAATACAATTGAAAGGTGAGGAACCAAGGATTGAATGGGGTTGACGGACAGAATTTGAGCAATGATAAAATACTTGCAGAATTTTCTGTAAAGCAGAGCTTTGATAATTGTAAAGTAGCAAATGTGACCTCTATTTAGGAAATGCTGAAATATAACCCAAGATGATAAGGGGCTCGACCCGAGGCGTCGCTTGTTCCTTTTCTCCGGAGATGCTGCTTGGCCTGCTGAGTAGCTCCAACATTTTGTGTCTACATTTGGTAACTGAATGCCGTCAGCTCTGGGAGCTGATGAATGCTGAAGGGAATTTTCTCAGATCCTCTCCTGTTGTAGGTTGTGGCTGAAGTGCAGATGGGGTAGATAGAACATTACAGTGAGATGTTCTAAATGTAGCTGAAAATTCCTGGCACTTACAAACACATGTATAGACATAGCTTTTGTGTTACTTTTCCATCACTCATATTTTATTTTGCTAACACCTACAGAAAAAGACTCGCTTTGTTTTGTATTATGGTGGCACAGCGGTAGAGTTGCTGCCTTACAGCGTCAGAGACCCGGGTTCGATCCTCACTATGGGTGTTGCCTTTACGGAGTTTGTGCATTCTCCCTGTGATCGTGTGGGTTATCTTTGGCTGCTCCAGTTTCCTCCCACATTCCAAAGACTAATCTGTACAAGTTTGTAGATTAATTGGCTTCGGTAAAGATTGTGAATTGTCCCTATTGTGTAGCAATGTTACAAAATTTTAAGATTTAAAAAATCAAGTCTGCAATTTATCCCAACAGATAAGACATAAAAATAAGTTTAATTTGACACCTAATTCACTTTCATATCTTCAGTATTAAAAAAGTTATGGCCATTTTCATACTCGGAAATTAGCATCTTGTTCCCTTTTGCTTTCCCATTGACTTAATACAAAAGCTGTGATCGAGGACAGTCAAAAGCCCATAACGTTCTTAAAAATTAAGAGCTGAATGAAATTTTCAGTTATTATAGATTGAAGCATTCTGAAACAAATATAAAACATCTTACTTTGATGACCTGTAATTAAAGCTTATAATTAGTTAATTACCTAATTGTAGCTAATTACAAAATTGACCATTGACGGAAATAGTAAAGACTGCCTTGAAAATTCAAAAATGTGATATTGTATAATATGCGGTGTCCATAACAGATAGGTAAATAAATTACAATTTCTAGCAATAGAGAAGATCAGTTGCTAGCTGGTACATTGGCATATCATAAATCAGGGACTTATGCCAGTTTGCTAGCACGGTGACATCTGGTGGGAAGGGTGCAACTGTGTCAGCAGGGAGGGTAGAGATTTGGAGCAGGTTCCAAGCACAGCAGTGGAAATTTCCATATAATGTGACCTCTTTTAGCATTGACCGCTCATTCCTTGTAATAAGTCCTGAGCTATACTCAATTTACCAGTGTATAGTTAATGGGTGGAAAGCTAATGAAAGGATCATATTCAGGATGACATTATAACTGGTAGAGTTCATGAGACTTGACTATTTGCTGTCAATTAAAAACTAAGAAGAGGAGATGGAGTGCAATCTAAATTATCTTTACAAAATTGAATGGTAAAGTTTGACTATGGGAAGAAAGCAGAGAAAATGCAAAGGAAATGGACTAACCTGTTAAGTTGATGACATGTCGCAAGATTGCAAAGCCAGAGCATAATTATAAAAAGTAGAAATATATATTTGAAGGGAACAGGTATTGTATAGAATTCTCAAAAGTTAACATTCTGGTATGCAAGTGATTGGATATGTACAATATTATCCTTTGTCATAAGGGTCTTAGTACAAACATGTCTTTTTTTTTTAAAGCCATGAGACTGAGTTCCGATACCCTTATGAATAGGGTAGATTTAGAAGGGGTGCAGCAGCTCTAGATTGGTATGAATGAGGTGAACTTGATGGAAGAAGGTGTAGGAACTGTGTCAACTATTAAATTAGTGCCGCCTTGTGGCATGGGCGTGTGGGTGGCTATTCAGGAATAAATCCACCCAAAAGTGTAAACATGTCATAAACAGCTTGATAATTTTACATCGATCAGTTTAAAAAAAAAAAACTTGAAGCAGTCTGTAAACTACTGCAGTGAGAAGTGTCAAGTGGGTGATTCAGCTTGGCCTATTTGGGGTCCCCACCTTTTAGGAATCAGCCCTTGGCCAATCAAATGGTCTCTATGGAGAACGGATAAGGGAGAGCCAGTGGATGTGGTATATCTGGACTTTGAAAAAGCCTTTGACAAGGTCCCATGCAAGATTAGTGTGCAAAATTAGAGCACATGGTATTGGGGGTAGGGTATTGACATAGATAGAGATCTGAAGGTACACAAAAATGCTGAAGAAACTCAGCGGGTGCAGCAGCATCTATGGAGCGAAGGAAATAGGCAAAGTTTCGGGCTGAAACGTTGCCTATTTCCTTCGCTCCATAGATGCTGCTGCACCCGCTGAGTTTCTCCAGCATTTTTGTGTACCTTCGATTTTCCAGCATCTGCAGTTCCTTCTTAAACAATAGATAGAGAACTGGTTGGCAGACAGGAAGCAAAGAGTAGGAATTAGCCCATTCTTTTCAGAATAACAGGCAGTGACTAGTGGGGTGCCACAAGGCTTGGTGCTTGGACCCCAGTTATTTACAATATAAACTATTTAGACAAGGAAATTAAATGTGACATCTCCAGATTTGCGGATGATACAAAGCTAGGTGGCAGTGATGAGGGTGCCATGAGGCTGCAGGGTGTTTTGGATAGGTTGGGTGAGTGGGCAGATGCATGGCAGATGCAGTATAATGTGGATACATGTGAGGTTATCCACTTTGGTGGTAAGAACAGAAAGGCAGATTATTATCTGAATGGTGTCAGATTAGGAAAAGGGGAGGTGCAACGAGACCTGGGTGTGCTTGTACGTCAATCACTGAAAGTAAGCATGAAGGTACAACAGGCAGTGAAGAATGCTAATGGCGTGTTGGCCTTCATTGCGAGAGGGTTTGAATTTAGGAGCAAGGAGGTCCTTGTGCAGTTGTACAGGACCCTGGTGAGATCGCACCTGGAGTATTGTGTGCATTTTTTGTTCCCTAATTTGAGGAAGGACATTCTTGCTATTGAGGGAGTGCAGCCGAGGTTAGCCAGGTTAATTCCTGGGATGGCGGGACTGACATATGATTAAATAATGGGTCGACTGGGCTTGTATTCACTGAAATTTAGAAGGATGAGAGGGAATCTTATAGAAACATATAAAATTCTTGAAGGATTGGGCAGGCTAGATGCAGGAAAAAATGTTCCATATGTTGGGGGGTCCAGAACCAGGGGTCACAGTTTAAGAATAAGGGGTAGGCTGTTTGAGGTGAGCTACATTTTCTTCACCCAGAGAGTTGTGAATCTCTGTAATTCTTTGCCACAGAATGCAGTGGAAGGTAATTCACTGGATGTTTTCAAGAGTTAGATTTAGCTGTTGGGGCTAAAGGAATCAAGGGATATGGAAAAAGCAGGAACGGTGATTTTAGTTGATCAGCCATGATCAAATTGAAAGGCGGTGCTGGCTCGAAGGACTGAATTGCCTTCTCCTGCACCTATTTATCTATGTAATGAGGACAGCTGTGTATCATTAGATGCCAAAAAAGGCAGGGGTCTGGGTCAGAGATTGGATGTGGTGTTAAATGTCTGTACTCCAGAACTGGTCTCACTTATTTCCAAACTTCTCCAGTACAGTTATAGCACTGGCATCAGCTGAACATTGTGGGAGTTTGTGCAGGCATGTGTCATTCACAATAGATCTTCTGGATAATTGCTAACACTTGCTTCTCCAGATCTGCTGTCTGCAGATGAGTAATGGAAGGTATTGTTCAATGTACTATCCCCTGCCATTGAATGCTAAGATTGGAGCAAGCAGGTCTCATGACAAAAAAAATGGTCAAGCATGAGAAAGGAGTTGAATTCTGTGGTTGATCTCCATGTGACTGCCCCTGATGTTAAGACAGCATTTTGCTGACTGTGGCCTTGGAGTCAATATTACAGTATTCTGTAATATTGAAGCCAATTTGCATCAGTGGACACTCATGGATATGTGTTCTGCGTTAAGAAAGACAATTATAGGTTAGACATTGATATCTTGCCCCTCTGTTCCTCTCTACACTGAGGAACACCATGGATGTTGTCACGTGACTTCCTTGGTGCAGTGTCTGAAGCCCAACCACTTTCCGCAACCAGTACACAATGTTCATTACTGGTAGAAGTGTTGAAAATGCAACAGTGTCTGTTTAAATCCTCGCCAACATTTGGAGCACCATAAGACAATGACCATTTTGAAAAGGGGTGAACCATCTTCCTCCTAATTTTTAATGGAATTATTAAATTTGCAGAAGCTCCACAATTAATGTTGAGATTACCATTGACCAGAGAACAATAAAACCAAGCACAGGTAACATTTTTTACGAGCAACTCGCAATCTGGGTGTTCCCAATGAATCACCTCCTGTTTTCCTAAAGCCTTTCCACAATCTACAAATCAAAGCTTTCCCGGATCATCAATCAAGCAAGCAAAATAACTGGTAAAACTCAAAATCAATTATCAGTACTCCACACCCAGGCAGTTAAAAGGAAAGCCAACCTCATTACACAGGATCCCACCCACCCCCTGCACAAGTCCTTCCAACTTCTGCCATCAGGCCGCCGATATAAAGTCCCCCTATCCAAGAAAAACATCCACAAAAACTCATTCATACCCATTGCCATAAACAGCTTAAATAAAAAATGAACAAGGGACAAATTAACCCTGACGTACTGTCACTTTACACGTATCCACAACTTTTATCTTGTCTAATCTTTATACTTGCTTTTAAGATCTATACACGCTGTGTGTGCTCGCAGAAATTTGTGTTGTATGACTGCTTATCAGTACATTGTCCTGTTTGTATGTTGAGCCACGTCAAAGAAGATTTTCTGTTACGACAGACAATAAAGTTTTCTGAATCTGAATCTGAATGATCGCATACTGTCTGGATAAGTAGCTCCAACAATATCATAACGCAATGGGACTGTTTCAATTACAGTTTCAAAAATCCTTGATTTAAAAAAAAAAAAAGAGGACATCGGAATCAGTTTCCTGCATGTCCGAAGTTTCTCTTTGGGCCTAATGTCACCCTAACCTGATAACACCTTACTTGCATTCTTGTTATTGGGTTAAATATTCTGGAACCTAACATCTTTGGTAGTTTGCAAGATGCCTGTCTACAAGGTCTTAGGAAAGGGCTTTAAATGTTGGTTTTTATCTGTGACCCAGCAGCTCGGGTTGTGAAACAAATTGTAGAGAATTATTGTACTGAAGAAAATGTGCGTGATTTTGGACTCCTCGTGGAATGAAATAATATACTATTTTCTCTGAGGGAGCATAGTGAAGATTCACTAGATTTGGTTCCAGGACCAAGACGTGAATAAAATGGATCAACATCCCCTGAAGTTGTAAAGAATGAGCGTTGATTTTACTGAAGAATTTAGAATTGTGGTATTGATAGATTTGTGGATGCTATTACCTATGGGAGTGGAGATGAGAAGTGGGTATTCGTGATCTTGGATCAAGTACTTAACCATTTGATCTGAGATGGCAAACCTTCAATTAGTAGGTTTTCTTTCTTCTGGCATTGTTTTTGCCTGGGATCTGTGGCTAATCAGTAATGTACTTTACAAATTGGTGCTGAGGTGCAAAACTTATTTCTGCCTATGTCCGTACGATGGGTTCTCTAAGAGTGTGGCACAAGAACAGTAGTACAGCCGTTGCTGCTACTGTCAGCAACTCGAGGGATCTGAATTTTGATCCTAACCGTTAGTGTGGTTCGCATGTTCTCACTGTAACCTTGTGGATTTCTGCTTGGTGCATTGGTTTGCTTCCCATTGCCAAATATGTGCTGGTAAGTTATTGGGTTGTGTAGCTTGCATCTAGGTGTGGGTAATTGGCATAGGAATCAAGGGGAAACTATTTGTTATGAAGGAGAGAACATTGTGGTGGAAACAATCAATGACTGGAACTGATGGATGTCTGCTGAGTGCTGACATCAATGAAATGGACCAAATGGCCTGTAATATCATTAAGGTAATTCAGCCGAACAATAATGTTTTTTTTTGCTGTAGATTGCATTTAATTCAAACACTTTTTAATTAAATTCTAAACATTTCTATGATTTTTTGCATGTTGGTCAAATAACAAACAAATTGTTGGAATAAATAATTATCATTGGGTTGCAATAAGCAATCTTGTCGTGATTGATAAAAGGTAGGTGTTGCTTCACGGTATCAAATTCTGCTATTCTGACTGAACTGCAGTTGAAGTTGTGATGCTCGATGCACAAATATTCTAGAGCCTCTATGCTGGTACCCGATGTAATAACAATTGTGTAAATATTTTGATTAGTAAGATGTATCTCAATTCCATCAGTGAATCAAAATAGTGATAATTGACCAAATTATTACTGAAGAAGGTCTCGACCCGAAACGTCACCTATTCCTCGCTCCATAGATGCTGCCTCACCCGCTGAGTTTCTCCAGCATTTTTGTCTACCTTCAATTTTTCCAGCATCTGCAGTTCTTTCTTAAACATAAATAATTGACCAAATGTGTCATGTCAGGTTCAAAGATCTGCCCATCTAATAAGTTGTAGGTTCACACTTTTCAGTTTGTTATAATTGATTGATTGTTCATATTGAGGGAGGGGGGAGGGGGGTGGGGGGTGCAAGGAAGAGGTGTAGTACAAGGCCTTTAACTTGTTCTTGCAGTTTGGGACATGTCCATTTCAGCATATTACTTTTTTAGTCGCACATAGTGTTAAATACACAAAATAAAAGCCAAACTGTACACGGTGACATTAGTCCTGCATTAGATTTTTCTTGATGTATTGAGTGTTGATGTAAGAACTGTTCATGCAAAGTGATTGTGGTCTGAGAATGAAAGATTTTGTGACATAAGGTCATTTGGAAATTTTCACTAGCTGCAAGTAAGATAATAATTTAAAATCTAGTGATCAAGCTATCCACTTCATGTACCTGTATTGGGCCTGTCCCACTTACACGATTTTTCAGGCGACTACCGGCGACTCTCTCACACACACGCAAGCGCGCACACACAACCACCACCCCCCCCCCCCCCCCCCCCCACCAGCCCGTTATGCAGGCGGGGGACAGGGTAAGCAGGGGAGTGCTGTCTGAGTGAAATTCACACAGTGCAAAGCCAAGGTGATACAGACACACCGCGATGAACAGGAAGGTTGGCCATGTAATTAAGATGGCTAAAGCACAGTGTACGGTAAGTCCTTTAAAAGAGAGGGGAGAAGGAGTGGAAACAGCTTTTAAGAACCCAGAGATACACGGCTGTGAAGCTCTGCGGACATTTAACATTACCGGCCGGTTATCCTTGGTTCTGAAACCTACTGCTTTTTTTTCCCCAATGAGCCATTGAAATTCATCCAAAATCAGTACCCCATTCCAGCTTTCCCCCTCCCCCCAATCTCCCTTGATTCTTTTAGCCCCAATAACTATAGCCGCAAGAACTATATCTATCTCTCTTGAAAACATCCAGTGAATTGGCCTCCACGGCCTTCTGTGGCAGAGAATTCCACAGATTCAGAACTGGGTGAAAAAGGTTTTCCTCATCTCAGTCCTAAATGGCCTACCTCTTATTCTTAAACTGTGACCCCTGGTTCTGGACTCCCCCAACATCGGGAACATTTTTCCTGCATCTAGCCTGTCCAATCCCTTAAGAATTTTATATGTTTCTATAAGATCTCCTCTCATCCTTCTAGGCTGTGCTTAGCGTATAGTGTTGTCACGCCGTAGGAAGGACTTGATTATGGTTGAGAAGATACGAAAAAGATTCATAAAGATGTTGCCTGGATTAGAAGACTATTACTAGACAATATATTGGTTTGACCTTTTTTCCCCCTACAGTGAAGGGAACTGAGAATGATGTGATATAATATTGAGAGGCATAGATGACCAGTGTCTGTTTTCTCATGGTAAGGGTGTCTAAAATTAGATGGCATCGGTTTAAGAAGTAAATGTGGGGGGAAACTGGAGGTTAATTTTTTTTCATACAAGGAATTAGTTGGTATCTGCCAAAGGAGGTGGTGGAGGAAAGAACAGCAAAAAACATTTAAGAGAGAGATCTGGGCAGGTAACTGGAATTAATTAATGCAAGTGGGATTAGTATAAATTGACATGATGTTTGGCATAAGTGAGCTGGAGGATCTGTTTCTTTGCTATGAATGTTTGTGGCACATAATCAGAGCTAGAAGCACTGAAATGCCGGTGACAATATCTTTGAAGTTGTCACTGACTTGTAAGCAAGTACAGCAACGAATTGCATACATTCAGTTATGACAAACACAACAGTAAATACTGGAATGTTATCTAAAATGACTATTTGTCAATGCATCATGTAGTCCAAAAATTGTAAAGAAATGTTGTTCTCACATCTGGTAGGGTGAATTGAGTCTGAGAATTTAGGCGAATTCTGCGCTCTCGCACTCTCAGATTATAAAATAGGTATCAGATTTAAATGTCAGCTGAGTTCGTAAGCAGAATCTTGCTGGGTTTTTTTTGTTTAAAAGCAACTGAGAATACTGCATCTGTCAATTTCTTCCATTTCTGAATTCTGCATGAAATACTGTAATAGATCTAGTCGTATTGAGATATCTGGTTTTGCACCATGGAATTGCCTCTGATTTGATGTCAGTTTAAATTTGGCATAAGATTAGAGATCTCTCAGATTTCAATTCTCTGCTCGTAGAATCAGGAGGAAAAGTAATATATTTTAATCGTAGTTTCAGTTAACATTTTTAATAGTTTTTTTTAACCTTCATTTACACCAATTTTAAGTTTGTATGTCTAATTGACAATTATTAAAACCTCACCTTTGAAGGATTCCAAAGATTTCCCACCTTTCAAAGTTCTCAAAGCCTATAAGGTCCATCAAAGTTTATCCTTATCCAAAGTCATGGTTCTCAGTGGCAGCAAAATCGGCCATCCATCAGGTAAAAGCCTGGGTCCGTCAAGACCCAAACAGTTATCACAGTTAGTGCTTCAATCATCGTTTGTTCTACTTTGATTCCAGCTGCGGCTTGCCTGCAGTCCGTCTGTCTTTTCCTTTTTTTTGTTTTCTTTTGTCTTGTTGGACGTATGTTTTAGTTTACTTTTAGTTGTGTGTGTGTGGGGGACGGGGAAACTTGTTTTAGTCTCTTCCTTCGGGGGGATGCAACCTTTTCTTTGTCGTATCCCCGTCTCCGTCTGCGCTGAGGCCTAATCGCGGAGCTGGCGGCCTCCAACTGGGACCAACCTCGAGGCTCCGGAGACAGAGCCAGGACTCACCATCGCGAGATGGCAGACTTCGGAGGCTGTGGTGGCGCTGCGGCGGTGGCCCGACCGGAGCCTCGGAGGCTTCGGCCGCGGGCCCAGTGGACGACAACATCGGGGGTTCGCAGGTCCCCGGTTGGTGACCGATTCTCCTGAGCTCTCGCAGCAACAGCTTCGTCTGCTGGACTGGAGGGTGGCAGCTTCGTCCGTCCCGGGCCGTGGAGTTTGAACAGTCCCGTTTGCGGAGCTCTGTTTCGGCCGCGGGACTTGTCATCACCCGGCGGGGGTCCCAACATCGAAAGCCTGGATCGCCTCAATGCTGAGGTAGAACAAGGAAGGAAGAGATAAGGACTTTAAGACTTTTACCTTCCATCACAGTGAGGAGGTGCCTGGTAGACTCACTGCGGTGGGTGTTAAACTGTGTTCATTGTGTATTCTGTTATTATTTTCTGTCATGACTGCAAGGTACGCAATTTTGTTCAAACTAAAAAAAGTTTGAATGACAATAAAGGAAACTTTATACTTTGATATTCAGTATGCAAGTAAACATGTTGCTCGTATATGTAACAGTGCTGACTATGAAAATCTAATTGTGCATAGCAGGAACATTAATGCTAATGCAATTTCCTGAGCTGCAGCAAGTTTTAAGGTTAACAAAAATAATCCAGATTCAGCTTGTCAACCACCACTCCCTGTCCATTTCAACATGGCAGATCTTGCCCAAAGTTCATGGAAATGATGCAAATACAGAGCCCTCATTGTTGCTCTTTTTTTAATGCCTCAAACAGATCCGTCAAGTTGGACAGACACAACCTTTCTTTAAGAAATCCATGGTTATCAAATGCAACCATCTTTAAAATTCAAACTTGTTCTATTTGATTGTGCACACCAGGTTGATTGCATTCGTCACAACAGGGCGGGCAATGTGAAGGTTGCAATCTCCCACCTCCGACATATAGTTGAAATCTCATTGCTCAGGTTCTTCTCTCTGACTACAGATCCATTGGATCCCCTGCCAAAATTATTTTCTAATTACAGCAAGCTGTAGTTCAAAAACTGATTGATAGTGAAAGGTTACTTCCTTCATATCCAATTAACCACTAAAAATCAGGGCTTTTGTCCCACAATTAAATTACTTCAAACTGGGTAGTGATTTTTTTTTTTCCCCATGTATTTTTCTTCACTTTGGATAATGGGGAAAAGTGTTTTGTTTTGACCCAACAATCAAGGCCATGTATTTTATTTTTGTGGTATAAAATCCAAAAATAGTCCATTCGGACAAGAATTCTTACATTTGCCGTGGTGTATATCTTTGATCTTAACTTGAAATATGTCTATTATAAAAAGTGCAGGAAATATTCTTTGGATTGGATGATGAGTTTGGTGAATGAAGAGAGATTGAATAGGCCATGTCAGTTGTGATCTCATTAAAACTTCCTAGATTTTGGCAGGGTGCATGTAGGTGGGATCCTTTCTTTGGTCAGGTAGTTCAGAACCAAGGGTGATAGATGTGAAATAATGGCTGCCTATTGAGTGTTAGGATGAAGAAAAATGTCTTAACTTGCAAGATGTTGAATCTTTGGAATTCTCTATCCTGGAAGGCTATGGAGGCTGTATGAGTTCACTCAAAACAGAAATCAATAGATTCCTGGGCATTAAAGGTATCAAGGCATTTGGAAATGATCATGATGAATGCAGAGCAAACCTGAAGGTTAGTCCTAATTGCATTACATAATTATGTATATTGGCTGTGGGGCCTTATTCCACCTGAGTGTTTCAGCATTTGTATTTGAAATGCCAAGACATTTGGCGTTCATGGCTCAATTCCTTTTACTTAATAGGACTGTTAACCTGGTCCACAAACTGTGCTCCAATTCAAGGGCCTTTATTGGGAAACTGAATGTCCTAATCCCGGAATTACTTTGACTGCAGGTTTAGTCATGGTCCCATGCTTGACAACCGTTGAATGCTTTAATTTTTTTAATATTATCCAATAATTTTTAAATGTTAAATATAATTTAAATGATTGCATTTGAATTGAAACACAATGCAGCACTTTGAAAACACTTAAAAGGATTAAAAACATTTAAGTGAAAAGTTTTTCATTGAAGTTGGTCACTGAAGCTGTGGATTGCCTTGCCAATGTCTTTCAATGTCTTATAAAACTGAAGCACGACTATTCTATGTCCAATTTCATGAACAAAGTTAATTGAAAGGATGATGTTGGTTTTTGCCCAAACGTTGGTGACAATGTGACATTTGCTACTACGGAGACTGGTTAAAGTGAATAACCTGGATGGAAGGTGTTTTAAGGTCATCTATTGATGAAGAAAGAGAGAGGATCAAGTGGAATACAAGCACCTGGATGGATTAAATGTAGCTTTCTCTGCTGTATATTTATTGTCATCATATCGCATAGACGAGTGTATAAAGCCAACGGTGCGAAATCATGTGTAATCCTCGAATCCTTAGTTTTTTACTAAGCAATCAAATTCTTTAATCGTCTTAAATACCACAATTATAATTTAATCCTTTTTCAAAAGGAAAGCATAGCCTCTGTAATTGTCTTCATAATTAATCTTTTTAGCTCTCACGTTGAATTTAATTATCCACCAAACATGAGATTTGGTACTGTCTCATTGGTAGAATTAATCTATTTACTTTTGAATCTTCCAGATTCTAAATATTTGAAAAACACAGTCGTCAGTTGTAATGGAAACGCCTCTCTGAATGCAGATGCCATTTTTTTTTTTTTGTCGCCAAATTTTTAACTGGACATCAGCATTTTAGGTTCCATTGCTCATCCACCAGTTTTACTGTGATTCATTTATAGAAGTGTGAAGTTGATATGCACTTGCTAAACGTGACAATAAAAGTTTGAAGAAGGGTCTCTTCTCGAAACGTCACCCATTCTTTCTCTCCTGAGATGCTGCCTGTCCTGCTGAGTTACTCCTGCATTTTGTGTCAACCTTCGATTTAAAACTGCATCTGCAGTTCTTTCCTGCACAATAAAAGTTAAGGCTTGTTCATCTTAGTCTAGGTATTTTTTTTAATGGGTTTCAATTTCTAACATTAAATAAAATGTGGTGTTTTGTTATTTTCTGTGGTTCTATCATCGTTGGTAGTTCAAAGCTATGAAATCTAAGAACTGGATTTGGGAAAATAGGTGATTCCTATTTTTCAGAATCAACCGGGGATGAGCATGGGAAATACAGGTGTTAATCAATAACAGAGGTTGAAGAGATGCATTGTTGCACCAAGTCTAGCCACCCTCAAAGAGTGCCGATCTTTCATAGTTCATTGATTGGAATTGCCAGAATGAAAGCTCAAAGATTGCCTAGGCAATTATAATGTCTGTTGCCATTTAATCATCTCTGACCCCAAAATATGTTTTGTTGTGGTATGTATTTTGCAGTGTAAGGCTGTACTATGCAACTTGGAAGCTGTCTTGTTGTTCTTTTAGAATACTAGTGAACTTATTTCAGGCTTTCAATTCAGCGACATTTGAATTTGGTTGTAATTTTACATTAAGAGAATGCAATTGTCCTTTGCAAGCTGAGAACCTCTTCAAAACTTTGCTTGGTCTTGCATCTGGGCATTATTATTTGGCTGTGGTGACCAATGATTGTGTTTGATTAGGATGTAGTAACTTGGTCATTATTTAAGCTTTTAGAGCACCTCATAGGATTCAAAATGTACTTTACAGCTAATGAAATTGTCACGGTTATTTAATAGGTGACAAGATAAATGAGCTTTTGCCATCTGAAAACCAGATTATTTTTAATATTGGTTGAATGATTCACTGGTCAGGATATTACAAGTGTTTGCTTATTTTTGGTCATGGTGACTGAGGATATTTTCCATATGCTGGCAAGGACATGGGTTTTGTTACTCCCTTTTCATTGGAAAGACAAACTCATGTGGGATTTGCCCACTTGCACAAAGAGATTTGTAGCTTAAATTTTGTGCTCCATTTTGGAACTGTAAAGTCTTCTAACTTCAGTGACTTTTTAACAACCAAATGAGCCAATATTGACGCAATGCTATTTGCACTTCAGCCAGTTCTAAATCTGATTGAAACAGTGAGGACCTGTTGCCTTCTGACGTATCTCAAATTCTCCTCTGTGTATGGGTAATTGGAATTGTCCTTCTCTTCTACATGTTCATATTCTCTCTTCTGTATATTCTGTAGATCCTGTTTCCATTCTCTGTATTAACACCTCATCAGAATTCATTTTGGAGAGATTTGTATTTCTAAGTTGTTTAAGAAGGAACTGCAGATGCTGGAAAATCGAAGGTACACAAAAACGCTGGAGAAACTCAGCGGGTGCAGCAGCATCTATGGAGCGAAGGAAATAGGCAACGTTTCGGGCCGAAACCCTTCTTCAGACTGGGTGTTTGTGAAGAATGGTTTCGGCCCGAAACGTTGCCTATTTCCTTCGCTCCATAGATGCTGCTGCACCCGCTGAGTTTCTCCAGCATTTTTGTGTACCTTGTATTTCTAAGTTTGGCACTGAAAAATAGTAGAATTGGAAGGTTCAAAATGGAATTTAGCTGTTCAAATCTTTTTTTAAGTAATTGATTTGTAGATCTAAAATCTCTACAGAGTTCACAAATTTCCTTCAAGGGAAGGAGCCTGCTTCCTCTCAAACCTGGTCTCGCCTAACTCTAAGCAATTCATTTGATTCTTGATTCTTTCTGTAATACTTCACCTTTACTCTGGAGCAAATAAAAGTGCAATACAATTTTAGTCTTGGAGTTGTAAAGCCACACAGCATGAAACTGGCCGTTTAGACCAGTCAAGACCCCACTGACCATTGAGCAACCATTTTGACAAATCCTCTACCATAATCCCTTTTTCTCTCCCACATTTCCATTAACTATCTGCCTTGCATTCTAGTTGCCAACACACCTGAAGTCCAGAAACAATTTGCAGTGGTGTTTATTTGTTATCTATATTTGTACTGGGAGCACTGAAGGAGTATATTTCAAGGTTACTGTTCCAGTAATAACACTCCAACTGGCAACGATCAATTTTAGCTCCCTTAATGTAACTGACCCATTTTTTCTTGGCTTCTGTAATTTCCTTAATTCAGATTCAATTTTAATTGTCATTGTCAAATGAGGTGATTAAGTTGGTATATGTTACCTGTTGTATTATTACAAATTCCTATGATCCCAAAGTGGAGGGGTGGGAGGGGGGGGGGGGGGAGGTTGTTGAACATTGTCAGCAGGAAACTTAAATTTGTACTCTTGCTGGAAGGAAAGTTTTATTTGCAACACTTTGTATTCATGAAGATCTTTTCATACAATCTTTCAGGTAACTAACTGCTTTGATTTCAGGAAGGAATTCATGAAATCGTAAGTAGCATGTCATTTTAAAGGTTAGTAATTTAGGGTGATTTGCTGACTAGATCACAGCTATTTGTGTTGGGATTAGCACATCATTAACCAGGCAGTGTTAGCACAGTACTAAATGAACTTGATGTGCAGGAAGGATAGGAATAGGAATACTTTATTGTCATATGTGACTAGGCACCGTGAGATTCTTTGCTTGCATACACAATGTATACAAATAGCGGCCACCTACGGCACTGATGTATTTGATGTACAAAGCTGAATGCAAATTCACCTGACAGTCAAACCATGAAAGTTAATAAGATGTCTTATTGCAATGTTATTTGGTGAGTTGAATTGATCCACATAAGAAGCTGTTCTGTGCACATTTTTATAATTCTACTAGACCAAGTGCAGACCCGTTGGGTCTGTTCCCCCAATGTGTGGTTGCGGGGTAGAGGGGGGGCTGGGGGGGGGGGGGGGAGGCGGCATGTGGCGTCCTTGATATATTAATATTATTAATTTGCTCCTTTTACCCCATAACCGCCCTATCCACTGACGCATAGCCCCCAACTCGCAGGCGTGTCTAGAGAGGGGGGGGGGGGGTAGAGAGTGAGGGTAGAGAGATAATGGGGAGAGACAGAGAAAGGGTCAGAGACAGAGGGGGAGGAGGAGAGGGAGGGGGGGGATGGTGGGGGAGGAGGGATGAGAGATAGGAGGTGGGTTCTCACAAGTGGAACAGCTTAGGGCCTCTCTTCATCTAAATCCGGCCCTGCATATGTATGTGCTTTTATTTCAACTGCTAGCTCCAAAATGGTGAACATGGTTGGCATTTGCTCTCACCTTGATGCCCGGTCGAACAGACAGATGTGTTAATACAATACAATTCAATTTATTGTCATTTGGACCCCTTGAGGTCCAAACGAAATGCCGTTTCTGCAGCCATACATTACAAACAAATAGACCCAAGACACAACATAATTTACACAAACATCCATCACATTGCTGTGATGGAAGGCCAAAAAAACTTCTCTCTCCACTGCACTCTCCCCCCCGATGTCAGAGTCAAAGTCAAAGCCCCGGCGGGCGATGGCGATTGTCCCGTGGCCATTAAACCACGCCGGGTGATGCAAGGTCGCGCACCGGGTCTTGGTGTTAGAGCCCCCGGCGGGCGCTCGCAGAGACCCGCGGCCATTCCAAGCCGCGCGGGGCGGTGCTGTAAGGCCCCGCTCCAGGTGCTCTTCAACCCCGCAACTCGGGCGGGAGAAGTCGCCGCTGCGGAAGCCCCGAAAAGCGGTCTCCCTCCAGGGACCCGCGGGCTCCCGGTGTTACCGTCCGCCAAACCCGCAGTTGCAGCCACCGAATCTCCGGGGGTCGGGCCGCAGCAGCGTCCACCACAGCTCCACCCGCTCTGGACTCGGCCAGCTCCGCGACGGTGAGGTGAGTAGTCGGCACCAGAGCCCCCGGTCTTCCTGTTGGAGGCCGCTCCTCGTTGCAGCCCCAACGACAACGGAGACCCGACAAAGAAAAGGTCGGGTCTCCCGTGCAGGGAGAGATTTAAAAGTTACCCCCAACCCCCCCACACCACCCCCACCCCCCCACACACATACCCCAACAAAAAATAACAAAAACTACATAAAAACATAGACATAAAATAATAAAAACGCAGACGGACTGCAGAGGCCGCAGCTGACGAGAGCAGATAATAAAAATTGATGCAGAATTTTGTGAAATAAATAACTTCAATATAAAATCTGAGGGAATTGTGCAAACTGAATTGTAATTAAAAATATTAAAACTGAATTGTAATTAAATATATATTTTTAATAATAATAAATTTTATTTATGGGCGCCTTTCAAGAGTCTCAAGGACACCTTACAAAAATTTAGCAAGTAGAGGAAAAACATGTAAGCGGAATGAAATAAATAGTAGAGACATGACTAGTACACAATTTAAGACAGAATTCAATTCAAAACACAATATGAGGCAATTTAAGCACAGTTGAAAAGGGAGGGGGACGTGGGGCTAAGGATAGGCAGAGGTGAAGAGATGGGTCTTGAAGATGGTGAGGGACACGGAATTGCGGATCAGTTGGGGGAGGGAGTTCCAGAGCCTGGGAGCTGCCCTGGAGAAGGCTCTGTCCCCAAAACTGCGGAGGTTGGATTTGTGGATGGAGAGGAGACCGGCTGATGTGGATCTGAGGGACCGTGCGGGTTGGTAGGGGGAGAGGAGGTCAGTGAGATATGGGGGGGCCAGATGGTGGAGGGCTTTGTAGGTGAGGACCAGGATTTTGTAGGTGATCCGGTGGGAGATGGGAAGCCAGTGAAGTTGTTTGAGGACTGGAGTGATGTGATGCCAGGATTTGGTGTGGGTGATGAGTCGGGCGGCTGCGTTCTGGACCAGTTGGAGTCTGTTGATGTAGGTGGAGCTGATGCCAAGGAGAAGTGAGTTGCAGTAGTCCAGTCGGGAGGAGATGAAGGCATGGATGAGTCTTTCAGCAGCGGAAACAGGTGATGTTAATGCATTGGCGTTAAAACTGCAAGGACAGTAACAGCGCAGAGTATCCAAGACACTTTTTAACTACAGGCATAAGAGTACTAGATATAGATATATAATATATATGGATATCAGTTGTGGAGATAACTTAGTCTGTTACAAAGGAAATGTTACAGGACACCTTGAAAATAATAACGAGAGCAGTGTCTACATGGATGATAATGAGAGGAGATTCATATTTGTTGGATTGTGGATTTTTTGAGATTGTAACTAACAAAATAGAAAAGGGGAACTTGAGTGTTCACATCGTAACACAAAGTTCCTTGAATAAGATGCCGAACAATATTTAGTGTACAGTTTATCACCTCTGATACTCCACCAGTGTTATGGCTATCAGTTTATCGAAATTGGTTCTTGCAGAATTCGTCAAAAGCTACTCAACATGCCACCGGCCCACAAGGGCAGACTGGGGCCCTCTATAGATTGGAATAAATACACCAAGGTAGATTGAGGAGTGATTAATTTTCTGGTTCACAAACTCTGGCCGGTAAATGGCTCGGGGCGGTTGATCCGCAATTTATCCTCTGTGATGAAGGGCTAACTAAGTGTGTTGTATCCAAGTTTTTTTGCTGATATAAAGCTAGGTGGCAGTATTGGCCAAAGATCCTATAGCTCCTCTAATATCTTTGGTATTGGCATGGCGAGGATTCAGACATGCTCAGTGTTTGGGCAAGGATACAAGGATAATGCAGATACAATACAATGTGAGAGGGAGGGGAGAGGGGGGGGGGGGGAGAGGGGGGGAGGGGGGGGGGAACCAATGCCATATTATTTTACAATGTTGAGGTGCTGGGAGTGACCTGGATACCATTGTATATAATTGCTAAATGAATATACAAATTCAAGCATTTAGGCAGCATGTTGGTCTTGAACACAAAGCATTTAAGAGAGTAGCGATATCTTGTTGTAAAGAAATAAAGACAGTGAATCTGAACTGAAGTATTGTTTACAGCTGTGGCCTTTCTATTGAGGTATTCTATCTTCCGAGGTGCTGCTCCTTCAGTTTGTATAAATAGTAAAGAAAGCAAAAGCAATGCTAGCATTTATTTTGAGAGTGCTTATGTACAAAACAGGGATGTAATGCTGAGGCTTGGGGTGCTGATCAGGCTGCATGTGGAATATTGTGTAATTTTGGGCACCATATCTGTGCTTGCTCTGGAGAGGGCCCAGAGGAGGTTTGGCAAGAATGATCCCAGGAATGAGTAGGTTAACATATGATGAGTGTTTGACAGCACTGGGCCTGTACTAACTGGAGTTTAGAAGAATGAGGGGGGACCTTATTGAATCATACAGAATAATGAAAGGCTTGGATAGAGTGGATGTGGAGAGGATGTTTCCACTGGTGGGAGAGTCTAGGACTAGAGGTCGTATCCTCAGAATTAAAGGACATTCTTTTTGGAAGGAGGTAAGGAAGAATTTATTTAATCAGATGGTGGTCAATCTGTGGAATTCTTTGCCACAGAAGGCATGTGGAGGCCAAGGCAGTGAATACGGCAGCTTCTTGACCGTAGCTGTTATTTCCTTGCAGACTAGTATTGGAGTCTGTTTATAAATTTGAGCTCTTTTTCCTTCCTTTCTGCATGGTGGACAGTTCATTTTTGTAAAATTGTTAATTATGCAACAATTTTGTCCTATTTTTCTATGTAACCAATGTTGAAGTCTTAAAATTTTAGTTGTCATTTATCTGCCCTATTTAACACCCTTTTCCAGCTATACATTTATTGTTCATCGACCCATTTCGTTTATAAAGATCTATGCACTGAATATTCTTCAACAGCACTTATTATCTATGCCCAGTTTGAAGTTATACTTTTGTTGCTACAATTGCATCATTTCTTACATTCAGTCCTATCAGCATGTTTCCAGTTGATTTTTCTTGGGTTTTCTAGAATTCTGAAGGAAACTTTTTTATGAATGAAATCAAAATGAGTGAGCAATAATCTGGATAATTCTTAAGAGAATTAACTCTTGTCAGTTGATTTAACTTTTTGATATAGCCACATCAGGCGTGACTCAGTGGTTCGTCGTCAATAACTGCTACCACCTTCAACCACTGCAATCCTTCTGGGCCACATGCCCCAGGCTATCAAGTGAAGAGTTCCAAGGTTCAGATCCTAGCACATTGAAGGTGCGGTGATATTTTGAAGTAGATTGGTGAGACTTTGAGGCAGACAGACATGCAGGAGATGGCGATGTTCCTTTGTGTCTGCCGCATGCATTTAATTTTGTTTAATATTGTCATGTGTACAGAGGTACAGTCAAAAGCTTTTTTTGTTCTGTGCTATCTAGTTAGCAAAAACACTGATGAAGCTGAATTTTAGATTGGCTTCTGGGCTAGCTTACAGCTTATATTTAGTCTCAAATTCAGCTTCATCAACACTATACATGGTTATAATCAAGCCGTTCAGTGTACAGATGCAGGATAAAGGGAATAACGTTTAGTGCAAGGTAAAGTCTGATTTAAAGTTAGTTCAAGGGACTCCAATGAGGTAGATGGTAGGTTAGGACCACACACTAATTTCTGATCAGATGGTTCAGTTGCCTGGGGAAATGCCAAACTTCCTAAGCCTTCCAAGAAAGTAAAGGCGTTGGTGTGCATTCTTGGTCATTGGTTTGATAATGACTAGTCCAGGACAAGCTTCTAATGATGTTTACTTCTTAGAACTGGAATCTTTCAGTCATCTATACTTTGGTGCCATCAACATGTGCCGGAGTACGTGCTTCCTGAAGTTGATCACAATCTACTTGGTCTTGCTATCATTGAGAGAGGGATATGTTGTTGTCTTGGCACCAGGTTACAAGGTTCTCAACCTTCTTACTGCACTACATCTTGCATTCTCCATGATGATAAAGGTTTTGGGTTTGAACAACCCAGGTGAGTAACTGCATTTGATGGACAACACACTGCAGTGATGGTGTGCCAGTTGTGCAGGAAATGAGTATTGAGAATGGTTGATGCACCCATCAAAAGTAGACGTAAAATGTTGCAGTTACTCAGCGGGACAGGCAGCATTTCTGGAGAGAAAGAATGGGTGACGTTTCGGGTCTGAAGAAGTGGTCTCGACCTGAAACGTCACCCATTCCTTCCCTCCAGAGATGCTGCCTATCCTGCTGAGATACTCCAGCATTTTGTGTCTACCTTCGATTTAAACCAACATCTGCAGTTCTTTCCTACACATGCACCCATCAAGTTGGCTGCACTGTCTTGAATGGTAAAGAACTTTGTGTTATTGGAGCTGCGCCTTTTGTGCCCTTAAGGTGATGGATGAACTATGTGTAAGAGGTATGTAATTTGTGGAAAGCTAAAAAAAAGTACATTGGTATGTAGAACCAAGGAATACACAAAAGGACACAGTGCTGGAGTAACTCGGCAGGTCAGGCAGCATCTCTGGAGAACATTGATAAGTGACGTTTCAGGTTGGGGTCCACCTGAAGAAAACGCTTTGTCTTTTTAGTGAATAGGTATTGGTATATAGGCTTTAATGCTACAAGATATTTTGGTCAGCTTCTAAAGCCTGTGCTTGCACCCACAGTTCTAGGATGTTGACATCATCCAGGTGGTGATGCCACATCCTAATGGGCCTGCTCCACTTAGGCGACTTTTTAGGCGTCTCTGCGGTCGCCTCATGTTCGCGGGTGGTTGCCGGGGAGTCGCTGTCATGGTCGTGAGGAGTTCCCGCATTCTGGTCGCTTATGGTCTTGATTATTGTCGTCGCAAATTTTTCAACATGTTGAAAAATTAGCGGCGATTAGAATGAAGCCGCCATGGAAAGTAGCGAGAATTTGAGTGCCGTAGGTGAGTCGCCAGGAGGTCGTAGGTTCTCGCAGGTTGTAACCCGTGCTTACTGGTGAATTTCATTGGCTCGTTGGGAGAAAAAAAAAACGTGAGCAGTAGTTTTCAGAACCAAGGATAACCGACCGGTATTGTTAAATGTCCGCCGAGCTTCACAGCTGTTAAAAGTTGTCTCCACTCCTTGAGATAAGACACTCCTTGTCTCCACTCCTCAAGGACTTGCTGTACATTGTGCTTTAGCCGTCTTATTTACAGCACCAACCTTCCTGTTCATCGCGGTATCACTTTGGCTTTGCACCGTGTGAATTTCACTCAGACAGCGCTCCCCCCACTTGCCCTGTCCCCCGCCTGCATAACGGGCTGGCGAGGGAAGCGATGTGTGTGTGTGTGTGTGTGTGTGTTCCACTCTGACAGTCGCCGTTCCAGTTGCCGTTTTTTCAGGCAACTTGGCAGTCGCCTGAAAAATTGCCTAAGTGGGACAGGCCCATAACTCTTTTGCATAAGAATAATAGATAGTTGGGGTCTCAATGCTGGTAATATTATAGAATGTCAAGAGTTTGTGTTGAGACACCTCCTTGTGATGGGGAGATGGTCATTCTTTAATACTTCCAAAGAACATAAGAATGGAAGAGCAGGAGTAGGCCACCTGGTCCCTCAAGCCTGCTCTGCCATTCAGTATGACAATAACTGTTCTACACTGGCCTCAACTCTTCCGTGACAGTTCCCCATAACCTTCAATTCTCCAATCTTTCATAATTAATTCACCTGTCCTAAATTCTCCACAGCTTTCTGCAGGCAAGCCATTGCAAGTGTTCATTGCCACTTTGCAGAGCATGGATGAATATTATTTAGCCTTATTGTTTACATGCATGGTCTACTTAATTTTGTAAGAATTACAAATAAATGAGTGCAGAGCATGAGCAACAATTTCCACACTGCACACAATGTTTACAATGTATTGCAGTTACTCCTTTATATAGTAGCCATGTGGATAACCCGTGTTACTGCTAGATGGACTACAAACTTGCAGATATTGTAAATGGTTCTTGCTCTGTATTTGCCTGCAGACCCGACCTAAGCTCTGTTTGAGGTGGCATTTAACAGCAGGTGGGGATCTACAATTGCAGTTTTATCTCTGGTTGTTTTAAATAGAGAACCTGAATTTTTAAACTGCCGAGTTTGAATTTGAATTATTTTCTGGTTAGACAGTCCAGAACATAAATAGCGTTACACAGTTTGTGCTCAATAGCACTGAGGTGGTAATAGATAGCCATTGAAACAATTTTTAAGAAATTAGAAATACCGTACAAGAAATGTGTTTCCACAAAATGAAAATGTGTAGACACAAAATGCTGGAGTAACTCAGCGGGAATAACAGGCAGCATCTCGGGACAGAAGGAATGGCTGACGTTTCGGGTCGAGGCCTTTCTTCAGACGTATGTTCCAAATGGTAATTGGTAATTTTGCGAGAAAGTTGCCCTAAAGATCAATAGTAAAAATTTTCCACTGAGTATATGGCCACTGGATAAGACTTGACTTTTAGAAATCCAAACCCAGTCAGATTTTTTGGTTGCTAAAATTGATTGGTTTTCCTGCCTGGAATAATTTGTATTTCATAGTCATGGGTCAGTTTTAACATCATTAAGCACCAGTCAAAAGCTTCCCTGTTGCTTGAGTATGCCTTGTGTGCAAATTCAAGCATCCAAAATCCTCGTGTAATACTGTTTTATACACTCTGGTTATGATTGCCATGAGCATTCAGGAAGAGACCTGGCTAAAGTAGTTTCACTGGGAATAATTCTCCTAACTCTTGGGCCATCTAAGCCTTGCACTACCCCCTACTACCCAACCAGTGCAGCTCAAAGGATCTTGCAGTGTTCAACAAAAACGCAAAGGACTGTGTAAAGGAATGGGAAACTGTCATATAGTCAACCAGCTTCAAAGACTCGAAAAGAAGAAGAACTACCAAAAAGGAGGCTATATCTACATCTTGGCTAAATTTGGATGTCAATCATATTTTGAAATTAGTCTTCAGTGCCATCGTAATCTCTTTGTTACTGACTAAACATTGCGTGCTATGCATTTCAAAAATGTTCATAATATTTCATGGAAGCTGCTGTATAAAATGTATTTTATGGGCAATGGATTTGACAATTCATGGTGTGCACAAGAATGTTTCCATTCAATTATCTCTGCCCTAAGTGCCTTCAGTATAGTTCTAATCCATTCCCATATACGTAAGAAGGAACTGCAGATGCTGGTTTAAACTGAAGATAGACACAAAAAGCTGGAGTAACTCAGTGAGACAGGCAGCCACTCTGGAGCGAAGGAATGGGTGACGTTTTGGATCGACATCCTTCTTCATCCATGTCATTGCTATCTGTTTCCATCTCCAAATTGTTCAATGTTCCTAATTCTTCACTTTTTATATCTTTCCCTAAATTTGGTGTTGAACCCATATAGAAAATGTTGAGTATTGTATCGTTTGTCACACAAACCACGACTGTAAAGGAATTTGCTGTGAAGGTACAAAGCCCCCTTGCTCGCTCTACATTTTTTTTGTTTTGCCAGGTCCAATTAAGCTTGTGGTTTTTGGAGATGTTAAATATATTGATGAGGTTATCTGATTTTATCCAAGTTCCAGGCAAATGGTTGATCTATTGTCAACAATGCATCTTCACCCTCTGGCATAGATGAGCATTAAATGATAAACGGCCATTTTTCCACCCAAACTTAAATGCCATCAAGATATTGTCTTGGGTTGCCATGGTTGGGTTGATCTGAGATGAGATTGGAGCTGGATGCAGTGGAAAAACTAAAGTTATTTCATTACCCTAATAGTTTTCAATCTTTTGAGCAATAATGGTGAATTTTGCCACCTGCAGGAGTGAAGCTGATGTTCAGAAATAAAACAGAACCATTTAAGTTAGGATGGTTACATTCTAAAACCAAGCTTCAGTGTCAGATGGTGCTTGCACACACTCTGCAGTTGCAATGATTGTATTGAAGTAAACAAAATGATGGTCTTTACACTTAATATGTGCAAGGCAAATGTCTTCTACAAACTTTGGCCTGCTGTACCACACTGCCATCCAATATTAAAGGTTTGTGGAAAGACTCTGGAAATAGGTGGAGCACCCCCACATCTTGGGTACTGAAGGCAGGCATGATGCAATTCACCACTGCCGTTTGATGTGCCAGTACAGCTTTTGGTCTTCTGAGGAAAAAGATTATTTGAAGATCTGAATCTGAGTTCCTGCACAAATCTCATGGTCAACCAGGGAGCAGTGATTCCTGTTCTTCTGGGACGTGGATTACCTACTGAAGGTATATCAAGGCAGTGGATAAATATCATTAATGCTTCCCTGAAAAGAGCTGAGATTAATAGAAGTAAAAGATGAATTAAGAAATATTTTGGCTATCTTAAGTTACATTGTTGAATGGTATTTGTGTCAGTTGTATATTCAGAATGGTAATGACATGATTACTTAAGGGAACCACAGATACAAGGAAACTCTGTACAAGTAAATGCATGTTCACTGCAAGACAAATGTGACCCACACAAGAATCATTCGAGACCAATCTAATAGAACTGGCCCTTGCCTTTATCATACAATCGCTGACGTATTTAGAGGCTTCAATTTGGAACAAAGTTAATTGCCATTTGGAAAGTTAACTAAAAAGTTGTTATGGATTTGTTAAAGTCAAACCATGTTTAATTTGAAGTAGCTGATCATCATTTCAATTGTAGGCTTTTTAAAGGTGTTTGATCACCATGCTATAGAAATTAGCAAAATGGCATGTCCTGGGTTTGAATCACAGGTGGCAGGCACCAAGGTTTCCTAAGCTGACTGGTGGTGTAGCATCAAAGTGTAAGGCTGAATAAAATTGCTTTTCAGGCAGCAGAATGTTAAGCCGAAATTGGCGGAACTTGTCCTTACAAAGAAGTTTCTCCAGATTCAAGGTGTACCTATGAGAACTCAAGGGCAGTAACTGTGTTTATCTTTCCATTGAATGTGTGGAATGGTCCAGGATAAGTTGGCATTGCTTCCCCATCTTTCTGATATATTAATGACAGCATTGGTGATGCATTCTGCAACCATAAAGAACTCAAATATGATTACTGCTGCCAACTTCTACCCTGCTCTTGCATTTACATGGTCCATCGTTGACACTTCTGTTTCTGACTTTATATCTCTTCAGCAGATATACTGGCTACCAATATTTTTTTTCCACTGATGAATCCTTGTGTTCTGTTGCTTCTGAAGTATCCTCCTTGCCTAAATGTGGCTTTCCCTCTGCCTTAATGAGTAAAACTCTCAACTTAATTTCCTCTATTTCCAACACTTTTCCTCTTGCCCATCTTCCTTATTATGCTCCTTCTGCCCCACTGGTCTTTGCATTGAGATGAATTTGAAGCTAGCAGCACAAGCTGGGGGAAATATTTTATAAACCCCAGGATAATGTGCGATAGCAATGAGTTGTCCTAAGTTTTCTTTAAAAGTTAGACCTCTGATGGTAAATGGTTCCTTTCTGGCTACCATAGAAGAGGGGAAGTAAGGCTTAAATTATTGGAAAGTTGGGTTCAGGAGATGAACTAAAAAATCACCAGAGATTACAATTATGTGGAGTGACTTGAGAAACTTGTTTTTAGCGTGAAGAAGATAATACATGGAAAATTCATGAATTTGAATAGAGTAAATGAGAAATTGTTCCCAATTACTGAAGGCTTGATTGCTAGAGAAGGTAGATTTTGGGTGGTTTGAAGAGAAACATTTTTACGAGTCAATTTTTTTATGATCAGTGATTGTCAGGAGGAGTTAGGGTAAAAACACCAAGGGTTATATACAATTTAATATAAGTTGGTATAACGTGACTGTTATGCTCAATTTGGGGATTGGGATTAATAACAACTATTTCAAGCGCAGTGGGCCAAAGTTCCACCACCATTGCTGTATGATTCTGATACTGACAAGGTTAGCTATGATGTGCCAACTCATTCATAATACATTGCTGCACAATTCCAGGATGACGTATATTTGTTGCTAAGATAGACACCAAATGCCGTAGTAACTCAGCGGGACGGGCAGCATCCCTGGATAGAAGTAAATGGGTGACGTTTCGGGTTGAGACCCATCTTCAGACCCTTCAGTCTATCCAGAGATGCTGCCTGTCCTGAGTTATTCCAGCATTTTGCATCTATTTTTGGTGTAAACCAGCATCTGCAGTTCCTTCCTACACATTTATTTGTTCTTTCAGCCTTTCATTGGTTACTACAAATTGCTGTCCTAATATTATTGGTCAGTAGAGGGCGATCTCTGCATGTGTATTTTTTTGCTCAGAAAAAGTGGAATTTTAGAATCTTTTAACATCTTTTTAAATGGAGGGATGTGAACATTTTTAGATAAGAATCTGTGAAATTTTGCTATGTAATGTCTATTATTCTTTAAAGATATTGTGTCACTTGCAAAGTAGCATGATTCCATAGTGTGTTTTGTTTTGTAGCGTACTGAGCATTTGTACAAATCAAACTGGTTGTATCATGTGGTTACTTTCTCTTTATATTGATTGAGTTCATAGAACCTTTTTTAAGTTAACATTTGAAGAAATGAAAATGAATTTAATACACTGAATACATATCCTGCTGGCCACTTTCAGTTAAGGAAGATGAAGTGCGGCAACGTGTCCGTGATATCACCCAGTGGTCAGACTGCAACAATACAGAGTTCACATCAAATTAACGAAGGAAATGTGATCTACCAATTTACTTATTAGCATTGTTGCAAATGTGTGATCAAAAATAACAACTGCAGTTGTGGGGTTGTGCACATAGCCTGATGATGTTTACTTTATTGATCATTTCAAGAGTTTATGTGTAGGAAAGATCTTCAGATGCTGGTTTAAATCGAAGATAGACACAAAATGCTGGAGTAACTCAGCGGGACAGGCATCATCTCTGGAAAGAAGGAATAGGTGACGTTTCGGGTTGAGACCCTTTTTCAAACTTTCAATAGTCAATCAAACCTTTGGGGTTCTGGAGAAAAAGTTAGCAACTATTATAATGTAACATTCAATACACTTGATTAACCTTTCATGTCTGCTGTTCTCCTGAACTGTTAATTCTCTTAATATCTGAAAATATATCTTCCTGTCTCCAATATGCTCAACATTTCATACTTTCCCTTTCTGGGTTGTGATTATATTCCCTCAGTAAATAAATTGCTTCTCGTTCCTTATTCTGGCACTGTCCTTGGTTCTTGGCATTACTCTGTCAAGAAAAACATTTGCACAGCTGAGTGAAATCACCTGTATATTTCTAAAAACAGAAGAATGTAGATCAAATTTATTCTATCTTTCCTCAAGACTGGTTCATCTTCTCAGGAAGCAATCTGGTGAATCTTTTCTGAACTTACTATGTGTATATTTTTTCTTGGCGAAGGATTCCAGATATGACTGCACCACGGCACAATATTATTTTATTCAAATCCCCTTTTAATGAAAGCCAAAGTATTGCTTATCTTCCTGACTGCCTGCTGAGCCTGCATGCTAATTTGTGTACAAACGCTGTGCACCGCTGGAGTACCAATGACATCATGTCTTCGGCCATTATTTATCAAGATGCTTTGGCTTTCTATTTTATTCAACCAAAGTGAACTACTTCTCAATTTTCCACACTAAATGCGCCTAAATCCCTCCCATTCACATTGCTTTATTTCCTCCTAAAGCCCAGAATGGCACGTTGAGAACTAGGTCAAATGCCAACTTTCATGGCCAATGTGGACCGAAGGCATGTTTCAGCATTACTGGATAGTTTTATGAAGCTGACTTTAGACCCTAGTCAGTCTCGTCATGCAGTCACAATCAGCTAGCTTTATATCATCAGCCAACTTGAATGACTAATTATTACCTGGCCACATACTCATCTCCCCGCTACCTTCAGGTAGAAGGTACAGGAGCCTGAAATCTGCAAAATCCAGGTTCAGGAAAAGCGGCTTCACCACAGCCATCAGGCTATTAAACTCAACTCAAACAAAACTCTGAACATTAATAGCCCATTGCACTTTAATGGGCTATTAATGTTCAGAGTTTTGTTTGAGTTGAGTTTAATAGCCTGATACTGTGGGGAAGCTGCTTTTCCTGCCTATCTGGGCCACATGACAATAAATTCTCTTGAATCTCTTACCTATTCTGCAAGTTATAACCGTAAAAAACGTTAAAAGTTGAAGATTAGCTTGTGAACCAGACTGACGCTGTCCAATTCTATTATTTTCAAAGTATTTTGTTACTTTATTAATAATTATTTTGAGCATTTAACCAACCCAAATGGCCCATAGTTCTTTTTTCCATCTTCCTAAAATAGTGGATTGCTGCCTTTTCTGCTTTTCAGTCCAAGAAGCCATTTGAGAATCGTATGGAATTTCAGAAAAGTGCAGCCAGTGCATCCCTTGGTTCCATCACTAATGCCTTCACAAACTTGAGTTGCATGCCGTTAGTTTTGAGGTGGATATAATTTTCTATTTGTTTTTTGCAGTAGTAGTTTTCAAAAACACTTTCTTTAAACTTTACTCTAGATCTCCAGCTCTCCATTCGACAATTTCTTGGGAAATAGTGTAGAATTTCTCGTTTGAGGTATCCACATGAGCATTCTAATCTTCTTTTTACACATGTCAAAATTCTTATAACATTTTTCTTTCTTTTGCCATCCTATCTTTATGTTCCATCTACCCTGTCTTTATTAATTCCTTTAACTTCATTTGCCAAATTGTAAAACATTTTAACTTCAGGCTCAATATTTTGGAGCATCATTGTGTAGCTTTTCCTTTGATCTAATATTCAACATTTTGATACTCTCAAACAAACCAATCCTTGTAGGGTTTCTGTTTTCTGCCATATTTAAAACAATTCTGGCTTGATGCCTTCACTTGATTACCGGCAAACCTTGGTCAGCACAGATGCGGGTCCTTTGGCACAACTTAACCAAGTTGCCGACCTGAAATAGCCCCATTTGCATGCATTTGGCCCATATCACTAAACCTTTCCTATCGATATCCTTTAATCTTTGTAACTGTTCCCACCTCTATCACTTTGACAATTTGTTTCATATGCATAATCCCCATCCCCCTGGTGGATCTGAGATTCTAACTTCTGATTACACTGTTCCAACTGATGAACGCAAGTATGCTGATTGTCACCTTGACTACACTGTCTACCTGTGTGGCACCTTCAGGGAGCTATATACTTGTATTCTTCGATCTCTATGTTCTATAAAGCACACTCTCCATGGCCCTGCCATTTAGTGCAAATCCTGCCCTGGTTTAACTTGTCAAAATGCAAAGTTTCATATTTGTCACAGTTGACTTCCACCTACCATTCCTTAGTCCATTTTCCCAGTTGTTCCAGATCCTGTTCAAACCTTAGAAAGCCGCCTTTAGTGTCCACGATATTCCCAATTTTGGTGCCATCTGCAAACTTGATAACCACACCAACTACGTTCTCATCCAAATTGTTAATCTAGTAAACCCAATGCCAATCCCTAGAATTGAACTGAATACAATTTATTAGTCAAGTATGTATGCATACAAGGAATTTGCCTTGGTACTTTGCTTGCGAGTAACAACACGATATACAGTAAGCAATTAAGAATAAAACATTAGAATTTAAACATGTGGAGAATTAAATAAAATTCCAGACCAAAAGGAGGCTACAAACTTTTGGTTGTTGAGTAGAGCTACTGCTCGTGGGGAAAAAAAGCTGTTTTTATGTCTGGCTGTGACTGCTTTGACTGTTCAGAGTCGTCTTCCAGAGGGAAGTGCTTCAAAGAGTTTGTGGCCAGGGTGAGAGGGGGTCAGAGATGATCTTACCCGCTTGCTTCCTGGTCCTTGCAGTGTACAGTTTGTCGATTGGGGGGGGGGGGTAAGTTGCAGCCAACAACCTTCGCGGCTGATCGAACGATGCGCTGCAGCCTCCGGATGTCATGCTTGGTGGCTGAGCCAAACCAGACAATGATGGAGAAGGTGAGGATAGACTCTATGATGGCAGTATAAAATTGGACCATCATTGCCTGTGGCAGATTGTGTTTGCCGCAGGAAGTACACGCTCTGTTGGGCCTTTTTTGACTGTTTTACACATTGGAGGCCTATAGCCATTGTTGCACTATCACCCTTTGTCTCCTTCCATCAAGCCAATTATGTATTCAGTTTTCCTTCTCATCCTGTATTCCATGTCTCCTAATGTTCTAGACCACCCTACTATGCGGAGTCTTGCTAAAGTCCACGTGGACAGTGTAGACTTCACCAATTGGAAAAAAGAAAAATCGTCATAATGTAAATTTAAAAAAAAAAAAGAAAAATCATTCGTGAGGCACGATTTTTCAATCACAATGCCACGCTATCGTTATTGTCTTTCCAAATGCATGTAGATCCTGGCTCTCAGAATCCTCGCCTGTGACTTTCCCATCCCCAGCCTGTAGTTTTCTGGCTTGTCCTTACAGCCCTTTATAAAAAATAATTAAAAAAAAAAAAAAAGGCACAATATTAACCACTCTCCAGTCTAGTACATCACCAGTGGCTAACAAAGATACTAGTGGCTCTGCAAAGGCCTCTGATTTCTTTCTTCCCTGCTTTCCCAGTGTCCAAGGGTGCACTTGTCAGGCCCCAGGGATTCATCTATCCTTATTTCTAACTTCCATAACTTTCTCGATTTATATATCAACAAGAAATAGTTATTTAAGATAATGCAGGTTATTTAAGACCGGGATAGACACAATATGCTGGAGTAACTCAGCGGGACAGGGAGCATCTCTGGATAGAAGGAATGGGTGACGTTTCGGTTCAAGAGCCTTCTTCAGACTTCAAATAGTTTTTCTTTATTATAGAAATAATTCTTCTGTCAGCTGTGGAGGTCTTCCTTGGCCTGCCAGTCCCTTTGCGATTAGTAAGCTCACCAGTGCCCTCTTTCTTCTTAATGATGTTCCAAACAGTTGATTTTGGTAAGACTAAGGTTTGGCTGATGTCTCTAACAGTTTTATTCTTGTTTCTCAGTCTCATGGTTTCTTTGACTTCATTGGCACAACTTTCATCCTCATGTTGATAAACAGTAATAAAAGTTTCCAAAGGTGATGGGAAGACTGGAGGAAATACTATGAGCTGAGAGCTCTCTTGTACCTGCATTAAGGAAGCAATTAAACACACCTGAGCAATTACAAACACCTGTGAAGCCGTGTGTCCTAAACATTATGGTTGGAGGGAAATGGAAATGGGGGGGACAATGTATAAATGTATAAACTCAGCTGGAAATTCTACATGGTGAAACCAAAATGGATAAAAAATTGCCCTTGTTAAAATCTGACAATATGCACTTTACCCGCATGTGATTTTTTTTTCTATTATAAATCTCAAATTGTGGAGTACAGAGACAAATAAATAAATTACAGGTCTTTGTCCCAAACATTATGGAGGGCAGTGTAGATGACGAACAGCAATGGGCTCAGTACAGATCCCTGAGGCACACCACCAGTCACATGGTGACTGATTACATGTAGCATCTGAATAAGTAAAAGTGCAAGTCAAAACATTTCATTTGGTATGTTAGTTTTTTTTTTAATGCTTTGATCTATTCTTTTAAATTGCATCAGGGACAAGTTTAGCTAAGTATGTCTAATTGGCAGTCATTGCTGTGCTGTATGAAATGTGCTGATCTGTTTCTACATCTTTGTATTTAACCAAATTTTCTAAGATGATAGCACTGACAGTCTTCAAGATTATACCCAGCTATTCAGTAAAAAAATGTAAGTAAGAAAGGATGTATTTGAATTTTTAATAGCCCTTCAACAGATTTCTGTTCTAAAGCACAAGTTGAAGGAATGAAAAGGAATTGCAGTAATTCGTGTGGGTGAATGAAATTGATGAGACATTTGGTCGATAATACAAGCTCCAATGTGGAAACCTTCAGGGATTAAGTCCAGCACACATGATGAACAGCTGCCTGAAGACAAATTCCAGAATTAGTAATCAGAATTCAGTTAATTAAGAGGGGAATAAGGAAGTTGCAGTGATGATAAAATATTTTGTATTTCTTTTCGCAGTGGACACGAGTAAAAAAATTAAGAATTAGGATGGTAAAAATAAATCGCCTGCAATGAGACTTTAAACAAACTGAAGGTAGACAAATCCTGTGAATGTGACTGTCTGTAATCCAGGGTTTTCAAATAAATAAATGGCACAATATGTATGTTAGTGATTTTGATTGTGTTAGATTGATGGAAAATTCCAGCACAAAGGTTGAAGAAATGAGAGAGAAATGGAGGGAGAAAAGGAGTTAATTGATTTTTAATTATGTTATTAGGAGAGACTTGGGTTGATTTATTAAGAAACTATAGTCAAAGTCAAAGTATCCTTTATTGTCATTCAGGCCTTTCGGTCTGAACGAAATTTAATGCCTTGCAGTCATACATTTTTTTGCTGAGGGTAACATGTCAAGTTGCAAGAAGGGCAGAGTCTGGGTCAGTAAATCCAGTTGTCCTGTTTGGTGGGAACAAAGGCAGAAAGTTACCTAAATATTATTTAGGTATTACCTAAACTAGATTGGCAGGTGGGGGTGGGATCTCGTACTGGACCGAGGCAGATGAGAGGTTAGAAGTTGGTATGGAGGGTGGTGAGGGAAAAGTTAGTGGACAGAATTGGCAGGTGAAAGGCGGAGAGCGAGGAAGGAGGGTTGGTTTAAACTGCACGTATTTTAATGCAAGGGGCCTGACGGGTAAGGCAGATGTGCTTGGGGCATAGATAGGTATGAGCGACTGGGACGATATAGCCATTACTGAACCTGGTTAAGGGAGGGGCAGAGGCAGCTCAATGCTCCAGGGTATTGGAGATTCAGGAGAGATGGGTGAGGGGAAAAAGAGGATTGTTGGTTGAGAATGTCACGGCAGTGGTCAGAGATGACATTATGAACGGTTTGTCTGGTGAGACTATATGGGAGGAGCTGAGTATTTCTCCTCTATTTACTGAGGAGAAAGACAGTAGGACGGAGGAACTTGAGGCAGTCAATAGAAGTGTCTTGAGAGCAGTCAGTGTTACCGACGAAGAAGTACTGAAGGTACTATCGTGTATGAAGATAGATCCAGGGCTTAATCAGATATCTGAGGACATTGTGGGAAACTAGAGAGGAAATTGCAGGAGCCCTGGTTGAAATTTACGAGTCGTCCTTAAATGCAGGAAAGGTGCCGGAAGACTGGAGGGTGGTAAATGTTGTGCCTCTATTCAAGACGAACTGCAGGGAAAAGGGTGGGAACTATACGCTGGTGAGCTTAACAAGTGTGGTTGGAAAGTCACTAGAGAGTATTCTACGGGATAGGTTATACAGGCATTTGAATGGGTAAGGGCTGATTAGGGATAGTAAGCATGCATTTGTACGTGGGAGGCGTGTCTCTCAAATCTGAGTTTTTTGAAGGTTGATGAGGGCAGAGCTGTAGATGTTGTACACATGGATTTCAGTAAGGCATTCGACAAGGTTCCGCATGGTAGGCTGCTCTGGAAGGTTAGATCACATGGGATCCAAGGAGAGATAGCTGAATGGATAGCAAATTGGCAACTTGGAGAATTGACTGGCGAAACAGTCCTCAGGGGCCTTAGTTTGTTCCCAGCATCTGCATTCTCTCTAAACAGGGGTTAAATTATAACTTCAAAATTGCTTCCTGTTATTCGGCAGCATTCAGGATTTTTGGAAATAGAAGGCAAATAAATTCACCATAAGATTTTGGATGCATTTGTAAATTGGTACAATTTTCAAATGTTTTGGAGATATGTTATTCAAATCGACAGGATTTTTAGACTGGCTGGGGCATTGCCAACAGTAGCATCTGGAAAATGGCCAGCCTTTCAATGCCCTCAGCTAGGGCTGAGGATGTGCATGAGTGGAGTGTCTTAATGCGTTACGTTTGCTACATGGAGACACTCCTAACTATCTCTGTGACTTCAAAGTAGTAGTACTTCCTGCAGCAGAAGATACATAGGAATGGTCACCATTGTTTCTTGACCAGATTGATTGGGACCACTGTGTGACTACTGTAGATAGTTACTGAAATATGTTTGGTCACACCCCTGCAAAAGCACCAGGTCACTGCCATAATTGTTTCAAGGTGTGCATGAAGTATAGCATCCATTTGATTGACAATTGAAGTTTTGTCATATCGATTGTATTCAAGTTGCTGCTCCCAGATTGTCAGAGTTTGTGTCTTGCTCATTGCAGAGCTGCATCCATATTTCTGCAACTGGAGTACATCACATATGGTGCTGCTTCCAGATTTCCAGAGCCTCGTGACCTCGCTCATCATGGATTTCCAAAGTTGGGGTATTTCTACCTGGCACTGCTTCTGGATTTGTTAAGCTGGTATATTTCCCATTATCATGTGACTCTATTTCTGGAGCTGGTGTGCATCGCTGCTCACAGTGGTGCTCCCAACCTGATTGCTGGAACTATGTATGCAGGGTGCTACCCTCTTCTTGTTTCCCAGAATTGAAGAGTTTAGCCTTTTGTATCGCCACCCTCAATTTCCCAGAGGAGAGGTTTGCCGGCACTGTTGCTTTCAATGCTTTGCCTTGTTACAGCCTTTTATTTCTTTGGCACATTTTTGGTTTCACCACATCTTCATTTCACATTGTGTGCTTTTTTTTCTGCTGTCCTCCGTACAGAGGTGAGCTGTTACTCTGTAGTGACACTGGGAAGCTCTTGCTGCTTTGGACGTTGGCTGCCTTAAATTTGCAAATTGTTTTTCTTTGACTCTCTTGAGAGATCCAGTATCTTGGTTGCTTTTAATCGAGGCTGCTGCCTTGGGATTCGCTTCAAAGGTTGTTGTGACAGGCTCGTAGCATATTTCATGCTCTTTTGCTCTTTTTAAAATAACCTCCTGGTTATTCTGCTTGCAATTACTGAGTTTCCTCTTGCCCTGCTCCCTCAGCATAAGTGCACATCAGTTAAACAAGTTGTAGACCAGCTGTGGCACCAGGGTTACAACATTTGGCCGTCTAGCAGTTGAGTGTTTGCAGGCCTTCCTTTCCGCAATTTTGGCAGGCAATCACTTTTGGGAAATAGCTTAATGTCCAAGTTTTCTATGTTAGACACTCTGGGTTGAATTGGAACATGTTCCCAATGTGCGACTGACTTTAAATGAACATGAATGGGCTTCTATAAGCTACTTTTGTGTTGAGTGACTGACATTGCCACAGTTAGTTAAGACTAGCGTCTTTCCCCTACCATGTGAGTAAAGCTCTTTCCAGGGTTATCAAACCACTGGTTGATTAATGTCTCGCATGCCAGTAAGTCTATTGCTGCACAATATTTTACAGGCATCAAGAAAGGTGCTTTATTAGGTTCTGAAAGATTCCTTTGAAATCATGCAAAATGAGGGTCATTATTAATAATAATAATATATTTTATTGTCATTGCACATAAGCACAATGAGATTTGGTATGCAGCTTCCATCCGATGTCATAACTTAAATAACTAATAAAGTGAAGGATGTGAAGTATTATCCAAAGCGTGGTTAAACAGTGAAAGATGGTTAAATATTTTGACCAATAATGGCTTTTTGTACGGACTCGTGTTCATCTCAAAATATTTTCTGTACATGGATTCATTTTGGTTTAACACTTCAACTTTAGTTTGACCGCGTCCACAAGGAAAATAGGATCACTGACTTTCTGTTATAAGTCGAGAGTAATGCAAGAATGGCTTGTGTTGGGTGTAATGATTTTAAGAAAATCAAACTTCAATTCAAATGATTCTGGAACTTGGGGCAATTAAAAACAGACTGGTTATGCAGGATCTGCACTTTTGGTTTTCATTGTTTTAATAATCAGTTTGAAATAATATTTAACAGAGTCGTGTATACTGACTGAATGACACGCTTTGTTGGTATTGGCATGCTGCCTGACCTGCTTCCTATTGCAAAGCTGAGACCAACCATGTTTTTTTGATGTAAAGAATTAAGTTGTTTTGTAGCTTTGAATAAGAAACGCTGACTTACAGAAGTGTGACCTGGAATTTGCTTACATCAGTGGAAATGGTTTATTTTCTGTACCGCCTCTGCAAGCATAAATAAAGATATACTCCTGTAAAGGCGGGGATCTTGCATTACAGCACAGTTCCTGGTCCTATTGGAGGAAATGAAAAGAAATAGACTGTGGCTAGGGTTTACTTATTCCACTGACTGCATAGAAATGTATGATGCAATCTGCAGTTAGGGCATCAACACAATGGCCAAGAGAATTGGAGGAATCATTGTAATGACAACCAGGGAAAAAAGTGTTTCGGGTGACAAATGTAAATCATAACACCTAAACTAAACGCCTTGATGTTGCCTTATTCAAAATTGGCTACAACACTCTGTTTTTTGAGTATACTACTTGATTAATTTGTTTAATTGCAATTACTTCATGGTGAATGATTGGAACATGGAATGGTTTTGGAACACGGCCTCTAATAGTTATAAGACATTTGAATCTACATGTTTGGATCAATTAAAATTAACCACAGAAGGAGGACTTTTCAGCTGTACTTAAGATTGGGCAAAAGCTTGCACTAAGGGCCTGTCCCACTTACGCAATTTTTTGTTGCGAGGTGTCACCTTTATGGTCGTGAGTAGTTGCCCAAAGATGTACATTTTTCTGGTCGCCGCTGGATTTTCAACATTTTGAAAATGTTAGGCGACATGCTGCGACTATGACTGTTGCCGGCAGTCGCCGAACAAAAATCACGTAAGTGGGTCAGGGCCTTTACCCTTTGTCATTGTAACATAGTTTTGATGGCAAATAGGTGGATGCCTTTTTTTCTTAACCTTAAATTTCAAGTATGCTGGGACAATTATAACAGCTTTCGATCACCATTTTAATTGGATAGCAGTATAATTAGGTCACCTGAGGTAAATCTGATCGTAAGTTATTAACTCCATAGCGTTGGAGTTTTATTTCCCAAGCTGAAGATAAAGGTGAGTGGTGAGAATTTAGAAAATGTTACCTGATGTGGAAGTCCTGCCATCTGTCACCTATTGGCAGAAAGACAGACTTTTTGGCCAAAGTGACATTTAATGACTTCTATTCATAGACAACAGCTCTACTCAGACTGCTATTCATAGACTACAGGTCTCCTTTCAATACCATTATTCCATCCAAGCTCATCCCCAAACTCGTGTAACTCGGGTCAGCACTCACCTCTGCAACTGGATCTTCAACTTCCAGACCAACAGTCTGCAATCAGTGAGAATAGATGACAAATCATCCTCAACAAATCAGCTCAACCATCTTTGTTATTTCTTATACACCCATGACGGTACAGCCAAATACAAAAGCAATTCAATTTACAAATTCGCAGATAACATCATCGTAGTGGGACAGATATCAAATAATGATGAGACTGAGTACAGGAAGGAGATTAAAAACCCCTATAACCTGGTCCCCAGACAACAACCTTTCCCTCAATGTCAGCAAGATAAAGGAAGTTGTGATCGACTTCAGGAAGTGAAACACTATACGTAGCCCAGTATGCTGGAGCTGAAGTAGTGGTGGTTGAAAGCTTCAAGTTCATTTGAGTAAATATCACCAGCAACTTGTCCTATTGGCCATATTCAAACAATGGCCAATACCTCTACTTCCTTAGAAAGTTTAGGAGGTTTGGCATGTACCTAACAACTCTTCTCGACTTCTGCATCTATGTCGTAGAAAGCATTTTTTGGGGCGCATCACAGCATGGTTTGGGAACGGCTCCATCCAAGACTGAAGGAAATTGTGGACGCAGCTCAGACCATCAATCAAACCAATCTCTCTTCCATCGACTCCATCTACACGTTACACTGCCGTGGCAAGGTCACCAGTGTAATAAAGGATAATCAGAAGTCTCACCCTGGTCACTCTTCACCCCTCCTATCAGGCAAGAGGTACAGAAGTGTGAAAACGCTTACCTCCAGATTCGGGGAATATTTCTTCCCAGCTGTCATTGGGTGACTGAACCATCCTGTCACCAACTAGAGTGGTGCTGATCTACCATCTACCTCTTGGAGACTATTATGCTATCTTTACTTGGACTTTTCTGGACTTTATCTTGCACTAAACATTATTCCCTATATCTATACACTGTGGACACCTTGATTGTAATCATGTATAGTCTCTCCACTAACTGGATAGCATGGAACAAAAAAAGCTTTCACTGTGAATTGCTGCAGTGTGTTATGTGCAGGTAGTTCTGCTAAGATGTGTATTTTCACAACACCAATAGGATATGATGCAAGGGATGAATTGGGGAATGTTATTTGCATTACACTGGCTAAATTGGTTTTCACATTGTTTCATTCGGAAGCTGGAGAACAACTTAAGTTTGGAAATTGACGAGCAATGAAAGCTATGTTGGGGAAAATGTCCAAGGGATAAAACCTGTTTCCATATAACCTTGCAGTTATCAGTGTCTCAATTTCACCTAAGATGGTTATTGAAGTTGACAAGCAAAGACGTCTATTGGCAACTTGTGCAATGTTAAACAATTTAAAATATATTAAATCATTTTAAATGTAGTCTTTAGTATTTTAAGCTTGCAGCAATAAAGTATTAAAATTTAAAATATCTTTTTTTTACTTTGAAATCCTGCAGGAAAATAGCTTTGTTGCGTCTGAAACTGTCTTGGTCCTAATCCACTTCTCCAGAAATTGTATAGTACATGCAAGATGTTTCTTAATCCAAATCCAACATCCTGAAAGCAGCAATACCGAAGACTACTTTAAATTGGTCATTCATGCTACTTGGCTATAGTGGACAGTCAGGGCAAAAAGGAAAACTGTTCACCCCCCCCCCCCCCCTCACCACCACCACAGCCTGTTAAAATGATGGTTTACTGTACAATATTCCAAATGGGGTGAGGTATTGCTGGGTGTGCTTTCTTTTAGTCTGGGTACCTTGCATTGGGAGTAATTTCATTTATTGAATTGTACAAAAGTAACTTTTCTGTTATTAGTGCAAGATCAGTGTTTGTGGAAACAAATTTCATCATGAATCCTAGAAATTATAAGATTTATCTCTCAATTATCAAGCTGCATTGAGCATTTCAGGTTTCATTTCATAAAACGGATATCAGTAAAAAGTTTAGACACTGCTATTTTAGATTCTCAACCATTGCAAGGATGAATTAAGAAGCAATGTATTTATGGACAAGAGGAAGAAGATTGAACTTTATTGTCTTCCATCACAGTGAGGAATGTGGGATCCACTGTGATGGATGTTTATGCTGACTTTTATGTGGTTGTGTGTCTTGTTACTTTTCACTTAGTATGGCTGTATGGCAACACAAATTTCACTGTACCTTAATTTGGTACATGTGACTATAAACTGACCTTGACCTAGTTAAGTGCACAATTGTGCTGCTAAATCAACACTTGTCACAAATTTGTTACTTTGGATATGATTTGAGTAAAATGTACAATTGTAAATTTTTTTGAAATGTTATTTTTAAAAAGTAATTGTGCAAACATGCTCCCCAAACACTAACTTTTTTTTCTTGAAACACTCAGATTTGCACAGTTTCATTGGTGAAGTTGAATATCCTGTGCATACTGGAGATGTCTCGCAGCCCTGACATGAAGGAGGACCCTGTCGAATGCCCACTCTGTATGGAGCCTCTTGAAATTGATGACATCAACTTCTTCCCTTGCACATGTGGTTACCAGATCTGTCGTTTCTGTTGGCACCGTATACGCACAGATGAGAACGGCCTATGTCCAGCATGCAGAAAAGTAAGTTTGTTTAGTAGAAGCCACTCTCCAACCATAGCAATTTGAGATTCTGATTGTGCTATCATGGTCATCCCCTCTTAACATATATAAAAATAGAACTGTTGCCTTTATACTTATCTCTTATGCAAGTGAAGTAGTTTGGCAAAAAGGTGAGAAATTAATAGCAAATCTATGAGATAATGGCTGTAGTTAAATCAAAGGTAGCCCTGGATTGCTGGAGAAATACATACTAATGTAGTTATGATTTACTGGATACCATAGGAGTTTCGTCTTTGAGGTTATTTTGGGCTGGTAACTCGGACAACTAATAACGGGAACCTTGCAAAATCCCAAGAATGAAGAGGGGTGAAAGGATGTTCCTCCAGTGCCTGAAAACCATTTCTTGAATGATCCCTTTCATGTGTGATTGAAACTGATATTTCTTGAAAGGGCCCACATGTAATTAAATTATTGAATATTTTGAATTCGAAATGCTTGAGGAGATATTTGACTATAAAGCCTTCCCGTGAGATGCTTCCCTGCACAATGTGTTTGGATGAATAAATCTTTTCCAAATGTTTTTCTCTGGGTACAAAACGGCTCATTGAGCAATGGGTTTGTTCCTTTCTAATCATGTAGACTGTATTTATGTCTCTTTCTTCTCCTCCTCCCCCCTAGCCTTACCCTGAAGACCCTGCTGTCTACAAACCACTCTCTCAAGAGGAGCTACAAAGGATAAAAAATGAGAAGAAACAGAAACAGAATGAGCGGAAACAAAAAATCTCAGAAAACCGCAAGCATTTGGCTAGTGTGCGTGTTGTACAGAAGAATCTAGTTTTTGTGGTTGGTCTATCACAACGGCTAGCAGATCCAGAGGTAAGCCAAAGTTATTTTGCGTTTTATGTCATGGTTTTCTCAACCTCTGAGTTTTCTAAAATACATAATATTTGAGAAAGTACATTTCAAATTCTTTTTTTTGAATGTGGGGAAACTGACCCACTAATTTGCTCAAAGGAATCATCAAACCATATGATTTTGCTGTTGTCCAGTTCAGATGTTAACTTGTGGATAAATATGATGAAACTACAGCATATTACACATGCCGGGGCTGATAGGGTAATAATAGTCAGGTTTAATCTAACTGCAAAAATTGTATAATGTCAAATTAATGCCAAGGATGTCTTTACAATAGCTTTTTGAGTATCATCTTTAACATTTGCACTGTTCAGCTGATTGTTTATTTTGACCATCTTTCGACAGTTGTTCAATTTGGTCTAAGTATTTGTTTTCAGGTCCTTGCAATCACCAAAATATACAACAAACCTGTCCACATGTTGGTCTCTGCATATTAAAATTGTTACTGCAAAAAAATTGTGAACAAAAAAATGTAATAATCAATTGGGGACAGTTGCATTGAGGCAATATTCACCCATGAGACCATCATACAAATTTTATTTTGTATTTATTGTGAGCTGGACAATTTTGAATAATATCCTCCCAAACGTGTATTTTAGCAGCTCAGCATATGATGAAGCTTCTACCACATGTTGGCTGACTAAAAAAACTGCAGATAATTCCTTGTCGTTGGCCCATCTTGGTGTTTGTTGACACTTTATTGCTCAGAGAATTGGTTTTGTACTCTTGTTGTTTAAACTTTTACATGAATCTGAGATTTTGAATTGAATCTCGGGCTAAAAATTGTACTTTTTTATCAGGTTTTAAAACGGCCAGAATATTTTGGGAAGTTTGGTAAAATACATAAAGTTGTCATCAACAACAGTACATCATATGCAGGTTCACAGGTAAGGTTACACAACATTAGCTAATTTATCTGTTAATTTTCTCCTTTATTTACTTCCTTTGGTATTTAGTACAGTCTGCCAGAATATGGCTGATAGATTTGCTGAACTCTGAGCCCACTTTTTTCATTCAGGGGTAATATCTTACTTTGAATAAAATGCATCTATGTGGCAAATGTCGGAGCGTCAATATATTAGAAACGTTGGTAAATATGTAATGGAATTGCACTTAAAAATATTACATGATTCATGCAATGAAAAAATAATACCAGGTTTTCTGGAGACATGATACTGCAGATGATGAAATCTAGAGCAAACAAAAAACTGCTGGAGAAACTCAGCGGGTCAGGCAGTATTTGTGGAGGTCAAGGAATAGTTGATATTTCGAATCAACACCCTCCAACAGGACTAATGCAGGCTCTTGATCCAAAACATTGATCATTCCTGGACTTCCACAGATGCTGCTTGACCTGCTGGATATTCTTAAGTTAGGCAGTATATGTGAATAAAGGAGTTACTGTTTCATGTTGATGCCCTGTAGTTTAGTTTAATGTGGAGATATAGTGTGGAAAAAGGCCCTTCGACCCACCAAGTCCACACCGACTAGTAATCCCCGCACATTAACACTATCCTATACGCACCAAGGTCAATTAATTATACTGAAACCATTTAACCTACAAACCTGTATTTCTTTGGAACATGGGAGGAAACCAGAGCTCCTGGGGAAAATCCACGCAGGTCATGGGGAGAACGTACAAACTCCATACAGACAGCACTCGGAATCGGAATCGAACTCGGGTCTCTGACACTGTAAGGCAGCAACTCTACTGCTGTGCCACCGTGTAGTCGGCATATTTCCAAATATGTAAAACGTTAACCCATTATCTTTTTTGGCAAATGCTGCCTCACCATAAATTCCTGTCATATTCTGGTTTTGTTTCCTATTTCAAGCATTTGCAGTTTTTTTTGGCTTTAATCTCATCAATGAGGTCTTACTAAATATGATTAATATGCATCATCTGAATTCGAGCAAATTAGCAGATAGATTTTCTGGAATATCAGAAGAGGATTGCTGTCCCTGAAGTTCAAAATGTTGAAAGAAGGTGTGATAGAAAATCATGAATAGTTCAGAGTCAGTAAATGCTTCCTTTGGCAGAAGAACCATTAACCGAAAGGCATAAATTGAATGTGTGTGTGTGTGTGTGTGGCAGAAAAAGCAGGCCGACTGTGAAGCATTTACTAGAACAACGTACCTGTAGTGCACTTATTGATATTGTGGAGACAAGTTCATTAGCAGCACAATGGAGTTCTGAATGAATACGTTGATGGAAAATAGTTATTTTAAAACAAACCTCAAGGAGCTGGCCTGTGGGATTAATGGATTGTGATAAAATGGCAACGATCAGGAGGATACTATTTGACCCCATGATCATCTTGGCGTCCACAAGGGCAGTGGAGCTATTCCACCTGTCCTGCACTTTGCCTGCAGCTCTGTCATTTTTATTGCTTTCTTACCTTTGACCCCATCCTTTATTATGATATTTAAATCTGCAGCTCATTTGTATTAATTGCATTTTGTGGATTTGCACACACTGGCTCTGGAGCTCTCCAAGATTCTTCCATTGCTTCTTGGTTCTCTTCCAGTTAATTCTCCATTAGTGTTGTATTCAAGTGCCAAAGAGCCAGCGCAGGAACAATCTGGCAATTTGACTCCATCAGTATTATATCATCTAATGCTCTAATTATTGCTGCTTTGTGTGATTGTGAATGTTTAAAAGCAGGATTTTTTTTTTCCTTGGTGCTAATTAAATTGTGTTTCTTCAAGGGTCCCAGTGCTAGTGCTTATGTAACCTACATACGGTCTGAAGACGCACTAAGAGCAATACAGTGTGTAAATAATGTGGTGGTGGATGGCAGGACACTTAAGGTAAGGAATTGCTTTATGGCCTCCTGCTTTAAACATTAATGCATGTTATATTTTGAGATCTGCAAGGGTCCTTGTATTGTATAACTGCAGTGCAAACAACCCAACACAAAATGAACTATCAAATTGTGAAATAAATAAGCAAACATGCATTTGCTGAGATAAAGGCCATATGGTAAAGAGCAGAATGGTTTCCAATAAAGATTTATGTACCCACGTCATTGCCAAAGCACAATTGTCTGCTTTGAGTTTTGAGCACTATTTGAGTATCCTGTGGTGCTCACAAAAGATAAATTGCCAGTTTTGCTGGTTATTGAAATAATTTCCAGAATATTACTTACAAGGCACTGTAAATTGGCATGTCGATAAAATTTACCCGTGTAAGTTAGTCATAAGTCTCTAAGTTTCTGTAGTGTATCATGGAATAGAACACCAATAGATGCCACTTTTCCCCAAGGCCCTACAACCTCGGGTATTCATCTAATTCACTTTGTAAATTTTTAGAATTCCATGTAAATCATATGTATAAACTGTTAATATGTTAAAAGATTGATTCTCCTAATATCTGTTTGAGATGTTAGAAGCTGTTATGGGTTAGTCTAGCTTTTATTTTAAGTGAAAGAAGAAATACCCTGTCGAAGTATCCTTTCAAATTGTTTTTAGTCATTTGAATTTGGTATTTGCATGTTTAAATAAAGATTTTGCATCAAAACCCAAATCTGTGTTGTATATGGTTCAGTCTCTTGTTCTGCGCAAAAAAACCCATCTTCCTAAAAATATAGTTATTCCTGAAATGAAACGGCCGCCTCGACCCGAAACGTCACCCATACCTTCTCCTCAGAGATGCTGCCTGTCCCGCTGAGTTACTCCAGCTTTTTGTGTCTACCTTCGGCCAAGTCACTGATCGCTTGACCTGTGCCCAATGGGGGAAATAGTGTTATGATGATCAACTCGCTTCCGTAGAATGAGCATGCATCTCTTGGCAAGCGCTGAACCTTGAAGCAGCTGCGTAACTGCAAACTATTAACACTATACCAAACAAAGACCAGTAATGCAAACCTGTATCATTTTTACTGTGTTGACAATTTACTAGCAATAGACAATAGGTGCAGGAATAGCCAGCACCGCCATTCAATGTGATCATGGCTGATCATCCCCAATCAGTACCCTGTTCCTGCCTTCTCCCCATATCCCCTGATTCTGCTATCTTTAAGGGCCCTATCTGACTCTCTCTTGAAAGCATCCAGAGAGCCTGCCTCCACCTGCCTCTGAGGCTGAGAATTCCACAGACTCACAACTCTCTGTGAGAAAAAGTGTTTCCTCATCGCCGTTCTAAATGGCTTGCCCCTTATTCTTAAACTGTAGCAGTTTCTTGATTGATCTTAATCATGTAAGAGTTGCAGCTGGGTACAATGACTGACTTCATTTTTCTTTCTCCCAAGGCATCTTTAGGCACAACAAAATATTGCAGTTATTTCCTAAAGAACATGCAATGTCCTAAACCAGATTGTATGTACTTGCATGAACTAGGGGATGAAGCAGCCAGCTTTACGAAAGAAGAGATGCAAGTAGGTTCACCATCTTTAAGAAAATGGGTGATGTTCTCATGAAGTCCACTAAAAATCAGACAAAATTCAAGTGATGGAAGTCTGTAATGGTGGGGGTATATACAGCAGGTCAGGTAGGACCTGTGGGGGGAGAGAGAAAGTATCACAATTTCAGATTCTGGGCATTTCCAGCCATATTTTTATTTCTTCAGGACAAGTATTTGTCTGACAAGGTCCCTGTTTTGAAATTTAAAAAAAGGTATTGTATTTCTGTCATTATCTTAATTTACTGTAGGAAAAACATGTAAACTTTTATCCATACAATACAATTCAATTTATTGTCATTTTATTGTATTGTATGGATAAAAGTTTACATGTAAACTTTTATCCATCATATGTAAAGTTCAATTTGAACAATGTGAGGCTTAGAATTGTATGCTGTTTTGTAGATCATAAAGGATCAGTGACCTATCTAAGAAAAGGCTAAGATTACTCACCCAGCAAAATCAGTTATATCTGAATTTCACTATCCTTTATTTCTTTTGAAATTTGTCTTTCTGCAATAATATAATCCTTTATCAATTAAATAATATATCTTTCAAAATTAGAGTAAATGGTGAACTGTTTCCTCCAGACAAAAATAAGTTTATTGATTTTAAATAACTAATTTTTACATTGTTTGAGATTTATTCTGGTAAAACAAAGAAAGACCCTGAGATGTCAATTTATAATAAATTGCAGTTTATGAATTTTGGTTTAGAATTGCTTTCAGAGCCATCCTTCAGATTTGAATGTGAAGTATAAGCAATAGGTCATACTTGCTCATATGATTATATTATCCTCTGATAAGTAATTTGGACTAGAGTGCCCTCAAGTGGACACCTGTATTTCTTTTTATCAGTCTTCTGTGCGTAGATTTTTTTTTTAAAGACAAGACAATGCATATTCAGAATATCTTGTTTAGCTGTTGTTTTCGGGGTGTACATTTACAAATTTGAGAACATTTGAATTAATGTCAGCTGTTGCAGATTAATATGTTTTCTTGATTTGAGATGTGAATCAAAATTCATTCAGTGCATGTTGGAACTAGCTGATTATTTTCCTTGATTTGTATGTGTGTGTGTGTGTGTGTGTGTGTGTGTGTATGTTAGATTTACAAACTATTGTAAATTTTCACTTCAAGTGGATGAGCTTCTTTCGACATAAGATAGTACAGCACAGGAACGGGTCCTTTGGTCCACAATATCTGTGCTGAGCATGATGCCAATTTAACTTAATCTCCCTGTGTGCTTGATCCATATCCCTCGATTCCCTGCGTATCCATGTGCCTATCTAAAAGCCTCTTAAATACAGAGTATCTGCCTCTACGACCATAAGACTTAAGAGCAGAATTAGGCCATTTGGCCCATTGAGTCTACCCTGCCATTCCAACATGGCTGATCTGTTTTTCCCCTTAACCACATTCTCCTGCCTTATCCCTGTAAACTATGATGCACTTGCTCATCAAGAACCTATCAATCTTTGATTTAAAAATACCAATGTCTTGGCCTTCACAGCTGCCGTAGCAATGATTTCCACAGTTGTACCACCCACCAGCTAAATAAATTCTTCCTCATCTTCATTTGAATGTACATCCTTTTATTCTGAGGCTCTGCCCTCTAGTTCTAGACTCTGCCATTACTGGAAACATCTTCCCACGTCCATTCTATCTAGGCCTTTCATTATTTGGTAGGTTTCAATGACATTCCCCTCATCCTTCTAAACGATCAGAGAGTACATGTCCAGAGCCATCAAATGTTCCACATGTTAACTCTGGGATCATTCTTGTTAACCTAGATGTGTACTTTACGCACACAAATAAGAGATGAGTCACTTGGGCATATGTTCAGCACAAACCAACATGAACAGTTATTGTTTCCTGAGCTGTTTTATTTCAAGTGAAGCAGCATTTATGCCACATACCATGGATGGGAAGGGTCTGAAGAGGGGCCTCGACCCAAAACGTCACCTATTCCTTTTCCCCAGAGATGCTGTCAGACCCGCTGAGTTACTCCAGTTTTTTGTGTCTACCATGGATGGGATGTATATTCTCAAGCAGATAAACATTACTGGTGTTTAGATTAGATTAGATTAGATTAAACTTTATTAATCCCCTTATTCAGGGGAAATTCTGATGTCCTTGCAGCACACTAATAAAAATACAACATAGCATTCAAAAAGAAGTTCAACACAAAAACATCCCCCCACAGTGATTCCCACTGTGGGGGAAGGCACAAAGTCCAGTCCCCATCCTCATGTCCACCCAAAGTCGGGCCTATTGAGGCCTCCACAGTCGCCGCCACGGCGCCCGATGTTCTCGCCGGGTGATGGTGCTCCGGCGTCGGGAGAACTCCCAGCGGCTTGGGGTGCCAGGAACGGCCGCCTTCCCACCGGAGCCCGCGGCTTCCAAGCCAACAGACCGCGCCGGACGGAGCTCCGCACACTGGCGATCTCAGCAAGAGATCCCAGGCTCCGGGATGTAAAGTTCAACGTCGCAGCTGGCCGCTCCACAGAACCGCGGATAAATATTACTGGTGTTTAATGAACAGCACCATTAAAAACTAGGACAAATCCAACCCAACTAATTGCCATTGCTCTTTATTCTTTTGGGGATGTGGATATGTCTGCAAGGTCAGTGTTTATTGCCCATCATCAATAATGTAATGAATCTATATGATTATTCCCAAAGTAATGGGAATTGTAGTTAATTGTACTACCAAATGAGACTCGCCCAAGATTTCAATTCCACCAAGATCACTTTATTCCAGACCTCATTATATCCTTGGTCTCAATAATGACCAACTTGCTTGGTTCCAGAAATGAGCGAATGTCCTTAACATGAAAGCAACATTTGACCACAGACAAGATCAAGAGCCCAGTTAAAACTAGTCATACAATGCACCAAGGAAAATGATTGTGGTCATTGGTTGATATGATCAGCATGACATGAGTTGGTTAGGGCAGTGACTAAGTACATACTGCCTTTAACTAATTTGTTATTACTGAGATATTTTTGGTTACAAGATCTGAAATGAAGTTTACTGAGCTTTGCATTAACATTTGAAACTCTGATAACACAATTTGTAATAACCAAGGCAATATTTAGACCTACCAATCCCAGGCTGTAACTATGAGCACTATATTAGTGTCGCCACCATCGATGATATTCACTTGCTTTACTCTTGCTATATTCCCCACCCTCATAAATTAATGTTACCTGTGGCTCAATTATGAACTCTGAGCAGCCAAGCAAGCTATTTGGAAGTTGGATATTCTGCAAAGTGATTGACTACCTAACTCTCAAACCTGTCCATTAAGGGAAAGGCAACTGTCAGGATTGTAGCCATCATTTACCTTGAGTGCCCCTCAAACTATATGAGACTCTTAAGGAATGGAGTGTACAGTTTGTAAAGTCTGGGGAAGTATCCCCAAGCCCCATGAACTCGAGTGGAAATCACAGCAAGTCCATGGCAATGCCACTACCTAAAAGTTGCCCATCAGGTCTCACTCCATCCTGACTTAGAAACCTCATCTTGTTCGTTCACTGTAATTGGTTTTATCCAGCAAATTCTGGAGCTATAACATACATCGGACTGACTATTTGGAGCTATTTAAGAATGTGGATCACTGCTGCCACCTTCAGGTCAATGGGTGATGAGCGATTAAATTCTAGCCTCACTAACAATGCCAATTGAAAAGTTTAATTATCATATGTATCAAGTGGATGGAATGAAGACTTAGCAGCTCTTGATGATTTTGGAGTGCTGTGGAAAGCAGTTTGGTTAGAAAATCAGTTCACACACAGAAAGTGGTGAATCTGTGGAATTCACACAGAGAGTGGTGAATCTGTGGAATTCTCTGCCACAGAAGGTAGTTGAGGCCAGTTCATTGGCTATATTTAAGAGGGAGTTAGATGTGGCCCTTGTGGCTAAAGGGATCAGGGGGTATGGAGAGAAGGCAGGTACAGGATACTGAGTTGGATGATCAGCCATGATCATATTGAATGGCGGTGCAGGCTCGAAGGGCCGAATGGCCTACTCCTGCGCCTATTTTCTACGTTTCTATGTTTAAACTGAGTGAATACTTTTTGAGGTCAAACAGCTTATTCCTCTTCCAATTGATATCTTGATATGATCCTTTCATTCTGGGGTGGGGAGTTAAATCCTTTACCTAACCCCCCCCCCCCCCCCCCCCCACACACACACACACACCCCACACCCATTCTCCCCATTGTAATTAATTTTATAGTGAGATCAACCTCATTATCTTAGTCATGGGTATGAAATGCTCATGTGCTTTGTGCTATTTTACTGTCCTTGCACTCCTTAATTTGCATTTAATTTCCTCTACAGGCAGGGAAACATCAAGAATATGAACAGAAGCTGCTCCAAGAACTTTATAAAATGAATCCCAACTTTTTACACCAGTCGTCCAGCACAGTCGACAAAAATAAGAACAAAATAGTTACACAGCAGAGGTATGATGCGTAAGTACAGTACTGGCCTGTTGCAATGGCCTGCATTTTTTTTCTTTGTATTTATGTTAATCCACAAGCATTCCTTCCTTTCCTGCTCGGATACTTTGGTCCAATTTAGTCTTGACTGTAGCTTAAGTACATCACTTTACTCTAAACTATCTCATAAAAGTGCCTTTTTGTGATTCTTAAATTTATAAACTGGTCTGATCTGTTTTTTAAAATAATTAGCCTGATTATGATGGACAACTGTTTAAGAAAGAACTGCAGATGCTGGAAAAATCGAAGGTAGACAAAAATCCTGGAGAAACTTTGTGGGTAAGGCAGCATCTATGGAGCGAAGGAATAGGTGACGTTTCGGGTTGAGACCCTTCTTCAGACTGATGTGGGGGTAGGGGGGGTGGGAGAAGAAAGGAAGATGTGGAGACAGTGGGAGAGCTGGGGAGGGGAAGGAGGGAGAAAGCAAGGACTACCTGAAATTGGAGGTCAATGTTCATACCTCTGGGGTGTAAACTGTCCAAGTGAAATATGAGGTGCTGCTCCTCCAATTTGCGGTGGGACAACTGGTATTGTAGATAACTGATACTGCTGTATTCATGTTGTGGATTCTGTTAGGCCATAGTTCTTGCTTGATTTCTGCTCCCCTTACCACAAATTATGGCTAAGCACTTTGTCTGAACCATCATCCTTTCTCCATCAATGTTGTGATTTCCACTTGTTACAGCAAATTGGAAAGGACAAAGTAAGAGAAATGTTGGGATTGCACAGGCTGGATCACTGTGGCCATTGGGGTTCTGCAGGGATCTGTATTGGGACCTCTGTTTGTGATGTAAATATAAATAACTTGGACATAAATATAATTAGATTGGTTCATAAGTTAGCAGCCGACACCAAGGTTGCTGAAGTTAAGGACTGTGTGGAATGTTGTTAACGTGTGCCACAGGGTATAGTTCTGCTACAGAAATGGACAGAAAAATGGCAGATAGTTTAATCAGAGCAGCGTGAGGTGCTGCACTTTGGGAGGTCAAATGTAAAGGGTATGTATGCAGTTAATGGAAAGACCATTGATGTACAGAGGGATTTTAAAGTTTAAGCCCATAACTCCCTAAAAAGTGGCGCTACAAGTTGATCATGGTAAAGAAGGTATATGGTCTACTTTCTTTCATCTGTCAGGGCATTCCGTACAAGAGTCACAAAGTCATGATGCAAATTTAGAGGATTTTGGTTGTGCTGCATTTGGAGTATTGTGTACAGTTCTGGTCACCCCGTTACAGTAAGGATGTGGAGGCTTTGGAGAATATTTACCAGAATTCTGCTTGGACTAGAGAAGATTATCTATAAGGAGAAGGTACACAAAATTGCTGGAGAAACTCAGCGGGTGCAGCAGCATCTATGGAGCGAAGGAAACAGGCGACGTTTCGGGCCGAAACCCTTCTTCAGACTGATCAAATTGGCCACAATCTATAAGGAGAAGTTGGACAGACGTGGATTGTTTTCTCTGGAATGCCAGCGATTGAGAGGAGACCTGATAGAAGTATATTAAATACTTTTATATACCCAGAGCCTAGAAAGGGTGGACTGTCAGAACCTTTTTCCTGGGGTGCAAATGTCAAATTCGAGGTAAAAACTTAAAGGTGATAAGGAAATAAAGTTTACAGGATATATGCGGGTCACGTATTTTCACACTGAGGGTGGTGATTGACTAGAACGTTTGGCTGTGGATGATAATGGTGCCAGATACCATAGTGATGTTTAAGAGCTTTTAGATGGGCACATGAATATGGAGGAATGTGTATCACGTGCAGGCAGAGGAGATTAGTTTAGCATCAGGTGTGAAACCTGGGCCCAAAGGGCCTGTTTCTGTGCTGTACTTTCCTATTTTGAGCTGGTGTTTTTTCCCTGCTTGATGTGCAATGAAGTCTCATTGAAAACCAATGCTATACAGAAGGTGCAGCTGTACCTTAAATTATAGCTTCACTGTCCTGTTATTGCCATAAGCAAGGTGCAACCAAAGTGCTAAATCTGCAGGGAAGACTTCAGTATGATGCAAATCTTGTACAAGTGGCTGTACCAGAACTGGCAGCTTTTATTTGGCCACAATTTCTTCTTTCCTTCACGCTATTGATATGTTCCTGATATGCCTCCAACTTCACTCATCTTGTATTACATAGAAGTAATAACTGTCCTTTCGTTCGGATGGTTTGATAACTTTCTGATGTTAGGGAGATGCATGAGCCACGCAGATGCCTTTCATGTTGTACTATTTAAGCCTTTAAATATATATGCTGCCAAGTTTACGTAATGTCTAGTTTCACGGAATCATAGCATTTACAAAATATAATGTTTTAGTGCATTTTATTTATATGTTGGGGGGGGGGGGGGGGGGGGGGGGGGGGTAGGAAAGCTAATTGCATCCCAATTTCCAGCTCCTAGTTTTGGAGATTCATGGCCCTGTCTCACGGTGCGAGTCCACCCACGAGTGATCCCGAGTTTAAAACAAATCAAACTCGTGGTAATCACGTAGAATTAACGTAGCGGGAATGGCGGAACTCGTAACACTGACGGCAGGTACTCGGGAAACTTGTTAACTCGTGGAAATTCTTTCAACATGATGAAAGAGACTTCCCACCTACATCCAGGACACCGTACATATCCTCCATCATTTTAACAACTTTGGATCTCCTGCCTTCCACTGCCTCATCTTTACTGTGGATCTCCAGTGCTTATACATTTCTATGCCTCATCAGGAATCTCTTCAAGTCCTCTGCTTTCTGCAACAAATAACCAACCAATTCCTCTCCACCAACTCTCTAATTTGTCTGGCAAAACTTGTTCTTGCCCTGGACATCTTTCTTTTGATTCCTCTCGCTTCCTACTAATAAATGGTGTAGTCATGGATAGTCATCTGGGACCCTGCTATGCCAGTCTTTTCATTGGCTACATGAAACAGCCCCTCTTCCTATGCTTTGATTCCACTCCAACTATTTCTCTATTACAAAAACTGCATTGTTGTTGCTTTTCTACACTGTGTCAAACTTGTCAATGTTATTATTTTGCTACCTACAACCACCATGCTCTCAAATTCACTTGGACCCATTGCAGCACTTCTGTCCATTTTCTACACCTGTTTCCATCACAGGAGGCAAACTATCCACTGAATTCACTGAAACCCGACTGACTGCACCACTTCCCATCCTGTCGTTTGTAAGGATGCCAACCATTTCTCAATCTCTACTGTGGTTCAATGATTTCTTTACTATCATGTGTATCAAGGTACAGTGAAATACTTGTTTTGCAGACATCTCAGCAAGACCATCACCATACATAAGCACAATCCCCTGATAAGTACAGAGCAGCCCATTGAGACTATATACAAGAGGCACCTTTTTGCAGTCTCAACTACAGCTGGCTACAAAGGCCTATTACACCCATCGCCTCAATTCTGGTCGTTTCACCCCCCCCCCTTTCCAATCCATACTTGGCCCACCCTTTTCTGTTCTCTTATCCATACACCCGATCCCTTTCCCCACGTGGTTCCATTTGCCCACCCCTCCCATGAATGATTCCCATTATCAACTTCCTTATTTTGATCCCACTTGTCGCCCTCCAGCCTTTGTCTCCACCTTCTTCTTTCCCCCACCCCCCCCCCCCCAACCGACTCCTTCTGCCCTTCATCCCTCGTTCCTCCTTGGTTCATCTATCACCTTCCCGCCTTTGACTCGCCACTCCTCCTCTCCCCTTTATACTGCCTATTGTCTCTCTGTTCTCAGTCTTGATGCAGGGCCTCAACCCTTCACAGAAGCTGGCCAACCCACTGAGTTCCTCCACAGATTGATCCTGATTCCAGCATCTGCAGTCTCTGTATTCATGCATAAAACTGTCATATGCTTGCTGCATGTAGTGATCATCCATGCTCCACACAGTACAGATATTGCCTCCCTACCTCTGTTCTACTCCTCAGCTAATGAAAGTAGCCATTTAGATTATATGTTGGTTTCTACAAATAATCTATCTGCATACATCACAAACTTTTTGTATCTCTTTGTGCCTAAATTTTTTTTTTTTTTAGCCTGCTTTGGCCAAATGCATATCTAGAATGAATTCCATTTACCATCTCACTAATTCAATTGATACCTCACTGCAGCTGCTGGCCAATTTGTTCTGTTTTTAAAAGAAAAGCTAAATTCTACAATTTTGTATATTCACTTAGCAGTGAATTTCATGTGAGAAAGTACGCATAAAAACCTCATGAGCATTTTTATTACAGTTATAATGAGCTGCTGTGAAATTTTGGCACTACTCTTGCTGCCCACAATATTTCTTTCCATGCCACTTGTGAAAGGAGCCTGAATGTATTGTGAGCATTGACCACATTAAATTGCATTTTTGAGAAATATGTTTTACTTTAGCTGTACTTTGCTGTGGATGTTTTATTCATTTTTGTGATGGGAAGTGTAGCTATGAGACTCCTCTGAGGAGTATACTATTATAATAGCAATTTTTTTTTGTAATTCCAGTCACTAAGTGGAAGTGGAAGCATTAAACACTTGACTATAACAAACAATCTCATGCTACTATCTTCCAAGTGGACAATTCCTAAGCTTTTGTAAATCCGAGGAATCGTCCATTTTAAGTTTGTCAGGATTTTTGATTAACAGTATGGCTTTCAGCCTGGGTCATCATTGAGACAGAAATTAGGTTATCTTTCTCAGGGAAATTTGTTTGAGTAGCTCCTGAACCAGGTTCACACACCACTAAAGATGTATTGAAGTTGTTTTTGAACCAGATTATTCAGCCAATTCTATAGAATGTAAAGCACTTTAGTGTAAACCAAAGCAATTGTTTGTTTTTTTTACTGAAGAAAGTCGACAGCATATAGACATAATTTCTTAGATTAACTGAGGCAACTTTTTACAATATACTAAAGCAGATTTTTCCAAAACAAAGTGACATTGAACTGCAGATTTTGCTCTAGAATGCAATGGGCATGTTTTATTCTGTGCTTCTAACTTCTTGTTTTTTTTCTTCTTGAGCAGTCCCCATGGGTCAAGGTTGGTTTCCACTCTAGTTCTTGAGGTTCTGAGGTAGATTAATCTTCAGATTCTTTCATAGGTGGAGCAGATGGGGCTCTCTTCAGAATGTTGTGCTCTCTTTCTATTTATTGTATATGGTCACATGACTCTTGTCATGGAAAAGTAAGTTGTTCGTGCTTTCCTGGATGTTTTTGAGTCCATTTTGAGAACTCGCCAGACAGGGATTGCCATGTGTTTATGCTCTTGGAAGGAAATTTTGTGAACATCCTTAAAGTTATTTTTGTTTCCTCCTGGTGGCTCATTTCCATTTTGGTCCCTGGCGAAGAGTGGTTGTTTTGAGTGACTGGTTTAGGCATGTCGGCAATGAGGTCCAACAGCGAGAACTGTTAGAATAGTCAATGTCTTTATGTAGAGGATTTTGGTTTGATGTTGCTGAATATTGTCCTGCCATTAGAGGATTTTGCTAGAACAGTTTTGGCCATATCCAATGTTTCAACGTGGATACATGCCTTCTACAGGTAATCCACGTCTTTGGATTGTGCAGGCACTGGATCAATGCTGTGAAGGAGATCACGAGTTTGTGTCTGATTTGAGTCGTGGTATTTGACACCCTCTTTCTCAGTTAGCCATTAGTTGAGAGCAATGGTAACATTTGATGATGAAGACAGCCATGTTGCGAAAATTCCAAACTTCCTCTGCCCTCCTGAAATTAATACTGAATCACTAAGAGAGATGAATGATTTTTCTTGCATTAGCCACAGCAGCTATGATGCAGAAGGTTACGACGCTGTATTGAATTTGTGTGCAGCAAACTTGATGCATGATGACATAAGCAAAAAACAAAACAAATAACCAGCCAATGACTTGCTGTTGATAATCTGGTCGTACAGAAGGAGAACTCAATATATGGATTTCCCATTAAGTTTTTTTGCATTTCAATGAAATGCTAATTCAGTGAAATCTATGTAGCGTCCAGCATGCATGCACAACTTAATCAGATTATCAATTTGTTTTACAATTTCATATCTTGGAATATTGACTTGAATCTTTGAGAATGGATAGATGACCCTTGTCTCTTTTTATCTATCCATTAAATCGTGATGAGATATACAGTTCATTTTGTATTTTCTTAAATTTGATGTTTGTCTCAGTATAAAATTTTAACCTGAAAGAATAACTCGGCATGTTGTGCAATCTTTACAACTCTTCCACAATAGCCTTGTGAATCTGATTAAATTGGCATGTCCAGTCCAGGGACAGTCGCCATGAAACGGGTGAATATTGTTTCGCGGGACCTGTTCTGTGACACTCATCAACCAGGCCTCTTGTTTGTTCGATTGAAAACCAGAAACACTGTGTAATCTTCCTGAAGACTTTTGAACTTGTCCTGAAATTAAAAACACTTCCATAAGCACTTGGCAAGCATTTAGGATATCCAGTTATGTTCCTTTGTATGTGCATGTTGGTCTGGTGAAAAAATCTTTATTAATTTATTGTAGGGGTCTGCAAGGGGGAAGAACGGCAGAAATACTGAACATTTACCAAACTGACAACAATAAGTTTCAGCATCACAGAGATGCTTTTCACTTAGTGGTTTCCAAAGGGGATCAGTCAAAGATGTAATGTTGGCATTGTGTATCCTTACCAGCCAGTGACCTGACAATAGCCACAATGGGGGATTCAATTCATCCATTATTGAGCTGCAGGAGCACAGGTAGTCTATGCCAGGAAGAAGTAGGGAGAAGTGAAGTACATAGTACCTTTGGGTTTATAATCATAACCTTTCAGACATCAGGCTTCATATTGTAAATGGGTTTTTTCACCAGACCAACATGCACATACAAAGAAACATTACTGGATATCCTAAATGCTTGCCAAGTGCTTATGGAAGTATTTTTAATTTCAGGACAAGTTCAAAAGTCTTCACAAAGATTACACAGTGGCCGTTTTGTTACAGAATGATGGATGGTCAACATAATAGTTTTTTTGTTTGACAAGGCCCAGTAGTCCACGAGTTCAAATCAGCTTTATGTGCAGCATATGTTTGGGAGAACGTTAATCAAATAGTCATAATCTGTTTTCTCACGACTTGTTCCTATAACGTGTAACTTTTACATCAAGTCTGAATCATTTTGAGCTCCCAACAACATATTGTCAGATAATAATACCACCTTCTTCTGACGAGTAAGGATTCTCTGCCAAACGTTAGATTTTCTCGATCGCTCGTTGGTTATGCGAGAAAGCTACACTAATTTGAATGTCTTGGGTTTCATTCTTGGCTGATATCACAGCAAATCTGGCCAACTATCAATTCTCTTCAGTTTCTTGGAGCCAGGAAGTCGCACCTACTATGAAGTTCATATTTGAATATTGACCAAGAACAGTATTTTGGTTGGAGCTACTGTGGCACTCCATGACACGGTCTCCAAAACACATTTTCCACTTGAAACGTAGCCATCTAATTGAGGTGCGAAGCTGGCAATGTCTTTGGACCTATACCTCATGAGCTCAATGGAAAAACTGAAGTCTCCTGAAACAATTTTCACTCATCCATTGAGACTGCATGCCTTATGATGTCCCCCTCTCCCCACCTGCACTCATCCTTGTTATGGATTTTGCTCCAAGAGTTGCAAAAAAGATTTTGTTTTGGGATCACAAACCCTGTGCATTATTGTGCATTTATGTACTGTTCCTTTTAGACAGCATAATCTGTGAACAGAGCTTTGAATACTTCACATAACCTTACGCCACCAGTGAGCCACTGTGGACTTTGCACTAACATGGTTGATTCACATTGGTTTTTGTCCCATCGTTTAGAAATTGTTGTTGCATCTAATGCACCTACAGAACTGCTGCATTGTTCTGGTTGAAATGACAAATATGCACTTGACAAATAAACCCTCTTGAAATCTTGAACGATCAATGTATTGATCATAGAGAATGGAATTGAACTGCTTTGGAACTGATCCAATAGCATGACTTCTACTCTATTGTCAATAGAAGTTGTAAATGCTTCCTTCTGCAAGCATATGAAGAATAAATATGGTGTAACTATCTGAATATTCTGTTAAGCCTCAGATTAGATTTATTTTGTGTTGGTCACCACTTGTGTGAAAAGGAGCAAAACCTGCATGAATACTTCATATATGTGGATGAATTCTTCAATAAAAAAAACTTGAATTAAAGCCGGTCAGTCTCCATCTATCCAAGTCTTGCAGCTTGCTTATTATGATCAGTAACACACTATTTATTTACCTTAAAAACAAAAAGTATTAAGTGCAAATTGTTAAGTAATTGAAGTAAAATTAAAACAAAATCAAATACCTGAAGTGCAAGGTGCTGCTGGAATCTTTCCCTCTTTATGCCATTTATCAACTTTTGCACTTTACAAACCAAATTACAGTTGAGTGGCACATTATTCGTCGTTTATTGCTGTTTTAACTTGTTTAAAGAACATGAGCATAACACACTCCCGCTGATTTTGTATTTTTCCACACCTGTCATTTTGCTTCCTTAAGTGTTGGTGGGGTCCACTGTAAGCATTGGCCCCTTTTTTCTTGTTTCTTTTAAAGAAGCTATTTAAACTAAGCACACATGTACACCGACAAATGAGATCAAATTGTCGCAATTTGTTTGTTTTGCAGGCCAGTGGATAAACCACCTGAAGCACTCAGTTTAGGAAATGGTGATAATTTACAACAGGTAAGTCATATTTGGATTTTCTATCAAATATTTCTAGTTAATTAATTACCTCACCATAAGCAAGTGCTTTATTATTTAACTGTTTCTCCCACTTCATTGCCTGTCCCGTGAATGATCAGTATAATCTAAGCATTGGAAAATCACTTCATTTGCCCAGATGGTGCTGTGGCGGTCCCTGGGGGTTAGGCCACTCTTTGGGTCATCCCCCTCGCCTCTTGAGGGACAGGGACGATTTTCTGCCCACGGGGTTTCCCGGGTGCCTGCTCGTGGGTGTTCTGTGTGTTTGCCATGATTCATTAAACTACTTCTGAACCTGCCTGGTGGCCTGGCCTTCTCCCCGACCTCATCCAGGCCACTACAGTGCCTTCAAATAGGCAAATTAAATGTCTATGTTCCCTAACTACATCATGAAAAGTCAAATGGTGGAGGTTTGTTTTTTTTTTTTTTAAATCTTGACTCTAGCTCTGATCGTGAAATGTATGAGAATATTTTGGTTGGATCAATTGAAATGTTCTTGTGCGCCAGTTTTCCTCGTCCTTTGATAGAATAATTTAAAACCTTGCCACAATGGTTGACCACTGGTCAAAAGACATTTTAACTGATGAAGGTGGCATAGTGTTTAGCTTTAATTTAGAGATACACTGAGGCCCACCGAGTGCACGCAGACATCGATCATCCTGACACTAGTTCTATATTATCCCACTATCGCATCCTGCACCCATTATTGGAATGTGAACAACAGTGACAAGTTGGCATTTAAGATCTATTAATAGGTGTTGCTGTTGTTGTTGGTGAATTTTCAACACCTGTGTGGCAGGTTGACGATGCTCTCAAAATGTTGTTCTGACTGTTAAAGAATTGTGACCTGAATCTGATGAATGAATCATGTGCGTTGTTTCCCCAATACTTTTGGCGGAAGAAAACACCATCAAGTTCTTTGTAGATGAAAAAAATTGTTGGTTTGGAAGTAGTTGTCATTGGAATGTTTACAATTCTATTTCTGTGATCCCATGAACTTCCCTCCTGAAGATAAATTCAAAGGGGTTGCATTTTTTAAAAATCCCTTGTCAAGTAATCACAGAGCAACTTGATTACTTGTTGATCACTTATAGAATCTGTACTCACCTTTAACATCACATCCTGGTTCACCCTCACCTCTGTCAAAGACAAATCAAAGCTTTCCCGGATCATTAATCAAGCAAGCAAAATAACTGGCAAAACTCAAAATCAATTATCAGTACTCCACACCCAGGCAGTTAAAAGGAAAGCCAACCTCATTACACAGGATCCCACCCACCCCCTGCACAAGTCCTTCCAACTTCTGCCATCAGGCCGCCGATATAAAGTCCCCCTATCCAAGAAAAACATCCACAAAAATTCATTCATACCCATTGCCATAAACAGTTTAAATAAAAAATGAACAAGGGACAAATTAACCCTGACGTACTGTCACTTTACACGTATCCACAACTTTTATCTTGTCTATATTTACAGTTTTTAATCTTTATACTTGCTTTTAAGATCTATACACACTGTGTGCTCGCAGAAATCTGTGTTGTATGACTGCTTATCAGTACATTGTCCTGGTTGTATGTTGAGCCACGTCAAAGAAGATTTTCTGTTACGACAGACAATAAAGTTTTCTGAATCTGAATCTGAAGTGGGAACAATCAAAATGACAACTTGACCATTTAAGGATTGAACGAATGGTTTCTCAATGACAGAAATTGTAACTTGATTTCACTCATCATTTGAAATCGACAAGAAATGTGATTAGTTAATTGAACTAGAATGGTGGAACGGATTGACCAACTCATTTTGTGAAGAAAATAGGCTTATTGACTTTTTTTTTAAATCGGAAAATATTTATTTTAAATTCAACTTGAGTAAATCTCCACTTATGGTATGAATGGTTCGGTGTTGGGTACAACGCATTTCAAGCTTGGTGTGCCAGCATGGTTGGAAGCCCTTTAGTTGATGGAGTGTCTCATCTGTATTGTAAAGACTAATATTCCGCTTGTCTGTTTACAGATCCCTCCAAGTGAAACACCGTCGCCACCGCCAGGTTTAACAAAACCCAACCCAGTTGTCCCAATTAGTTCATCCAATCACAATGCGCGGTCTCCTTTTGAAGGCGCTGCAGCAGAATCCCAGTCCCTCTTTTCAGATAACAGTAACTTCAGACACCCCAACCCTCTCCCCAACAGCCTGCTATATCCCACTTCATCGCCATCAACACACGACTGGCCAACAGCACCAGAACCACAGAGTCTTTTCACATCAGGTATGTACCTTTTTGGCAGTATACCGGTGGATGTGGGGGGACATACTTGGTACTTTATTACTTGAGGTACTTTATGTCGGTCAAATGCACAAATCCACGAATTGGGGGTAAAAAGATGAAGCGCTGTAAAAGCATGCATGTGACTTGGAACAACATAATGAATGGTTAGATTTAAATATTATAACTGATCTTAGGGCAGTGTGCCTAATGCTTACAGTTACTTATTGTGGGGTTATTTCACCCTATAATGTCTGTTTTGGCAAAGCACTGTTAATTTTATTTCCAATTATCTGTAAATTGCTGTGATTAAACAAAGATCAGCAAATGTGGTAAGGCAATACAAACTTTATTTTTGCTGCACTTATTTTGCAGATGTACTTTATAAAATGAGGTCCAATCCAAGTTTACACCCATGCAGAGTTGCAGGTGAGCCAGTTGTATCTTAAGAGGGCTTACTCTGCTAGCACAGCTGACTTGTTGCTGTCTTGATGCAGAATTAGGATGAGATTGCCTTAAGATGATGCCGACTAGTCAACATTGATATAAAGTTCCTGCTAATACAAATCATTGTGCAACCAATTCAATAGATTCAGTGCTTGCATTGGAGATAACATAATAAACTCGATGCTCTGCTTGCAGTATAATTAATTCTAAAGGCATGTTTCTCCTTTTGTGTCAGATTACTACCAAAGCTGATGCGTTCATTTGACAACAGGTCATCGACCTGAAATAGTAACATTTTTTCACTTCACAGATGCAGTCTGACAAGCTGAGTAATTCCAGCATTCTCTATTTTTGTTGCTGATGTTGTTTTGTTCTGTTAAGACTGCAGGAGTTTTCAAAAGTGTGATTTTAAACATAATTGTGAGAATTTCATTTCTGAATGCATAAATGTGGCTTAATGGGCGTGACATTGTTGGAGGAATGATTTGCATTTTAATCCTAATTCCATTAATTTGTATACATTTCAGCCTACTAAAACTAAAGTTTGAGTTTTGAATCTGGTCTCTCCCACAACTCAAAGTCTATCTTCAGCTTTTGCAGGGCCTTCATATCCACAACATTAAAATGTGATTCGGAAGCATTGCCTTTGGGGCAGTATCTTGAAATAACGTTGTGCTTGGCCACTTGTAAATAATGAGACTTTTGTTGACCGAGTGGTCCTATAATTCTTAAGGTTGGGCATTTGTTATACGATACGATAAAACTTTATTTATCCCAGGAGGGAAATTAATTTGCCAACAGTCGTAAAAAACAAAAAATACATGAAACATGAACATAAAGTGAAGAGTGGTAAGGCTTAGGGGATGTGCAAAGATTGCTTTGGGGATGTGCAAAGATTGCAGAGGATTATAAATTTCCCATTATTTGCATGGGAGAAGAGCAGTAGTTCAGGTGGGGGGTGGCTTTCACCTCACTTCACTGAAATACACTATCTTCGAGCTCCAAATAAATTACTCCTGTGATGAATGATCCCTCTTTCAGAAATATTACAGATCCATGGCTTAGGGTGGATGTCCTATGTGGTATAAAGAATTACATTTGTTCCAGGTAGATTGTTCTGGTCAAAGGAATTTGAGCCAGGCCATCAACCCAGGACTGAGTATTTATGATCTAAGGGAAAAATTACAGAAGAAACAGATTATTCATCTTAACAACCTAAATTGGATGTCATGCTTGGAACTTGATTCCACTTCTCATATCTCTCACTTATGTCTCTATCTGCTGGAGATTCCCTTAAATCCACCCAGATTATCTGTTTCAACCACTCAAAGGAGTAGTTAACTTCATATGCTCAGCATTCACTAGAAATTAAGTTCCTTGTGAAATCCAGTGACTTTAATAATGTTTTTTTTAATTTTGTGCTCTAACTTTTGGACACTCCTGCCATTTTGCAGTTTACCTATCTACCTTATCCACATCCACACATTACCTCATCCACACATTCATCTCCTCCCGCCTAGATTACTGCAACTCCCTTTACACTGGCATCAGCCAATCTTCCCTGTCCCGCCTGCAACTGGTCCAAAACGCCGCAGCGAGACTCCTGACGGGCACCCGAAAAAGGGACCACATCACCCCGATCCTGGCCTCTCCACTGGCTCCCTGTGCGGTTCCGTATAAACTTCAAGATACTCCTCCATGTCTACAAAGCCCTCAATGGGCTTGCCCCCACCTACATAAAAATTCTTCTCACCCACCACTCCACCTCCAGGCCCCTCAGATCGGCCGACTTGGGGTTGCTGAATATCCCACGGTCTAGGCATAAGCTCAGGGGCGACCGCGCCTTTGCGGTTGCAGCCCCTAGGCTGTGGAACAGCATCCCCCTTCCCATCAGAACTGCCCCCTCCATCGACTCTTTTAAGTCAAGACTAAAGACTTATCTATTCTCCCAAACCTTTCCTGACGTCCTCTGAATGAGGGCTACATGTATATATGCATGTAGTCTGTTTTGTTGTGCTATTCTTATAACAAATGTAAAGCACTTTGGCCAACGAGAGTTGTTTTTTTAAATGTGCTATATAAATAAATGTGACTTGACCTTATGAAAATACTTTATTTTAAAGCATTTAACAGATTATCTCTCATCCTTGAACCCGTTTATTCAGTGGTGTTACTTTTGATACTCACAACCTCTGATTATTGTATCCTTTAATTTTGTACTATGTGTAATCATGGTCTTCATTGTCCCACTATGCCCCTAAATGGATGTGCTCCTGAATTTCCAGATTTAGTGATTTAATCAGCCCTAATCTCTAACTACATTTCTTCAGAACAAGAGGAATAGGAACTGGAGCAGAGCATTCATTTATTTGCATTTGCTATTGAACAAGATCATGGCTGTTTTTTTTCTAGTCTACCTTCCCAATTTTGTTTAATTTTTTTTTTTAAATGCAACTATCTAATCCCAATGTGGGCATACTGAAAAACTGAATATTTACTGATCTCTGAAACACAAAATCATAAAGCTATGCCTTTAAATTTGCCACTCACATTCTGACACCACAATCTCACAATGACCTCTCCTTCCCCCCCCCCCCCCCCCCCACTCCTCTTTCCACCCCCGCCCCCCCCCCCCCCCCCCCCCAAACCAGACAAAATAAAATCCCAGTATTACCTCCCTGTTATTCTCTCTGACAATTTTGATTTACTCATTGTTCTGAACTCCAGGGAGTAAATACTTCAAGCCATGGTCCTCTGATGCCAGAAGTCAGTCCTATAGAAGCTTTGCTTTACTCGAAGCCAATGTTTTATTCCATTTAAGAACTATACAGATATAATCTTACCAGTGTTGTGGTAATAACTTCCAAACTGGTTGCAATAAAAGCAAATGTTAATAGTTTTCCCCGTGGTATGATCGTATTTGAGCATTAGCACACCCATGTTTCTCTACCAATGTTCCCAACTGCATTGTTTTTCTTATCAAAGTGGTAATTTATCTCCCTGTTTTTGTCCAGTTGATAGGTCTACATTCCCTGTTAACTCTCTCCATTGGTGGTTAGGTTTGTTCCTTATTTACACGAACCATTGTATATTCTAAAGAACTGTGGAAGGTCGACATCAATGCATTCATTTTCTTTCCAGCCACTTGTCCAAACACTCAGCTGTCGCCCATCAAATTTTGAGGATGTGGGAGTTTGTGTCTAATTAATCTCTCCGATTAATTCCTTTCAGTGGCCACCAGTTTTCTAATATTTCAGGAATGCTTTGTGTTGCAACAAAGATGTCTTTTCCATTTTGCATGGTTCTAAAAGCTTTTGCAGGCTGTTTTCTGAAGCTAGTTTAATCTTCAATTCTTTCCAGTTTCTTGATCTATATTCTATGTTTCTTTCAATTATTAGGCTCAACTCTACAGCTTTAAAATCTGTTTGTTTCATCTAATGACATTTAACTACTTTCAGTAGCCACTGTTGAGCTTCCCTCGAATACCTTGGAAGCTATATATTGGAAGCTAGATATCATTCTTCATGATTTTTGTATGGTTATATATTTTAATCTAGTTTCTCCAATCTACATTAACAGAATCCAGTTTCTCCAATCTACATTAACAGACGCCTTCAAAGCTGCAGTTTTAGGTTTGATCGGATTTGTGAACTTCATTCTGTTTTTTGCGGACTCGCAAGATAAACAGCACAGTGACTCGGCCCGTTGTCCGGCTGCTTTACAGTTCCAAAGCCCAAGTTCACTCTTGACCTCTGCTGTCTATGTGGAATTTGTATATTGCCCCTGTGACCGTGTAGCTTTTCTCCAGATACTTCACGATGTTTGCACGTCCCAAAGACGTGCGGGTTGGGGGGGTTAATTGGCCCTGTAGGCTGCCCCTGGTGTGCTGGTGTGTGGTAGAATCTTGGGAGAATTAATGAAAGTGCAGAAAGAATACAAGATGGGGTTGGTGTTAATGAGTGTTTAATGATTGGCACGGACTTGGTCGGCCAAAGGGCTTGTTTCTGAGCAGTATGACTCACTGCAGTATGACAATCATATTATGATCAGTCATGCAGACGTTTAATTACCAAGTTATTCATTAACTTTCTGTCATGGCATACTAGATTTAAGATAGCCTGTTCTTTAGTTTGTTCCATGGTGTTCTGAGAAAGAAGATTACCATGCATACACTTGTCTCCCACACATCATTTGATTGGACCAGTCAATATAAATGCACGCTGCTTGTTTGTGTGCGCAAAGAATTTCCCTGACAACTCTCCACTTCCCACTCTAGTGTGTTTAAAAAAAATAAGTTTAAAAAAACACTGAGCTCCTGTCTGATTTTCTCCACGTTTTGTTAGTGCAGATTCTTTGTGTTATTGTGCAAGAATCTGGAATGTTGCTAGCTGTTTTTCAAGTTCATAATATTCACATTACCGTGCACAGCCATTACTGGTAGAGAGTTCGTAGACAGGGAAGCAGAATTATGCTTTTCGGCCCATCGAGTCTGCTCCCCTTTGATCATGGCTGATCTATTTTCCCTTCTCAACTCCATTCTCCTCCCCTCTCCCCATAACCTTTGACGCCCATCCGAATCAAGTACCTATCAATCTTGACTTTAAAAATACCCATGGACTTAGCCTCCACAACCACCTAATGCAATTAATTCCACAGATTCACCACACTGTCAAAATTCATCCTCTACTCCAATCTAAAGGTGTGTCCTTTTATTCTGAGGCTGTGCCTCTGCTCCCAGACTTTCCTGCTACTGGAAACATTGTCCACATCCAGTTTATTTAGACCTTTCATTATTTGGTAGGTTTCACAAGACCCCCCCCCCCCCCCCCATCCTTCGGCCCAGAGCCATCAAACACTTCTCGTACGTTAACCTAATCATCTCTGGGATAATTCTCCTAAGTCTCTGGTCCTCTCCTACGCCAGTGCATCCTTCCTCACATATGGTGCCGAAAACTGCTCATAATAGTCCAAATGTGGTCTGGCTAACTCCTTATAAAGCTTCAGCAGTACATCCTTGCTTTTATTTTCTAGTCCTATAGTAATGAATACCAGCTGTATTTCATTTGCCTTTTAATTGCCCACTCTCCCAACCTATCCAAGTCCTTCTGCAGACTCCTTGCTTCCTCAGCACTACCTACCCCTCCACCTATCTTCGTATCGTCCACATACCAGGCCACAAAGCCATCAATGTCATCATCCATATCATTAACATACAACATTAATACATACAGTGCCCACCATGATGTTTGGGACAAAGACCCATCATTTATTTATTTGCCTCGGTACTCCACAATTTGAGATTTGTAATAGAAAAAATCACGTGGTTAAAGTGGACATTGTCAAATTTTAATAAAGTTCATTTTTATACATTTTGGTTTCACCATGTAGAAATTACAGCAGTGTTTATACATAGTCTCTCCCCCCCCCCCCCCCCCCCCCAATGTAAATGAAAGTAGGCACGTTTAGTATTTTGTTGCATATCCTTTGCATGTATTGGCTGCTTGAAGTCTGCGATTCAGGGACATCACCAGTTGCTGGGTATCTTCTCTGGTGATGCTCTGCCAGGCCTGTATTGCAGCCATATTTAGCTTTTGCTTGTTTTGGGGGCTAATCCCCTTCAGATTTCTCTTCAGCATATAGAAGGCATGCTCAATTGGGTTCAGATTGGATGATTGACTTGGCCGCTCAAGAAGTGACAATTTTTTAGCTTTGAAAAACTCCTTTGTTGCTTTAGCAGTATGTTTGGGATCATTGTCTTGCTGTAGAATGAACTGACGGCTGAGAAGTTTTGAGGCATTTGTTTGAACTTAAGCAGATAGGATGCGTCTATACACTTCAGAATTCATTGTGCTACTACCATCAGCAGTTATATCATCAATGAAGATAAATGAGCCAGTACCTTCAGCAGCCATACATGCCCAGGCCATAAGATACCTATCACCGTGTTTCACAGATGAAGCGGTATGCTTTGGATCTTGGGCAGTTCCTTCTCTCCTCCATACTTTGCTCTTGCCATCACTCTAAGTTAATCTTCGTCTCATCTGTCCACAAGACCTTTTTCCAGAACTGTGGTTGATCATTTAAGTACTTCTTGGCAAACTGTAACCTGGCCATCCTACTTTTGCGGCTGACCAGTGGTATTTCTGTTCATGAAATCTTCTGCTGACAGTGGTCATTGACAAATCCACACCTGACTCCTGAAGAGTGTTTCTGATCTGTCGGACAAGTGTTTGGCGATTTTTCTTTATTATAGAGAGAATTATAACTGTTTTATTCTTGTTTCTCAATCTCATAATGGCTTCTTTGACTTTCATTGGCACAACTTTGGTCCTCATGTTGATAAACAGCAATAAAAGTTTCCAAATGTGATAGAAAGACTAGGTTGCCGAGAGCTCTTTTATACCAGTATTAAGGAGGCATTTAAACACACCTGAGGAATAACAAACGCCTGTGAAGTCACGTGTCCCGAACATTATGGTGCCCTGAAATATGGGGGGGGGGGGGGGGGGGGGACGGACTATATATAAACACAGCTGTAATTTCTACATGGTGAAACCAAATATATAAAAATGGCCTTTATTGAAATCTGATAATGTGCACTTTAACCACATTTTTTTTCTATTACAAATCTCAAATTGTGGAGTACAGAGGCAAATAAATAAATTATGTGTCTTTGTCCCATACATTATGGAGGGCACTGTAGCAGACCCAGCACTGACCCCCCGCAGAACACCAAATCTAAAATTTTCTAACTCCTGATGTAATTTGTCTGCTACATCCTGGGCAATATTCGGAGGCCAAATATCTAACTCCCATCAGGATCTTTTTACCCTTGCAGTTTCTTAACTTTACCCAAAAGCATTCCACATCATCCAATCCTGTCAATTCTTGCTAAGGATTGGACATCCTTCTTTGCCAACAGAACCACCCCACACTCTCAGCCCACCTGCCTGTCTTTTCGATTGGATACATCTCGTTTGATGTGCAGCTTTGATCCTCTTTCAGACACAACTATTGCATCCGCTGCTCTAGATGTCAGCAGATCTATATCGGTGAGACCAAGCGGAGGTTGGGCGATCGTTTCGCCGAACACTTCCGCTCGGTCTGCACTAACCAAGGTGACCTCCCGGTGGCTCAGCACTTCAACTTCCCCTCCCATTCCGTCTCCGACCTCTCTGTCCTGGGTCTCCTCCATGGCCACAGCGAGCAGCACCGGAAATTGGAGGAACAGCACCTCATGTTCCGCTTGGGGAGTCTGCATCCTGGGGGCATGAACATCGAATTCTCCCAATTTTGTTAGTCCTTGCTATCTCCTCCTCTTCCTCAGTCCCCCTGCTGTCTCCTCCCATCCCACAGCCTTCGGGCTCCTCCTCCTTTTTCCTTTCTTGTCCCCGCCCCCCCCCCCACCCCCGATCAGTCTGAAGAAGGGTTTCGGCCCGAAACTTTGCCTATTTCCTTCGCTCCATAGATGCTGCTGCACCCGCTGAGTTTCTCCAGCTTTTTTTGTGTACCCACAATATCATACCTGCCAATTTAGAATTTCGCTATAAATCTCACCCACCTTGTTAAGTATACTGCGTGCGTTCAAATATTAATTTTGTTTTCACTGCCCCTCTTCTCAAATTGGTCCCCATGTTGCTTAACTTTAGGCTCTAATCCCTTTCTTAACTTCCGGTCCTATTTTTTATTCTGGAGTCTTCAGTATCCTTTCCTTCTCTTTACCCATACTTTTCTAATCTGTTGAATCCTCCCCCCCCCTCCTCACTACTTAATTTAAAGCCCCATCTACAGCTCTAGTTATGTGATTCGCCGATTATGGGCGTATGAAAGAAGCGAGACTGAAGGGCACAGCTAGGTTAAATAAAGAACTGCTAAATGGAGTATAATATGTGAAAATGGGGAATTGTCTGTTTTTGCAGGAAAACTAGAAGTATAATACCTAAATGAGAGATTAGCCTTAAGAGCTGGATGGGGATCTGGGCGAGTTAGTGTATGTATGCAGGTACAGCAAGTATTTATAAAGATATCAATGTTCCCACATTTATTGTTGGAGATGAATCAGACTAAAATGGAGAACCAGTTGTTCTGATGACAATGAATATCCTCAAGCAGCTACTTATGGATGATCAAAAACAAATTACTCAACCGGCCACATTTAAAGAAATGGCTTCATTCATCTCCATGGTCCTATATAGAAATTGTATAGGCTGCGGCACTTTTCAATTCATCATCCTATTTGCATCAAGGCAAGCCATTATTCATAGTGTTACAGGGCCTTTGAGAAATTTAAGGCAAGTAAGAAAGAACTCAAGCAGGCAATTAGAAAGGCCAAAAGGGGTTTTAAAATACCTTTGAAAAAAATCTCATGGCTTTTTATACGTACCTTAAAGACAAGAGGGAAACTAGGAAGAAGCTCGGATTGCTCAGGATAAAGGAGGGAATTTGTGGTGGGAGTCAGAGGATGTAGACGATGTACTCAATGAGTACTTTCCATCTGTATTCACCAAGGAGAAGGACATAGAGGAAAGTGACATTAGTGTGGAGAATAGTATATGCAAGGGCAGTTTAAGATCAAGGCGGAGGTGGTGTTCGGCTTCTTGAGAGCATTAAGGTTGTTAAATCTCCAGGGCCTAACGGGATCTATCCCAGGTTATTTAGAAATGCAAGAGAGGGATTGCATGAAGAACTTAGCTTCTTTGAGAGGTTCTGGAGGACTAGAAACTGGCCAATGTTGCTCCTGAAGATGGGAAGTAGAGAAAATCCATGGAGTTAGAGGCCAGTGAGCCTCCCATCAGTGCCAATGGAAAGGATTCTTTGGGATTGGGAATTATTCTCATTTGGGAGGGAATGGGCTAATTGGGGTCAGTTAGCATGCCTTATGCGTGGTAGGTCATGCTTTATGGACTCTTATCGAGTTGTTTTGAGGTGACAAAGGTAATCCATGAGAATAGGGCATTGGATGTAGTCAACATGGATTTTATTCGGACATTTGATAAAATCACTCATGGTAGGCTGATCCAGAAGATTAAGATTCATGGGATTAATGGTCACTTGGTTGCATGGATCCATAGAACCCAGGATTGTGGTATTCCGAGTAGATGTCAGTGGCAAGTGGAGTTCCGCTTAGAGTGGGTCTTTGGTGGGTCCTCTGATACTTAATTGACCGGGACGCAAGTATAGATTTGTTAGTTTGTAAATTTGCAGACTACATCAAAATTGCTGGAATTTGGGACCACTAGGAATGCTGTTAAAATAAACAGTGGGATATAGATTAGCTGTAGAAGTGGGTGGTGGAATGTCCGATGGTGTTTAAGCCGATCAAGTGTGTCATGTTGCGCTTTGGGAGGACGGATATAGGGGTGAGTATACAGTTAATAGAAGGACCCGTAAAAGCATTGATATGCAGGGGGATCTTCGGGTCCAGGTCCATAGCTTCCTGAAAGTGGCAGCACAAGTAGATGGAATGGTAAGGGAGGCATAATGTATGCTTGTCATCATTCATCTGGGCATAGAGTATAAGAGGCAGGAAGTGATGATGCAGCTTCATAGGACATCGATTAGTCTGGTTTTGGCCTACGGTGTGCAATTCTGATCACATTATTACAAGAAGGATGTGGAGACTTAGAGGATGGGAAGAGGTTTACAGCATGCTGCCTGGATTTAGGGGCATTGGCTAAAAGTAGAGGTTGGATAAACAGATTATTTTCTTTGGATGTTGGATCTTGAGGAGAGAGTGACAGAAGTATGTCAAATTATGAATGGACTAGATTGGGTAGATGGTCAGACCCTTATTCCCAGGATGGAAATGTCAGAAAGACTCGCAGGCATAGATTGAAGGTAATGAGGGCAGAGTTTAAAGGACATATATATTTTAGGGCGAGCATCTGGAATGTGCAGTCAGGGGTGATGGTGGAAGCAGATATGATAGTAGTATTTATGAGGCTTTTAGATAGCACATGGATGTGCAGGGAATGGAGGGATATGGTTCGTGTGCAGGCAGAGGAGGTTAGTTTTTCTTGGCATTCTGTTTGACATTGTGAGCTGAAATGTCTGTTCCTGTGCCGTAGTGCTCTATGTTGCCATCCGGCCCATTCATCCACTTCCCTGTTTTATTCTCTCCCACCTGTCCATCAACTTTCTTTGCTCCTCCTGTCCCTCACCTATACTGGGGGAATTTACAGTTGCCAATTAAACCTCATTTGGGATGTGGAACAAAGCCAGAACATCCAAGGGAAATGTGAGTTTTTCACATCGATAGCATCTGAGGTCAGAATTGAGTCCAGATTTCTGGAGGCAGCAACACCAACCAACCGCTATGCCACTTTACTGCTAGATTAATGCTGATCATTTCAGAATTTCTTTCCGGTTAAACGGCTCAAACTGTTTGACGGAAGATGCTTGAAAAATGCTTTGTTGTTCTAACTGTTCACCTCTCACTTGCCCTGCCTTGACCCCTGCCTTTTTCTGTTCCTGCACTGCCTTGCCTCCTACCAGCTCCCTCCTACTCTGATTGCTATTGAAATCAATAATGTCACAGTGTGAATCCCCTTCCAAAGTAGTTGGAGAGAGAAAATTTGTGTTTTTGTACCTTTTGTGATCTCTTCTTGGGAGCTTTAGAAACGAAATAGCTTTGAAGAAAACTATCAAATAAATCAGTTGAAATTAGATTCGGGTAACTTCGGAGCATTTAAACCATGATACATGAAATGTAATGCATAAACTAACAAAATAACTGCCAGCTTTCTCTCAAAAAAGGATCCAATGATTAAATATATTGCCTTATCAGTCTCCCATTAATCTGAGGCTGAACTGACAATTTCAAATCATTGACAGCTTTTAGCTGAAGGCATAACTGGTGATTACTTTTGGTTGTGGAATGGCCATGTTTAGTTTTATAGTGGCTTAGAAGGACTTTCCATTCCCCAAAATATTTAAAACAGCTTTTAATGAAAGTCATTACTCCAGGTTAAGCTATCCTTTTAGGTTGCTGAAACAAGAGGGATCTTGAGCAAACCGAAGTGCTGGAGTAACTCAGTGAGTCAGGCAGCATCTCTGGAGGACATGATCTGAAGATGGGTCCTGATCTGAAACATCACTTATCCGTTCTTCAGTGGTACTGCCTGACCTGCTGCATTACCCCAGCACTGTGTTTTGTTCCTTATATACTGTATCTTTTACATTGCACCTGATGCCTATGAGAGCCCCGACCACTCACAAAACATGTCAAGAGGTGCTGCACCTTAGATAATCTAATTAAAACATTGTCATGTGTTTATATTGATTAAATGACACATCTATTAAAGGTTATCATATTTGCCTTAAAATGTACAGCATTCTGACAAAGCTGATACCAGTGGAGATAATTGCTTATGTGAAACTCCAATCCCATGTATTGCCAAGAGCTGTCAGCTTTCTGTTGACATACAGTGCCCTCCATAATGTTTGGGACAAAGACCCATCATTTATTTATTTGCCTATGTACTCCATAATTTGAGTTTTGTAATTTAAAAAAAATCACTTGTGGTTAAAGTGCACATCGTCAGATTTCATTAAAGGGTATTTTTACACATTTTGGTTTCACCATGTAGAAATTACAGCTGTGTTTATATATAGTCATAATGTTCGGGACACATGACTTCACATGACTTCACAGGCGTTTGTAATTCCTCAGGTGTGTTTAAATGCCTCCTTAATACGGGTATAAAAGAGCTCTCGGCACCTAGTCTTTCTATCACATTTGGAAACTTTTATTGCTGTTTATCAACATGAGGACCAAAGTTGTGCCAATGAAAGTCAAAGAAGCCATTATGAGATTGAGAAACAAGAATAAAACAGTTATAATTCTCTCTATAATAAAGAAAAATCCCCAAACACTTGTCCGACAGATCTGAAACACTCTTCAGGAGTCAGGTGTGGATTTGTCAATGACCACTGTCGGCAGAAGATTTCATGAACAGAAATACAGAGGATACACGGCAAGATGCAAACTACTGGTTAGCCGCAAAAGTAGGATGGCCAGGTTACAGTTTGCCAAGAAGTACTTAAAAGATCATCCACAGTTCTGGAAAAAAGTCTTGTCACAGACGAGACGAAGATTAACTTAGAGAGATGGCAAGAGCAAAGTATGGAGGAGAGAAGGAACTGTCCAAGATCCGAAGCATACCACCTCATGTGTGAAACACAGTGGTGGGGGTGTTATGGCCTGAGCATGTATGGCTGATGACGGTACTGGCTCACTTATCTTCATTGATGATACAACTGCTGATGGTAGTAGCACAATGAATTCTGAAGTGTATAGACACATCCTATCTGCTCAAGTTCAAACAAATGTCTCAAAACTAATTGGCCGGCGGTTCATTGTACAGCAAGACAATGATCCCAAACATACTGCTAAAGCAACAAAGGAGCTTTTCAAAGCTTAAAAAATGGTCAATTCTTGAGTGGCCAAGTCAATCACCTGATCTTAACCCAATTGAGCATGCCTTTTATATGCTGAAGAGAAAACTGAAGGGGACCACCCCCCAAAACAAGCATAAACTAAAGATGGCTGCAATACAGGCCTGGCAGAGCATCACCAGAGAAGGCACCTAGTAACTGTTGATGTCCATGAATCTCTGACTTAAAGCATGCAAAAGATATGCAACAAAATACTAAACATGACTACTTTCATTTACATGACATTGTTGTGTCTCAAACATTATGGAGCCCTGAAATGGGGGGATTATGTATAAACACTGCCGTAATTTCTACATGGTGAAACCAAAATGTATAAAAATGGCCTTTATTAAAATCTGACAAGGTGTACTTTAACCACATGTGATTATTTAATATTACAAATCTCAAATTGCGGAGTACAGAGGCAAATAAATAAATGATGGGTCTTTGTCCCAAACATTTTGAAGGGCACTATTTGCTGTATGACTGGTGTTGAGCCTTTGTATGCAGCTTCCAAAAAAGGTGTTTTTAAGCTTTTAAAAATGTTGTGATTGTGCTCTGGATTCCCAAGAGGAATTTGGCACATAGCTACGTCCCTTGCGTAATTGGAGTTAGCTATTTGTTCAATGTCAAGTAGCTTCTGAATTTAAAGCCATGTGTGCATTTAAATATTATAAATCTAATTTTATTTTGTGTTGGATGTAGAATTTGAAAGGTTATTTCTGTTAACCCACATGTCTTCTATGAAAAAAGAAAGTGTATATTTCATAAATTTTGAATTCCATGCTCGGGCTCCATTGTGGTTGGACTCCAGCACATTTTTCTGTTCAAATCTGTTACCAACCCCTCCCCCCCTACCCCCTCCTTCTATTTACTTGTATCACTATCCAGTCTCTTTGCTCGTTATGTACATGAACCTCACATTCTCACCTCCTCTTTCCACTCTTCTTTGTCTCCTGCATACCCACAAAAAAAACATTGCCAACATTAATCTGCTCATCAGAAGGAACAAAGGGAAGAAAACAGAAAATAGCCAATAATAATATTTCTAACTAAATCCTTTATAGATGTTTTCCCATTCCTTTCATTAACTGTGTTCCCCCTGTATAGATACAGAACCTCCCCCTCGGTTCCATTTAATGAAGGAACTGGCATTGCGTACTTTTCAAACTGGGCCCTTTTGTGATTTTGTTCTCATTTGGGCCACCTTTGTTCATTAACTTCCAACTCTACTCAACACAGATTAAGAGTCAATGGCAGTTTGAAAGCAATGCACTTAATTTAAATATTTGTTAAAATATTTACTGATTTCATATTTTCTTTGATAAATTCCAGAAACAATCCCCGTATCTTCATCAACAGACTGGCAAGCAGCTTTTGGGTTTGGTTCCTCCAAACAGCAAGAGGATGACCTGGGTTTCGACCCGTTCGACATCACCAGGAAAGCCTTAGCAGACCTGATAGAGAAGGAACTCTCAGTCCAGGACCAACCTTCCAACGTGGGCCTCAATTCCCCCAGCGCACTACAGACCCCATCGCAGACTGCAAACAAAGGCATTGGTGGCTTCTTGACACCAGGTTCTGCCAATACAGCCAATTCCATTGGCAACTCTTTTCCCAACTCTGTATTACCACGGAGGTTCCCAGCTTTTCAGCACAGAGCCGTCTACAACTCGTTCAGTTTTCCAGGTCAGGCACGGTACCCATGGATGGCATACCCCCAAAATAGCATGATGCACTTGAACCACACAGCAACGCCCACCTCGAACAGTAATTTCTTGGACTTAAATATACCACCGCACAACACAGGACTTGGTGGAATTCCTATATCAGGTAGGTGGTAACTGGTGGATAATTGTAGTTGCTAACTAACGTGAAGATTCTTTGTTATATTAGGGAAGAGTAAAGATCCACCTGCTGGATTCAGGAGTCTTGCAACTCTGGACCTTAAATTTCTTTTAACCCTGATAAGGTGTGACATTTTGCTATGTGTTACTTCACCAACCATCTTCCTTAATACACTCCAAATTCCCTCGGTATTTATGGCTCAGATTTCAATCAACGCCTGACCCACATTGTCAAATTCACAGGTTTTGTTTTCTTAAGTATTATGGTGAGTTACAATTAACCTACCTAGCACAAAAAACAATTGGAGGAAATCCCATTCGTAATCCAGTTCAATGAGGTATTGTCAGTACACCAGTGATGCACGGTTAACAGTAAAATACTTGAAGGGCATTGGGCTCTGTGTGGAGATGTGCCATTTTCTTTATGCGCCTCTTATTGAGTTAATGCAAGAATTGCCACAGCAGTGTTGAGATATACAGATTACTTTATTGTGGGATATATATGATTTTTAACTTTTTTTTCCTGCTATTTCTCAAATACATGAACCCTGCACTGAATGGGTAAGTTTTCATTTTAAAGCCAAAACCAAAATGCAACAGAGAAGTGCTCACTGTTGCCATATATGAAAATCGGAGGAGCAGACTTTTCTCAATTAAGAAACCTGTCATGCATTTGTGCCAATGTTAAGCCAATAAATTTTGGGGTTTACAAACTGAGCTGCCAAGGCAGTTTGGGGTTAGGTCAGATGATTTTTATTCCATGTGTTTGAACAGACCGAGTGCCATAATAATGATTTAAGTTGCCTTAGTATTACATTTTCTCTGTATTATCTATGGAGTTTCAAATTTTGTTGCCAAGCAGTGAGATAATTTACCCCATCAACCATTATGAATTCACCAGCGGACCCCAATTGTGTCGTGTTAGGGATTGTTCAGGAGAGAATTTTGAAAATTATTGATCACAAGCTGGTTTGGCAATTTGCAGCATTTTTTCAGTAAACTTGTGTCCAAGACACAATGGGATGCTGCCAATTCAGAGTCGAGCTGATTACCACTGGGCTGTTACTGATTGCAAAATAAGATTCTTGTGGTTAGAGATAGTAAATATAACATTTCTTTTGGGAACATAATTCACTGGCAAATGTAGAAAGAGTGAGTCTAGTCTTTATAAATACCCAAGACTGACCTCTGCATTGTAAAATGGGGTACAGCAGTTTATATCCTTTCTTGTAGCTTCTGAGGAGATTTTGTTGTTCAAGTACTCACTTGTACTTAATTTCCATTATTAAAATTTTGCTTGTCTTGTGTTTTCTTCACTTTACATGAAATGGGTAAACCTTGCTAACTCATTATTCTGTGGGGGCAGTAAACTACCTTCTAATTGGCCCTAGTGTGATCCGATAAAGTAAACATGCAAAATCCTTGAATCCTTTATCTTTTCCAAAGCCTGCCATCCAGCAATCACAGATTACATTTCTGTTCGGAAGGGTTCCGATCCGAAACATCACCTGTTCCTTTTCTCCAAAGATGCTGCCTGACCTGAGGTGCTCCAGCATTTTGTCTATCTACAGATAAACGGAAACAGATCCTACTGTCAGCAGAATCCACCAGAAAGTAGTGAGGGTGACAACACCTATTTTTCATATGCAGCTTGAAGGCTAATGTGGTTGGCTTATTGTTCACTGTCCAGGCTTGCTTTGAGCTGCCATCTCCAAATTGCATGTTTGCCTTTAGAGAAAGCAGAGGTCAGCCATCACCTCCTGTCTGTTCAATACCAGGGTGAAGAGTATTTCCATTTGTATTTAAATATGTAACAAATTACTGTACTTAAACTCATTCCAATTTTAATATTCTGTCCCACTAGTTTGAGGTCTGTTTGCAATCCCTGGTCCAGCCGGAGACATCTTCAAAAGAGCCATCAATGCTTTGGTGCCAACTGTAAACATAGTTTTCAGCTCTCCCTGAAATATGTTCAGCAGGATCTGTCTTCCGTGCATAATGTCTACTCTTTGCGTGCTCCGCTATTTCTCTCCCCCTCCCCCCGAACCACTTTTCTCTGCATGCTCTAATGCCTGGTGAATTTTGAACTGTCATTTCTCCAAAGTAATTTGTGACAACTAGCATTTCTTGTGAAGAATATGCCATACTAAATTTTGCAGCTCTCGGTTATAAGACTCCTTGGTCTTTTTATATCTGACAAGGCTGATGACAAATTTCAGGTGACACTGATAGACCAGGGAAATGGCCTGACATAGGATGGAAGAATATAGTCAGGTGTGGTTTTGAAGGAAGAATGAGGCAAGCTGCTAATTCATGATATTTTGAAGGAGAAACAAGTCATGAAACTGGAATTTTCCAGCATTTTTGTATACCTCATGAAACTGGAATCTCTGAGGCTGGTGTGACATTAGAGTGTTGGTTTTAAAAGACATATCGGGTACAAAAGCCAGGAAATTATGATAGACCTTTTAAAGCCCTGATTACTTCCTGACCATATTATTATGGCCTGAACTGGACACAGCTTATAAAATGTGTGCTGGCCTTGATGGAGCTCTGGGAGAGATATACTAAAATGGAGTCGGATGTCAAACTTTTCATGGAGATACTGGGAAAGCTAGGTTAGATTTCCTTTGAATAGAGAAACCTTGGAGGAGATTTGCAGGTCCAAGGGTTGGGAGGGGAGGGGGTTTGGAGGGAGAGAGAGAGAATATACATGCAAGAAAGGGAATGTGAAGAAAATTCCCAAATGACCTCCAAGGGTGAAGATGAGATTAACTGGAATTGTTGAGTTCAGAGCGACAGGGTGGAAACTGGCCCTTCGGACACCAGCAAACACTCACACACTAGTTCTGTCCTCGACACTAGGGACAATTTACAGAAGTCAATTAACCTATAAACCTGCACGTCTTTAGAATGTGGGAGGAAACCAGAACACCCAAAGAAAAGCCACCCAGAAAAAACTTGCACAGTCACGGAGAGAACGTGCAAACTCTGTGCAGATGGCACCCCGTACTCTGGATCGAACCTGGGTCCCTAGCGCTGTAAGGCAGCAACTGTACTGTTGCGCCACTGCGCTATCCCCTGGCCTGTATTCACTGGAGCTGCATTCAAGGTGCTGGATGCAGGGTGAGTGGTTCCCCTGGATTCCCTCTGGTTTACTCTCAAATTTAAAGGTGACCATGTGGGACTGAGCTGAGGCAATTTTATTTTGAAAATAATGATTATCTGGAATTCTCTATATTGAAGGGTCGTAGGGACTCGGTCCAAATTCATTCAAATCGGATTGACATTCAAGGAATCGAGGATATGGGAATATTGTAGGAATTTTGAACCAAGGTAGAAAATCACCCATGAACCAGGTGAATGGTAGAGTAGGCTTGACCACCTAATTTTCTTATTTCAAGAGAGCAAAAAAGCCATTTCCCAGTGTCCTGAGAGTTGATTCCCAGTGTCCTGAGAGTTGATTCCCAGTAGGACAACCAATGTAAGTGCCAGCAGAGCCAAGGTAACGTGAAGGGAGAAAATTGTAATATGGAATGTACTAACTGAAAGAGAAGATATTCTAGATTTTCCAAGATAAATCAGATGAATGCTTGAGGGAACTGATGGCTTATTGGAAATGTTTAGATGAGTGAAAGTAATTGGCAATCTTGCCAATATGATTCCATGGACCAAAAAGGGATTCTATGGTATGTTCTTACTGCTGTACCTTGCTGAATTTTGGTAAATAATTTCTAGTTGACTCTTGCTAATATATGTTCAAATAAGATTTTTTTCGCAAATAATTATTTCTCTCTTCATTGTATGAGATGCTTTATTATAGTGGTCTTGTATAAGAGAAGAATAAACCGTGTTTGGGTCGGGGGGGGCAATTATTGGAATATAGAAATGGTGGGGATTGGCAATGATGAAACAGCCCTAATACTCCCTAATTAAATCATTGCTTTATTTCAAAGATAAAAGGTATGTGATTAATGTAATACAAAGCAATTCTCCCTTTGTATTCTCAGCAACTTTTGTTTAAGATTGTAATTTGAGTTCTTATCAAAAGCTCTTAAAATCTCTTGTGCAAAGGAATAAAGACCGAAGAATGACATTGTTCTTGAAATATGCCATGTTTTCCCCCTTTCCATTGCAAAGCAGCAGTTTGTTTTTGTATACCAAAACATCCAATTGTATTTGCTTGGAATTGGGGCCGAGCATATTGCATCTTGAATTATAAAAATTAAAATATCAAATATTTGGTAAGATTGTAATTGAATGTGACGTAATTGAAAGTGCCGTAGAATGATGCAGTTAACAGCACTGAGAAAACCTAGGTGGTGCTAGAGTTTGCAAAATACAGCATGGAATAATGATATGACTGGTGCAATTTGATGCTATATACAGCTAGAAGAAAACACAACTGGTGCAGTTTGATTTAGTGTAGAATATGAAGAAAATCTGGTAGTTTGGATAAATATACTAGATGGAAGCAATGTGTAATATAGAGAATGGTGAGCATGTGAAAATGAACGAGTTTGATGCAGAACAGAGCCAGACACGATTGATATGTATTTTGATGTTGTATACTGAGGTGTTTATCCTTTAGTTTAAATCTTTTTTTCTTCCTTTCTAAATTTTTATACCCACCTTTGTTCCTTAATCATTACTTCCAGATTGATTAAATATCCTGTGCTCGTTACTCAAGCCCTGACCTTTGCACTGGCTTTGCTATTTGCTTGTGTACTTGCCAACAAGAAAAGTGATGGTTCATTGGGCCATTTTCATCATACCAGCTTAACATCAAGCCAAATATTTCTTGCTTGGTTGGGTGTGCTGCAAATGCAATTACGAAATAGGTACCCAGGCTATTCAACTCCTCAGTTTTGCTGAAGTAATGTAAACTAGGCTGCTAGTGGCTTTGAGTAAGCTTGAATTTAATGTTTTTCCAAAGAGTTCCAAACAGCATTTGGACTGGATAAGTTACCCATTTTTAACATGACAAATGGACAGTGTATCATAGCTCTGGTAAGCTATCCCATTCACTAACTAGATATTTAAAGAGCTTTTTCGATCACCTGATGTTAAATGTGAAATAAATGAATAATACTTCATTTTGTTTCTTAAGAGAAAATATCTCTCACACTCGGGTCTCGAGTTGCATCAACCAAATTGCCCATTTGCCACTCCGTCCCTGAAAGTATGCCATGGGTGCTAATAAATGGCACTTTCCTATAACCTGCTTGTAGATGTCTGTTTGGATTTCACCAGAACAATTTGAATCCACAACTTAGCACGACCTTGTTTCAAACATACTCAAAACAGTTGAATTCCTGACATGTATGACTGCCTTTCACATCAGCATTAGACAAAGTTAGCATCAAAGATCCTGGTCAAATTGAAGTTGATAAACACTTCATTGGTCGGGCCAGACCTCACATAAAGTAGTGGTGTGTGTTGGAGATTATCCCACCCCCTAAAGCCACGCTTCAGTCAGTAGCACAGTGCAATGTCCTAACCCAACCATCCTTCTATTTCTAATTGATCAACCTTCCATGATGTCTGAAGTGGGGATGTTTGATTGCACAAAGTTTAGTTCTATTTGCGTCTCATGAAAATGAAGTAGTTTATGCCTGATTGCAGCAAGACCATGACAACATGGGTTGAGAATTAACAAAAGTACTGAGCAATGATAATTTTCAAGACAACTGTCCAACTGCCTGTCCTTGGTGAAGGTCCTGCCATTTAATTTGAATTCCCTCAATGTTTATCTCCTGGGTGGTCCCCATTTCACCAGAAATGCAACAGGACTAGTCATATTAATACTTGGGCTACAAATGCAAATAAGACGCAAGTTACCAAAAAATATGTTGGAGTATCGTGGACTCTTCTTACAACAGCAACTAAATTAAAAATTTAGTTTTTCTTTGGTTGTAATAAATATTTATGTTTTTAATGAACCAACCTTAACTTAGCAAATTATGTGCAATAGCTGTTTGGTTATGAAGTCTTGTGATAATATCCAATTTTGCTCTGCATCTGTTTCATCTTTGGTAATTGTTCTTCCTGGCGTAATGACGTCTCAACTAACAATGGTAAATTCATATTGTTTGTTTTCAGAATACCTGGATGTTCCATTTCTTTCAGCACAAATGAAATATGTTATCGTACATGTTCTTAAGTTCATTTCAGCATTAACAGTGGAACTTCGGATCAATGGGAAATATTTCCTAGTTTATTTGAAGCAAGGTTTCTGCTCTGCCTCATCTGAAAATGAGTTGGGAACACCAAAGAGCTGAAGTCCTACTAATGAAATTGTTTCCCAGAGGAATATTTAAATAATTCCCAAATCCTGATCTGTTCTCCTTAACAAAACTGGGTATCAATCATTTAACATTAGAAAAGAAACATTAAAAGCCAAAATAAGTAATTCATTCCCTCAAGCCTGCTCTGATCAATAAGATTATGTCTAATCTTTTCCCTCCTTTCATTAACTTTTGATTCCCGTGATGTCTCAATAACCTATTGATCCTATGTTGAACTTACTCAATTAATGTCCTGTGCAGCCCCCTTGGGTAGAGTATTGCAGAGATTCATTGTCTTCTGGGTGAAGCAATTTCAGCTCATCTCAGTCCTGTATGGCCCTTTGGGAGTGTGGACTCCTGTATCCTAGGTATTTTGCACACCATCATCACTTTTTCCAATACCATCAAGCCCCATAGGATTTTTTTCATTCTTTAAAACCCCTATTATTATAAACTCTAGGTATTACAGACCCAGGCAAACGCGCCATCCCCAGAATCAATCTGGTGTACAATTCCTACTGTCCCTCAATGGCAACAACATCTGTCTAAGCTGCCTTGAGGCATCCTTTGCATTATGCTTCTCTTTGCCATTTAAAGTTTATTGCAGTTGATCCTTGCAAATGTTATATCTGGGATAATAGCTTTGACTCTGGGGAGTTGGGAGCAAGTTGCTCAACCTCTCTTTTTAATTGTTTCAGCAAAAGCGCTCTTTGAGTCCCTTCATAGGTTCATCACTCCATTTGCTTTGAAGAAACACATAACATTTGTGGACTAAGCTGCTGACACAGATTTCGATCTTCCCACACCTTGTGGCATTGTGATTTGATTTTGTTACCTTGTTTCAGTTCACTGGTAAGAGATGACTGACCTGTACTCGCGCAACACTTAAGAGAAAAGTGTTGCAGAACGGTAAATCAAAACTTTGTAGTTGGATTGTCAGCTGGGTGTTGCAAAAGCTTGAAAGCATCTGTAATCCCTCATGCAACTTGTTAATAGTCAATTTGTAGTGTGAGAAAGTCTTTTAGGGAGGGATAATTCTCCAAAGATTTTGTTTGCCATCTGTCCTGCTTCCATTTACAGGAGTATAACCAATCTCTAATAGTTTAGCGACTATTCAGCACTCTTGTGTTGGCAGGTTTCTTTCAACCACCCTGGGTTTTATACTGTGAAGCATAACGGCATTTGAAATATAATTCTGGGAGTGAGGGAAAGGCAGACGGTAATGGTGGTATTTATTTGTTCATTATCTGGCATGTATGTATATTTATGGCCAATCCTTAGCGTGGCAGTCTTCTATGAAGCTATTTTCATTATACTTAAGAGTTCCTGGGTTTCATCCCAGCACATTGAAAGGTTCAATGATTGTGTTTCCAAGTAGGGATGTTGTGCTGTTTGAAGGGGAACTTTAAGGAGGTGGTGTTTGCATGAATCTGTTGTTTGTCCTTGGTGGTAGAGGTCACAAATCTGAAGTGCAGTCTGAGTAGCCTGGGGAAATTACTGTAGTGCTGTACACTGTGGTCAAAGTGCATAAGACGTAGAGGGCAGGAATATTTGGGCAATAAATAGAATGCCGGTCAAATTGATTGCCTTGTCCTATGTAGAGTCGAGCTGCTTCAATGTGACCGCATTGAACTGGTAAGTAGAGATCATGTGCCTTGCAGATTGTGGAAAGACTTTGGGGTGCCAGGAGGTGAGTCATTTGCTACGCGATACCCAAGATATGGCCTATTTGTGTGACCATGGTTTTAATGATTCTGGTCAGTTGTGATCTTTGGGATGTTGATGGTGAATACTTATCCATGATAATTGCGTCAATAGGATCCAGAGAGTCATTTTATAGAGAAGGATTCCTGTAACATGGTCTATTAGTCAATATGAAAAATACTAATTACTACACCAAAAGTCAAGTTGGCTCATCAAACCCATGCCCGCCCAAGCAGAGCAACCCAACTTCCCCCGTTGCCATGCAGCTTTTTCACATCTGCCAACTTCTTGTGATTATTTTTTTTTTGCCATCAGCCTGACAGTTTGCAGTGGCCAATCGATCCACCACTGTCTTTGTAAACCAACCTGGCGAAAGGCCACAACATCAGAGCGGAGGACATTGGTGGTCGAGGAGGTGCGGCGACAGGAGGAGGCCGCAAGAAGTGCAAAGGCGGTCTCTCTTGCCAAACAGGGGCAATGGATGCAGTGGGAAGGTGTGGAGCGGAGGAAGATCAGCTGGAAAGAACTATGGGAAATGGAAGCAAGCAAGATCAGCTTCATCATCAGAGCGACATATGACGTGCTTCCATCACCAAAGAACCTCCATCAGTGGTATGGCGAGGATCCAACCTGTGCCCTCTGCCCAACTCCAGCGACCCTCAAACACATCATGGTAGGCTGCAAGACCAGCCTCACGCAAGGGAGATATACATGGCGGCATAATCAGGTACTAAAAAGCCTGGCATCAGTCCTTGAGAACAGGCGGTGTGCGACTAACTCCTTGCCTCCGAGAGCAACCAACCCCCCCCCCCCCCCCCCCCCCCCCCTTAAGGGCAACAACCTTTGTCCGAGAAGGACAGAAAACATCTAAACATCCTTCAACCAGATCAGAAGAAGGAAACCTATGCAGGGCCCGTGACTGGAGGATGCTGGCGGACATCGGCCGACAACTAATTTTTCCACCTGAAATTGCTTCCATCAACCTCAGGCCAGACTTGGTGTTCTGGTCCCCTTCACAGAAGACTGCTTACATCATAGAGCTCACAGTTCCATGGGAGAACTCTGTTGAGGAGGCCTATGAGCGTAAGAAGCTGCGCTACGCAGAGCTTGCAGCAGAGGCAACGCAGCGTGGCTGGAACACCAAAGTCTATCCAGTTGAAGTGGGATGCAGAGGATTTGTTGCGTCATCTACCATCAGACTGCTGAAGGAGCTTGGAATCCACGGTCAGGCTCTGCGGAAGACCATAAGATCACTCTCAGAGGCTGCTGAAAGAAGCAGCCGGTGGATTTGGCTCAAGCGGAAAGACCCATGCTGGGCCCCAAGTACGTCAGTGAGAATCTTTGGGACGGTTTGACACGGGACACACGCTGAGGGCTGATCATCCTGCAGCGGGCCGCCCTTGTGGAGGGTGTATAGTGTTAAAAGGCCGAAACACCCAGTGATGCAAGGGTACACTACTGATGATGTGTCCTGTGCCCAACTGTCCTGAAGGTTACCCAGGCCAAGATATACGTATCCCCCCCCCCGCCCCCCACCGATGTTGAGAATCTACCACTCTCAACAATCAACGAATGTCGTGAAATGCTCCCCACCTATTGGCACAAGGGACTTCTTAACATCTTGTCCTGTGTACTTGATTCTGGGGTGTAGCAGGAAGCTGGTGCAAAGTAGGGGAAACCTACATGGTAGCATGTGTAAACTCCTCACAGGCAGCACCTGAAGTCAGGGTCAAACTTGGGTTGAAGATAGACAAAAATGCTGGAGTAACTCAGCGGGACAGACAGCATCTCTGGAGAGAAGGAATGGCCGACGTTTCTGGTCGAGACCCTTCTTCAGACTGATGTCAGGGGAAACTTGGGTTCTTGGAACTGAGGCAACAGTACAAACTGCACTGCCATCATTCCACTTCGTTGTCAGCTGCCTCCTTGTTTACCTCTCATCTACATCTTGATTGGTAGAATTTGTACATAACTTGTTCCTGGAGCCCTATTTAAAATATTTGCTCTGAGCCCAGTCTCTTTAAAGACAAGATACTGGGGTAGGTTTGCTGATGAGGTACTTGTGTATATATAAATATTGCTCAATGATATGATTGTTTGCCTTCTCCATCTCTTTCTACTGTTGAATGTTGAAATGGACTAAAGTGAAGCTCTCGTTTAAATAAAACACGTTGAGTGACGTTACCAGGCTAAGTTCAGAGCCTACCTAAGTGCAGTTCTACAAAACTAGATTATCATGGCCTTTTAATCATGTCATTTTAATGCTGATACTGGGAGCTGTCATCCTGCATTTAAAGTGGGCGATGGAAAATGAAGCCACTATTATCTTGCACAGATGTTTACAATTACCAGTTATAAACATTAAAATCCATCTGTCATATTTATCTCACTTAAATAATTTGTCTCAAGACACTGTATAGGTCATCGATCCTTCTGGTCATTAACTTTGCCAGAATTACCCATAAATGTACCCATGAATGACGTACTGTTCATTTCATTGGAAATATTCTCATTGGTTTGCAGTGCTTAAAACTCCACTGGCTACTTTTATCCAGACAGCACTTCATCATCGTTACCCGCTTGTCTCCTGTTATCAATTATTTTCTCAGTCTGCTGACACCCCAAAGAATATTGTCAAATGGCTTTTCTGAAAATTGAAGTCAACTGTCAATATGAATAATGCAGATTGGGCGGTGTTAGTCAAGGGAGAAGTGACAAATGCTTTTCATCAATAACCTTTGACCAGATTTGGAAGGTGTTGGAGATGAACAAATACAAGCTCATGCAAAAAGTGAGCAGGATAAGAACAAAATGGCAGTAAACGGCAGGAGTGATGAAATGAAAAGGTGTAATAATGAAGCAGGCATGGAAGCCAGGTGTAAATGATTACTCCACAATATCAGGGTGGCAGAGAAACATGGAGGCACTGATGCCACAGGAGCTTTATGTGGTCTAACATTGTTGCCACAGAGGCGCAGAGAATGTAACCTTAATATTCCATGGAAATAAAATACTGCAGATCAAATTATATGGAGGTAATGTAGACACAGGTACAAAATAGAAACAAAAATACAAAATAGAAGATACAAAAATAGAAACAATGTGCTGGAATAACTCAGTGGGCCAGGCGGCATTCTGGAGGGCATGAATGGGCAACATTTGGGGTCGGCACCATTTTTCAGACTGATTGTAGCTAGCAGGGGGAAGAAAGCTGGAAGAGAGATGGGACCCCCCCTTTTTTCCCCGCTCCCTGGATGTATACCCATTTCCCCTCATCTGCCCTATTTTTCCTGCCCCCTTCTACTTAAATCCCTTTCTCTAGTTTTGTATTTCATGCCTCCTCTCTCCATATCTCGTTTCACAGCATTTTGTCTTTTTATCTCTGGCCTTGGTCCAATCATTTGCCAGTCAACACCTCTGCCCGCCCCCCAGCCTACTTAACGACCAAATAAAGTGTATGCATTACCTGCGGTAAGGGTGTTCTATAAGGAGTTACCACTGTTACCAGAGCAGTAATATCCTCTGGATGGGCTATGTTGCCTCAAATTATAGGAACCATGTTCAATACTGACCTTATGGATTCCCATCCATGTCTTAAAGGCATGCTGCTGGGTTAATTGACAACAGTAAATTACCAATCAGTTGAGGTAATTGGCAAAAGAACCAAAGGGGAGTTGAGTGAATAAACTAAGCTATCGGCAAATGGAACTGGTGGGATTGCTCTTCTGGGAGATGTTTTTGTGTGGTATATTCTTCCAAGGGAGATGGGCTTTGCAAGTTGAGCCAGCATTTAATCGTCCTTGACCTAATTGTCCTTGGTTTGGTGATGGTAAATTGCCGCCTTGAACCACTGCCAGTCCTGAAAGTGTGGATATACCACAATCATGGAGAAAGGTCAAGGATTGACGCAGCGGAAGAGAAGGAATAGCAATGTATTTTAAAGTCAGATTGGTGTGTGGCTTGGAAGACAATTTCCAGGTTGTGGTGGTCCCAAGCTTTTGCTGATCTAGTCCTTCCAAATGGAAGAGGTCATGGGTTGCAAAGGTGCTGTCCAAGGAGTTTGGTAAGTTGCTGCAGATCGTCCAACTGCCACCATTCTGCATCAGTTGCAGAGTGAATGATTGTGGATGGGGTGCCTATCATGCGAGCTGCGATGTTCTGTATTGTGCCGAGCTGCTTTAGTATTGATGAAGCCACATTAATCAATGCAAATAAAGAGTAGTCCATAACACCCCCGATTTGAGCCTTGTATTAGCTCAAATCAGGGTAGACTTCGGGGAGTCAGGAGAAAGTTGCATGCCGCAAGATTTCTTTCCCTGACCTGCTCTTGCAGCCACATGATCTACATGGCTTCTCCAGTTCCGTTTCTGGTCAATGGTAACTCCCCAGATATTGGTAGTGGGGGATTCAGTGATGATGATGCTATGATGATGTCGGGAATTTGTTGGATTTTCTCTTGTTGGATATTGTCATTGCCCGGCACTTGTGGGTACCAATGTAAATTGCCACCGATCAACTTGAACCTGGATATTGACCAGGTCTTGCTGCCGTTAGTTGGGCGGTGCTCTTGAGGAATCACAAATGATACTGAATATTTGTGATTGAACATCTCTACTTCTGACCTTACAATTGAAGGAAGGTCATTGAAGCAGATGATGGAGATAATGATGGCCAATTAGGAAAAGGGAGATGCAACGAGACCTGGGTGTCATGCTACACCAGTCATTGAAAGTAGGCATGCAGGTGCAGCAGGCAGTGAAGAAAGCGAATGGTATGTTAACATTCATAGCAAAAGGATTTGAGTATAAGAGCAGGGAGGTTCAACTGCAGTTGTACAGGGTCTTGGTGAGACCACACCTGGAGTATTATGTACAGTTTTGGTCTCCTAATCTGAGGAAAGACATTCTTGCCATAGAGGGAGTATAGAGAAGGTTCACCAGACTGATTCCTAGGATGGCAGGACTTTCATATGAAGAAAGACTGGATAGACTTGGCTTGTACTCGCTAGAATTTAGAAGATTGAGGGGGGATCTTATAGAAACTTACAAAATTCTTAATGGGTTGGACAGGCTAGATGCAGGAAGATTATTCCCGATGTTGGGGAAGTCCAGAACAAGGGGTCACAGTTTAAGGATAAGAGGAAGGTCTTTTAGGACCGAGATGAGGAAATCATTTTTTACACAGAGAGTGGTGAATCTGTGGAATTCTCTGCCACAGAAGATAGTTGAGGTCAGTTCATTGGCTATATTTAAGAGAGAGTTAGATGTGGCCCTTGTGGCTAAAGGGTTCAGGGGATATGGAGAGAAGGCAGGTATGGGATACTGAGTTGGATGATCAGCCATGATCATATTGAATGGCGGTGCAGGCTCGAAGGGCCGAATGGCCTACTCCTGCACCTATTTTCTATGTTTCTATGATGATTGGGCCTGGGACATTACCTTAAGGGATTCCTGTGCAATGTCATTTGGCTGAGATGTTTACCTCTTAACACCACAAACTTTTTCCCTGTGCTAGGAATGATTCACGATGAATTGATCGGAATCCTTGCACCGTGGAAAATCGGTGAAAGTATGTCAATACACACTAATCTGCTGCCTGTGTTCAGACAAGTTAAATTAATTCCTGCTAACACCAATTTTATTTGGTCAGACATGTCTTGTGTTTTGACATCAGTTGTACTCCACAGTCCAACTGGATCTTGTGAATATCTCTGCTGTATCTTGTATGTGATAACCACACCAAGGCTAGAAGCAAACTGGTATCAGACAAGGTGAATTGCCACAAAGAATTGGATCACAGAGTATCTAACCTTTCCAAATTTTACCGCTAAAAGTAGGTGAGGTTTTAATGGATTGCATTGAGTGGTGTTACCTTGATACTGGTGAGGTGTTGAATGGCTTTTTTGTGTTGATGTTGATCTGCATAGTATTTCAACTCTATTGTTTTGAATGCTGAGATGAGTTTGTGTCTGATCTGAACGACTTTTAATGCTTCAACTGGCTAAATGTTTGCTCATTTATGGCTTTGGCTTTCACTTGGTGGGTCAGTGTAATAATGGGTTTGTTTTGTAAGTAAATATGGAATGGGAGCTTTTCTATTCGAATACATTTCAAGTAGAATCTTCCCTATCGCGATTTTCATGTTCCCTTTCAGTGTGGTTGTACCGCACTGTGATTCCTGCAATGGGAGATGTCGTATGTTCATGCCGTTGTCACTATTTGAATTAGTTATTAATTCCGTGATATCAGGTAAGTGACTTAATTAGTCTCTTGGGATACATGTCTAAATTTCTATTGTGCGTTGGAAGAGTGGAAAACACCTGCTTTGCTCACAGAACATCAAGCATCCTGCACAAATATCCCATTACATGAAAGACTTATTTTGCAGGTTAAGTCTCCAGTTCTGCAATGCAATGTCCATTGCAAAGAATGAATTAATTAATTAATTAATGTTTATTGGCCACGTATTCACATACAAGGAATTTGCCTTGGTGCTCCGCCTGCAAGTGACAACATGACATACAGTGACAGTTAAGATTGATACATAAAACATTAAACATTAATAATAAAACATTATTGATTAAGCATGTGAATTAAATGAAATACCAGAGCAAAAGAGTTGAACGTATCACTAATATGTGAGATTACAGTATATAATTTGACCCTCTGTTTAACTGAAGGTAGCTAAGCCTCTGTACTGAACCCTGTTAATCTTCTCTGTACAAATCTTATCTCCCTTAAGTAGTTATGCTTTTATTACTTGAAAGTTCAAGAATGAGAACATGAGCCCATTGTTTAATCAGTTGTATCGAGCCAGTGGAATTGGTTTCATTCTGGCTTTAGACCTGGATAGTGATTTGTTTCGTGTTTGACGTGTTTTTCAAAGATTACAGAGCTATACTCAATAATGCAGCTCTAACCTTTTGGTCACGAACAAATGTGAAAAGCAGTAGCATAGCTAATCTATATTTGAATATGCCTATTTTATAAATATAAATACCACAGCCCTGAATAAGCAAGTGCTCCAAAACAAATGTTTTTAACGAAATCTTGGTTTTGCTTTTTATCAAAACTGACATTCTCAAAATATCCATGGCAGGTGCCTTTGCATCCAGATAGGATAGGTTGGAGCCAACTTGCTCATAACTGAGGATTTAACTGACTGCTGCGGTACTTTTCACTGATTTATGTTTCATGGGTTGTCCTTTGCTGGCATTGGAATGCATACTCTGCTGCAAGATTGTTCATTGGCATAGACTTCCTTCAGCCCCATGCCTTTAAACTGGGCCTTTAAATATAAAGCAAGCAGGAAAGTTCTGAAGCAGGCAATAAGAAATGTAACTGGCAGGTGGGATTAAAGAAAATCCCAAGACTTTTTACACGTACATTAAACAGTGAATGGCAGGGCATTTTAGAGAACAAGAGCAGAGGGATCTGGGAGTGCAGGTACATAGTTCCTTAAAAGTGGCATCACAAGTAGTTAAGCTGGTCATAAAGGCTTTCAACACATTGGTCTTCATCAGTTAAAGTATAGAAGTTGGGAGGTGATGTTACAGTTATGCAAGACATTGGTGAGGCCACATGTAGAGTATTATTCAGTTTTGGTCACCCTGTTATAGGAAAGATGTTAAGCTGGAACGTGTGCAGACAAGATTTACAAGGATGTTGCTAGGACTCGAGGGCCTGAGCTATAGAGATAGGTTGAGCAGGCCCATCACACAAGCCAACCTCCCTTCTATTGACTCAATTTTATACCTCGTGTTGCCTTGACAAGGCCAGTAGCATAATCAAGGGTGGGTCGCACCCTGGCCATTCCCGCTTCTCCCCCCTCCCATCAGGCAAACGGTATTGAAGTGTGACAACCCACACCTCTAGATTCAGGGGCAGTTTCTTCCTAGTTGTTGTCAGGCCACTGAATCATCCTACCACAACAAGAGAGCAATGCTGAACTACTATCTACCTCTTTGGTGATCCTCGGACTATCCTTGATCTGAACTTTGCTGACTTTACCTTGCACTAAAGGTTATTCCCTTATCATGTATCTATACACTGTAATTGGCTCAATTGTAATCATGCATTGTCTTTCCGCTGACTGGATAGCATGCACCAAAAGCTTTCCGCTGTACGTGGCAATATACAAAACCGAAAAGAAAACGCTAGGATTTTAATCCTTGGAGCACAGGAGTTGGGGGGGGGGGAGGATCGTGTAGATGTGTACAAGATATGAGAGGAATAGAAAAGGGTCATTGGAGTATTGTTCAATAGGGGAATCGAGAACCCGGGAACATGGATTTAATATGGGGAGGGGGAAGATTTAATAGGAACCAGTGGCAACTTTTTTTACACAAGGATGGTAGGTGTATGGGCTGCCAGAGGAGGTAGTTGAGGCAGGTACTATTGCAATGTTTAGAAAACATTTGGACAGGTACATGGATAGGATAGGGTTAGAGGGATATGGGCCAAACCCAGGGACTGGGTTTGTTGGTCGGCATGAGCAAGTTGGACCGAAGGGCCTGTTTCCATATTGCATGATTCTATGACATTAAAAAGAGGGTAAGGAGAGAGAGAAGGTTGGACAACAAGGATAAAAGAGGAAATGTATGCTTGAAGGCGAGGTACCAAATAAGTACTTTATGTCTGCATACTAGAAGTACATGGAGGATGGTGAGATCAGCTTGGGGTATCCTAATATGCTAGGATGGTGTGAAATCATGGACAGTGTTGTTGGGTCTCTTGAAAAGCATGAAGGTGAATAAAACCAGAGAGCCTGATGGGATCCATCCCACCTTATTAAAATAAGAGATTGCAGGGGCCTTGAAGATCTTGATGTCGTCTCTAACCACGGACAAGGTCCTGGAGGAAGAGAATATCCAATGGTATTTCTTTGTTTATGTGTAATCGTGATAATCCATGACATTGAGCCTCGCGTCAATGATAGAGAAGCTATAAGAGAAGATTCCTCCGGATGGCATTTAGATTCTTCAGGATCTGATTTATTTATATTTGGAAGAAAATTGACTAAGGACAGTCATCATGGCTTTGCCTGCCATCAGGTCATGTCTTACCAGTTTGGTTGAGTTTTTTTCTTTGAAGTGAAAGTGAAGCCTCATCAATGACCTTCCTTCCAACATGGTCCAATGGGGATTTTAATTGAATACAGTGCTTCGGACTATTTGTAACTCCTAAGCAAATGAATCAGCCCTTATCTGCAAGCAGCAAGCCTGCAGTTATGAGCTGATAAGAAGCAAATAACAGTGATGCCATGAAAATGCCGCACAGTGACCGTCCCCAAGAAGACACTCTAAATATTCATCCCTATATTCAGTGGGGATATATTCATCCCTACATTCCATTCGCAGTGTCCGCCCCCATCTTGACCAAGAACTCAACTGCACCTGCAAGGATGGCTGCAAGAATTGGTCAGAGGCATCTTAAGGAGAGAGACTCACCACCTGAAGCCCCAGAGCCTTTCCACCATCCATAAAACATGTCGGGATGATGAAATTGCCTCTACTTGTCTAGATGAGTGCAGCTTGAATAAAGCAGCTCACTTGATTTGCACTCCATTCGCCCCCACAACATTTATTCCCTCCACCTCCAGCACAAGATGACTGCGGTGTTTATCATTGACAACATGCATGCCATTGCTCTCACTGGCCACTTCAATAGAACCTGCTGGTTACCCTGCACCCAAATGCGTTCTGTTCTTCAGTGTCACTGGATTGAAATCCTGAACCTTCTACCCAAACTAATGTGGCAATATCTTCCTCGGAAGGACTGCAGAGTTTTAAGGAGGTGGCAACCAAGCACACGTGGCTAAAGGGATCAGGGGGTATGGAGAGAAGGCAGGTACAGGATACTGAGTTGGATGATCAGCCATGATCATATTGAATGGCCTACTCCTGCACCTATTTTCAATGTTTCTATTTTCAAACACTCTTCTGTGACTGCCAGATCCTGAAAAAAATGCTAATTGAAAGACCTGTCTTTGGGGGACAATGTTCTGGCGCAGGTGCAGGGTGGATCTTGTGAAATGAATTGTGGAGAGAAAGTCCAAATAGGGTGCATTTTGGATGTCTTAAAAATTATCTGCTTCAGTAGTCAACAATGAGATGACACGTGAACCCATGATAAGAAGGCGATGGTTGATGGTCAATACAGGAAACATGGTTTAAGAAATGTGTCTGAATGTGAAAATATCTCAAATAAGGCGACTGAAAGCTCCTCGCCTTGTAGCGGGATAGACGTGGAGCTGCAAGATGACCAAAGTTGGGAATTGAATACACTAAGCAGAAGATGTTTAGAGAGCATAGACAAAATGGGAAAGGAGGTATAAACCTGAAAAACACTGGTGTGGAAGTGAGTATCTACATTTGCTGCTGAAAAAGGTGGCCATCAGCTCGAAGAATGGTGTGAAGAAACTGAAGATTTGCAAATGGGCAAAAGGTGGCAAATGAATTGTAATTTTGGAAAATATGAAATTATGCAAACAAATTTAGTAATAATTTATAACAGTTAACAGATAATGTGATGTGCTTGTTCTCAAAATGTAAAAATCCAGGTGTTGAAAGCAGTTATGAAGTCTAGTATCTTCATTTTTACAATCCAGGCATTAGTACAAAAGTAATGAGGGTTTTGCTCAGAATACAGAACTTTGATTGGGCTTCATTTAAAATATGTACAGTGTTTGGTCACCTTGTACAAAGAACGAATGCATGCTTCAGTCACGAGTAATTTTCCCAGATGGATTAAATTAGATGAGATTGACACCCAAAAAACTGCATACACTGGAAATCTAAAATAATAACACAAAATGCTGGAAACAGCAGGTCAGACAACATCAATGGAAAAATAATCTGAGTTAATGTTACAGGCTAGTATCAACGTTACAGGCTGTCTGAGCAGAGTGCTTCTGTTTTATTCCTAAAATGAGTAATGTCTTTGGAGGAGAAATTGTAAAGTTGATCTCTAGTCACTGGAATTGAGCAGTAATTTAATTGGGGAAATTAGATTGGCAGTGCACAATTCAGTGAAAGTAACAGTTAAAGTGCAGAGAGGCTGGAGAGACGAGAACTTGAGGGCAGAGTCTTGGGTTGAGGGGGTTGACCGTCTATGGCTGAGGTGAGAACTTACTGTATGCAATGGCTTCTAACAATAGGGATGTGGATTCTCTGTCACTCTGTATTTTCAAGGCTAAGATTGACTTTTGGACACCAAACAAATCAAAGGATCTAGTGCACAGGGGTACATTAGACAAGACACAGCATCAACCGTGGTTTTGTAGAATGACAGAACAGACACTGAGGGGTTGCTACTACTTCCTCTCATGCCATCACAAAATTAGTCCAAATAGCTCTATTACTTAAAACTTTCCATCTGGCTTGTAGGTCATATCTCAAATGTTCATCCAAATAATTTAAAATGTAAAGTATTTTGCCTCCATTCTTTCTGGCTCGAGTTCCAAACGTCAATCCCCATTTTTGTGATTATAATTTTTCTTTGACTCCCCTTTGATCTTTGCTTTGATTCGATGATGTTCATGTATTTGAGTGCTCTGACAGGGAAATGGGTCTTTTGCACACGGTCCATGACCCTATAAATGTATACATCTCTAACTTTATTATCAGCTGCCTAAATAAAGCAATCCCTGCCTAACCAATTGTTCTTCATAACTTCGCTTCTAAAAATCTGGCACCAACTTTGTAAATCTCCTCACTATCCTTACTGGAGCCATCACCTTATAATGTGGCGAAAGGAACTGCACTTGATGCTCCCAACTTGGTCCCAGTTGGAGCTCATAGCATTCCAACATTACTTCCTGAGATCCAGTAGTTATGTTTCATCATTCCTCTTGCAAACTGATATTGCAGGCTTCAGCCCTCCAGTCTTATGCCTCTTATCTATTTAATCTTCCTCAGTGACAGCAACTTATGGTTTAATTCGCTGGAATTTTGCACATCCCTCCCCTTTATTGCTCCTTGTCTCCAGTCAACATTCCTACTCCTGAGCAGAAACTTTTCCTGGCAGTGCCTTAGCTGTTTGAAACTTAGAGCCATTATTTCACCTCTCATTTCTGAATATTAATGTTGCTTGAAATGATTTGACGAACAGCAGAGCCAGCTGGATCTCTAACCTTTGCGATACTGGCATTTATAGTCATTGTGTAACCTCGTGATTTATGTTGACACTTCAAATGATTGTGTTTGAAATTCAGTTCCTTTGTGTACAGTGTAATTATCAGATGGATCGGGGCAGGCAGAATTGACCGTTAACAAAGTCACCAGTGAAATGGAACAAACTTTCATTACAATGTTCTTGGTAGTTGGAGTAATCAGCACAATTTTGCTTGTGTTTTAATTTCTTAAATGTTGTAGAAGCTTGGCAGTATTAAATAGCTGCAAAATGAAAATAGCTTAAAATCCTACTTTGACCAGATAAACAGGGTTATGGTGTGGAAATGAAGGTTATAAGGTCATAAGTGATAGAAGAAGAATTAGGTCATTCGGCCCATCAAGTCTACTCCACCATTCAATCTTGGCTGATCTATCTCTCCTTCCTAACCCCATTCTCCTGCCTTCTCCCCATAACCCCTGACACCTGTATTAATCAAGAATATATCGCTATCTACCTTAAAGATATCCACTGACTTGGCCTTCACAGCTTTCTGTGGCAAAGAATTCCACAGATTCACCACTTTCTGACTAAAGAAATTTATCCTCATCTCCATCTTAAAAGAACGTCCTTTAGTTCTGTCTCTCCCACTAGTGGAAACATCCTCTCCACATCCACTCTATCCAAGCCTCTCACCATTCTGTATGTTTCAATGAGGTCCCCCCCTCATTCTTCTAAACTCCAATGAGTACAGGCCCGACTAACGCTCGTCATAGGTTAACCTGCTCATTCCTGGGATCATTCTTGTAAATCTCCTCTGGATCCTCTCCAGAGTCAGCACATCATTCTTCAGATATGGTGCCCAAAATTGCTCAATATTCCAAATTCCAAATGTGGCCTTATAGAGCCTCAGCATTACATACCTGCTTTTGTATACAAGTCCTCTTGAAATAAATGCTAACATTGAGTTTGCTTTCTTGACTACCGATTCGACTTACAGATCAACTTTTTGGGAATCCTGCACCAATACTCCCAAATCCCTTTGTACCTCCGATTTATGGATTCTGAAATGAAGACTGAATTAGTATTGAGTGATAAGGATTGAGAGGGATGGGGGGGAGGAGTTTAGGGATGGGGGGGAGGAGGGTTGGGGTTATGGACGGTTGGGGTGGGGGGGGAGAAGGCAGAAGAAAAACTTTTCAACCAACTAAAAGTAACTGACCGGTAGCATTGAAGAATCTTTACTCAAGGATCTGTTGTATTGTTTTTAGAAAATAAAATGGTTAAAAATTCAGTCAAGCTGAAATCATCCACTAATTAAAAAATGAAGTAATAGTCAAATGATTTCTGTAGAAAGATTGCATACTTTCTGTAAATTCTGAGATGACTGAGGAGTATGATTGTACTCTAAAGACGTACAGGTTTGTAGGCTAATTGGCTTGGTTTAAATGTAAATTGTCCCTAGTGTTGTAGGATAATGTTAGTGTGTGGGAGAATCGTTGGTTGGAGCAGACTCGGTTGGCCGAAGGGACTGTTCCAGGCTATAAATTAACCTAACGTACAGTTAAGAATCCTGCTATAGATGGGATAAGTGGCATAATGGGCCAAGTGGATTGGATTGTTGTTTGCTGCCTTTCCTCATAATTTCCATGCAACTCCTGTCATGGAGATCTGGCATGCTTGGTGCTTTTCTGACTGCTGCTACTCCATTTGGGGCGCCATGGGAGCAGGGAATTCATGGCCATTACAGTTATTCAGACATTTTGAGAGTATACTTGTTCTCTCTGCTCTTGTGGAATATTGGAGTGATGGAGCTTGGTGAAGAGTGCTAGTTTCTGCTATCTGGCAGAGCTGGTAAAGTACAGTCAAGATCTTTGTATTGGCCTGAGTGAAGGTTTTGATCTTGACCTCTCTGATAATGGATTTGGAAGATATTGTGCAGTCAAGGGTGATACCTCTTTGTAGTTCCAACAGCAGATTGTTCAAAGTTTACCACCTAGCAGTAATCATTGTTTAGTAGACAATGCTGGGATTAAGCGCTTTGTTTCCAACTATATTTTTCCTCATTTGGCTCAAGTGCATTTTTCAATATCTGCCTTGTCTGTGAAATGGCTCTCAAGGTATGGCAAGTGATGCACATTTTCCAGAGTTTCTTTAAAAATGGAGGTTGTTGCAGACAAGGGATGATGTTGTAAGATATATGCAGGGTGGTAAGGACCTTTCTATCTTTGTGTAACCCCCATTCTCTTGTCAGGATCAGCGAACAAGTCCACATGTCATGCCATTTAATGTGTACATTGTATACTGTATACTGTAACTCTGACTGAGGTGAACTTGGTGCTGAAGTGGAGATGAAGCTTGAACATTTTCCTGGTCACCTTTTAAATTAGCTCTACCCCAGCATGAAGCTTGTGGAAGGTAAGGTGCATTATCGCAACAAACGTCAAGAAGAGGATTGGTGCGAACGGCATAGCCATCATGCACTTTGATATATCTGTGGTTTGGGATCACGATTAACAAGTCGTCATGTTGCAAAAATTGGACGCTCGTGAACCTTTGGAGATAACCAAATGATAAGGATTCTTCATAATCCATCTCAGTTGACAATGTTTTTTGCTGAGTTTACATTTTTATTTTATGAAAATACTTTATGTACTTGATAGATGGAATAAGCGTTCTCTTTTTGCCCTCGCTTCCCATTGGCTTTGAATAACTGTAATGACCATCAACTCTCTGCTCCTACATTTGGAGCACCCATGATGCCCAAATGGAGTAGCAGCAGTCAGAAAAGCACCAAGCATGCCAGATCTCCATGACAGGATTTACATGGAAGTTGGGGATATTCATAATAGCCTCAGTTGTGGAACTCTTCCAAGTGTCCCTTCCATCCAGCACTGCCTGCTTCTGTGTCCCAGCTGAATTACCTTCCTTTTGCCCATCAGCTGTATTTTATTATTAGGTATTTATTCATTGTTTTGAAAATACCTTTGTCTTCAGATGGCAAAGCAACCATTTATTTCCCACCCATCCCCAGCCTCTTGAAATATGTGTTTTTCTACTCTAAGAACACCGTTATTTTACAATCAATTGATTCCTGCACTTCCTTGTTGTTCGCACCAAGTATCTTAACTTTCTGGTGGAAAAGACAAGAATTTTCATGGGTGCTAATTATGGTGAAGCTGAGGTGTGCACATCGCATTTCCTATTAGGTGCACATTATTAGGTTATTTGTGAGAACTTTGTTTCCGAAATATTGTTCCTGGTGTCAGATGTGTAGGTCCCTATAACTGCATTTCTCACAGCAGAATAGTTTTCACCGTGGGATACTGTGCATCTTGATCTGCATTAATAATTGGAGTTATTGGAGCTGCCAAAAGAGATAGATCACAGATCTTTACAGCATGGAGACGAGCCCTTTTGGTCCATCTCATTCTTGCTTTTAGTGGATCTCCTATCTTTCTTCATTTTGTTCATTTTCAACCAATCAAATGTGTTAAGCAATGAATTAATGTCCTCACCTCACAATCACCGTTTGAGTTCTGACCTGTGTGTAGAATTAGTGAGGATTTATTTGTTCGCAGAATGTGAATGTGGCAATACTGACAGTAAATGTCCATCACTAATTGCCCTTGAGCTGAGTCAACTACATTGGTGGACCTGTGGAATGGCTTCCCTATTACAACGTTTTATGACAATGCAGTAGTCACTTAGTTTGTTTTCTGAGGAGCTTCTAAAATAAATTAATTGATTTTAATTGATTTAGTTGCCGTTCTATTCAAATTATGTCTTTCGTTCACTTGTCCAGAACACTAACTTCTTCTTCTTCTTCTTGCGTATGGCTTGCACAGCCTAAAGTTGTAGGACAACTTGTTCTATTTGATCTTACTTGATTGTGCACGCCAGATTTATTGCATTCATTGAAACAGGAGGAACCATATGAAGGTTGCAATCTCCCACCCCAGAACTCTAACTGTTGGTCCACATTTGGGTTTGTATAGTACAGATTGGCATTGAGGTAATAATGGTGTGGACAGTGAGGGCTAGTTGAACTTGAGGTAATCTTTGAAGGAGTCCAAAACTCTGTCCATTCATTCTCATCCTCTGGGATGAAAGGAAGTGGAAAGTTCAGTTGGTGGAATCTCCAGTTTTAGGGTTTACAAATTTGAACTGTATGTGCTTAGCTCAGGTGCACAGCATTTATGCTACTGGTCTATGTAGTTTAGATTAGGTAATAGTAGTTTGCTATGCTCCTGAGCACAGACTAATTGTACTCTGACAAATTATTTGGGCCTGTAAAAGTAGATTAAGTTAGCTGTTGATTATTCTGAACTAATTTGTTGAACACTTTTTAAGAACTGCACAGTGAGCAGTTTATACAGTCCACGTTTTTCTTGACAGTTTCAAGTAAGGTGATTGTGCATTACTTTCGACATATGACTGAGTTGCAGATGTGTTAGTTAAATAAGTTGTAATTTAATGAATTGTGTATGGTAGCACTGATGAGCATGTATGGCTTTTGGAAGGTGGAATGCACACTAGGTCAAAGCATTCCATGCGGTGTTGGGTGACATGAGGAAGTATGTGATCTTGAGTCAAGTTCACAGAATAGACATGGGCCTTGTGACTAAATTTGAGGTGGGATTCTAAGGATGCTTTAAGACCAATGAGATGCAGTGTGAGCCAGCAAGTAACCATTAGTAGAGAAATAGAACGCCAGCTTCATTGAGAAAAGGCAGTGAAAATTTAGGGTCTCCTATAATAGGAATGGCAATTTGTGTATGCAAGCTCAACCTAGGCAGAGTCATTGTATGCATGTGAACAGTTTGTTGAACATGTTCTATCCCCTTAAGTGGCATGGAGTCGAGACCAATAAATTCCAAAACTTATCTGGCAATGCCCAGTTAATTTTTGTTTTTCCTTTTATTTTATTTTATTTTTTTCAGACAGCGGCAGTAATGTGGCAAGTTTAAATGTGAAAGAGTGGCAGGATGGTCTACGGGCACTGTTACCAAATATTAACATCAATTTTGGGGGACTACCAAATGCTGCTTCCTGCTCTTCAGTGAACCATGCAGCAACAACCTCAGCCAACAGCACCAGCCTGAACTGGGAGAGTGGGAGTAGCTGGATGGATCCAGCAATTATAACAGGTGAGGCCAACCGATCATCTCCATTCAGTCCACTCCTTTACCCTGTACCAATCCAGTTGGGATCCAGTGGTTCAGATTTGAACTACATTCAAATTATGAAACAATACTGATTGGCAAAATCAACATTGATTCTGATTTCTGGTTTTGAAATTGATACCCATGGGATCTTTTTGTTCCATAATTTCAGGTGTTGAAAGGATTGTTTGTGCAGGTAGAGTGCCACATGTTGCTGTTCCTCATTTATGATATACTTACTTTGATTTCCACTTTTGGACAGGATAAACCAGGTCAAAGATGGATCATAATGAGTCCCAGACCCACCTGAGAGTTTGCTTGGCTCGAACTCTGGGAAATAGTGCATGGCTCATGGTCTCTATTACACAGTTTGACTTGTTGGGATGTTGATTACTTGGGTTCCAGTGGGAAGTGATAGAAAGGTATGTTTTAACATACACTTACTCAATTTTACCATTGCAAACGTGCATTGTATAGAGAGAGTTTTTAATTGATCTAACTGACCTGCTTGGTATAGGTTTGTTACAAATGGGGCTTGTAATGGGTTCAGTCAGTGTTGTTCCATTATATGTTCGGTGATGCTTTTGAAATGATTTTCCATTTATCTTTCCATTCACTAGCATTATTACCTTAACACGCCAACAAATATTGATCCATAAATGAACTTCAGTTTCCCCTTCAGATAAATCTCACATCTTTACTACACAAATGCTGAAGACGGTCTGAAGAAGAGTCTCAACCTAAAATGTCACATGTCCTTCCTCTTTTGAAATGCTGCCTAACCCGCTGGGTTATTCTAGCATTTTGTGTCTTTAGATATAATACTGACTTTTGCAGTTCCTCACATGAATTTTATTTGTCATGGAAATGCTGCTTTTTTTTGTGAGCAATTTGCTGAAAAGTATGTGAGCAACGGCAACATAAGCATATTTAGTTGTAGTAATGATGTCTATTGAAATAGCCCCTTGCATTCACTTCAGTATGAATTAATTCTTGAAAATAATTGGATTTGTATCTTAAACTGTGAGATTGTGGGGAGCAGTTGGAAAGTCAAAGATTTGGCAAGGATCAATGGCCCAAAGGCGAGTTCTATCCAAATATCTGTGAACCCTCGAAAAAATGTGGAGAATCTTGTAAATACAAAACAAAATGCAACTGGAACTGCTGAATGTGGTACAAATTCAATCACTGATCTGCACTGAGGTTCTGTGAAGTGAATTACAATATCTCTGGTTTTATTGCTTTGTTGACCTATTGATCAGAGGTTCCACTAGACTGAGCAGAAAGAAACACAACTCTACGCAAATGCCCATTTCATGTTGAGCTATGATTGGACTATGAACACCTGTCTTTAGATGTAAGCAGTGAAATCCCATGTTATGAGTGGGGACTTTCTATTGGAAACTAACATTTGCCACTAAATTTCTTAAGTACTCCATTGTGAATGGTGTAAACTGAGAATACTCTTCTGTAAAACGACTGTTCTTGCTTTCACTTAGCCTCATCATGAGTGTGTGCTACTTATGGCTATTATATATTTTCAAATGCAGAGATTTCCTCTTATTTTCAAAATCTCAGAATGAATGACCCATGTGCTTGGAAACAAACCGGCTGATATTGCTCATCAACCTATTTGATTTTGATTCCTAAGCTCAAAGAAGGCAAAGCATGAGTTCATCTGGATGGTATTTATAGTTTGGTTGAGTTGGCAATTTGTTGGTACCATGTTGTGGTTTTGAAAATCTAACCTGAAGCTTCTCCATCACAGTAAGTGGCCTTCAAGTTACCTCAGTGTATTGTCAAACCGGACAATCGACTGATCTCCATCATGGCGGCTGCTGCACTGCATTATTCTAGCTTGTGTCTTGTGTTGCATTTTGATCAGGGGGACGCTCCCAGCTATGATATGGTCAGTTGCAATCTTTCCGCTGATTCAAAGATTGTATTCCATTCCCACTCCAGAGACTTGAACACAAAAAATCTTGGTTAAATCACGGTTAGAGGTGCCAGCCATCTTTCCTTGTGGGTGGACCCAGAGATCTTTTGCTTTTTGAAGTGGTAGAGAAGTTTCCTCTGTCATATTTGTACTTTGCCCAACACCATCATAATGCAGATTCATTTTATTATCATATCCTGTTTCTGAAAGCTTGCTCAAAATTGGTTGCCACATTTTGTGCTTTTTAACTAGTTAAAATAGTAATTTCATTGGCTTTCAGGGCCTTTTAGATAAACTGAAGGTGTGTAAGATGCAAGATTAATGCCAGCTTTATTGCTTTACGTGCTAAGATTTTCTACAAACAATTTCTGTGTAAAGCAAGTCCATTGCTGGTCACCTTTGCTCAGTTATCAGTCCTTTTATTTCTTTGTTCACCAAGTTTCTCTTGCCATCGAGATTGAAGTTCATAGAATTGCGATTGCTCCCTTATACCTTCATCCCACTTGAATCTGTGCAATGGGTCATTGGGGCTCCAGTACCGCAAGCGTGCTTAGAGTGGTCTTCCCCCACGAGTGATCAGAATGAGTAGCCTGTAGGAAGAAATAAATCTCAGCCGCTCATTTGCCTGTGATACAAAACAAACATATTTGGTGTTAATGAGGACAAGGACTGCATGTCCTTGGATATCAAGAGATCATGTTTCATGGACCCATATCTCTGTTTTTCTTTGTAGAACCACTGTTCTGTTTGACCCCAAGTGAGAATGAGGTGGATTATTTCTGTCCCTGGGTTACGAATGCCCAATTTGTGGCCTCCTCTACATGTGAGCCACCTCCCATAATATTAATCTGAGAAGTCTGAATTATGTACGAATGTTCGTTCCTACGAATGGCAGAGTTTGTTTAATCTCATTCTCCACTCATCAGTCTTGTATGCTTTTGATGCCTTTCATTACAATGCTGTGGAGGTATGAACATGAAACATAAAACAGTGCAGCACCAGAACAGGCAGTTCGGCCCACAGTATGTGTGCTGATCACAACGCCAGGTCAGAATCTTATTTGCCTGCACATAATCCATATCCCAAAGTCTTGTAAATCCCACTCGTATCTGCTTCAACCACTACCCCTTGAAACACATTCCAGGCACTCGCCACTCTTTAGAAAAAATTTAAAAATTTGCCCCGCAAACTCCTTTGAACTTTGTCCCTCTCACCTAATAGTTACCATATTGAGTGATTTTATTGTGTAATTTTCCGACTCGTGAACAAAATCAACTTGTGAGTGTATATAAATGGGTCCCATTCATTAACCATGGGCAATTTGTTTTCTTGTTTCTCACCCACTCGGTAGTTACATCCTAGAGGCACCACGTGCCATCACATACTCGGTCTACATTCTCTGGGTTTGGTTGTGACTTAATACAAGTGAATTGGCTCAAGGCTAGTTCAGAGGGTTTTTCCACAGAGTGATACTCCTCCCACATTTCATGAAGGATCCAATACCATTTACTGAAGGGTTTGTTTCCCAGTCTCCTGAATAATAGATCAACATAGAAGGAGCAAATTATGAGAATATTCCTTGAACTGCAAAATAAAATAGCTTTCTGCACTGGCGAAAACCATGTTCTAAACTCTAGTCTGCTGGACAGTGCCATTTTGGTTAATCACAAATTACTTTGGGACTTGTCTTCCAGAATAAACATTTTCTGTGTTATTAGATGTAAAAGGTGCACCCTTTCCCAGTTCAACTGTGCTGTTTGTCTTGTGCGATACTAAGATGACTGACATTTGGGATCAGCCCATTTCTCCTTGGGTGAGGAGCTAAATGGTTTCTGCGACCATTTGGGACATAGGACAATAAAATTGGCAGTGTTTGTGCTTGGGTGGTACTTGGGATCTTTAAGGCTTTATCCTGCTATCTTTCTGCATAACCTGTCAATCTTGCCGAATACTGCTGATATTTCAGTCATTAACAACCAAGTTTCCAGTCATCAAGGGCCAATATAGAGATGTTTATTTCTAATTGAATTGTCAACTTTAAAGTCTGAAGAGACATTTTCTCAGATTTGTTTATGTATCATCATTTTTGGGGACAGTTTGAATTAAGAGGAAGTGAGCTAGTTCAGTCATATCAGAGACTCCCAGGCTATTTGATTTCCACTCTGCCATGTTGGAATCTTACCAATGCGTTTGGCACAGGTTCAAACAAACTGTCAGCTACTGTGCCCATGAATGAGTTTGGATGGATGGCAGAGAGAGCCCGAAAGACAACTGGGTCTATTCGTTTTAAGATTTGAACACATCAAAATGAATTGGTCATAGCATCGTACAGCATGGAATCAGACCCTTCAGCCCAATTTGCCCATGCCAACCAAGATACCCCATTCACAGTAGTCCTACCTGCCCACGTTTGCCCCATAGCCCTCTAAACTTCCAATCCACATACCTGTCCAAATGTCTTAAATGTTGTTATATTAGAAACTAAATGAAAATGCATCTTACTGCCTGGTTGCGACACCTTAATAGAATGGCCTGGTGATTCTTGTATCTTATGTTTCCACTTTCCTTTGTAATGCTGAACATTTACCTATTTGGAAAGTCCAAGTCAATGTGTAGAATGTAATGATCAAGAGCCTATCTTTCTATCCATCCATCCTTCTCCTTTCCCCTCCCAAACATACAATAAAATTGAAATCTGCTCATCCTTCAACTGAATGGGATCAACTACCTTATTCCACTAATCTCTGCAGTGCAGTTTGCAATTGAGCAAATTCATAACTGAGCTTTTGTTAGCTGCTCATGTCTAAAGTGCCAAATTATTAAAATAGCTATCACAAACACTTAAATTGTTGGCATACAAACCATTGTTGGGCCTACATGTTATAGATGCTCCATCAATGCTATGAATTGAGAACACACTACATTATTTGATTGCTGATTTAAGTTTCTGTCACGTTTACACCTTGGAGGAAAACAAATAATGAAGAGACTTAGTTATTTGCGTTTTTGTAAAGATCATTCTCAAAAGTTGCATTGTTAAACAGGGAAGGAAAGATCAATAGCAGTAAGTGAGAAGCAGTATTCTGATACCTAACATAGGAATGCATCAAAGGAATTGTGAATTTGACATTAACAGCGCAACAAAGTTTCAAAGCCAATCTACAGGTCCCTCTCATGATGTCCACTATTGCCAATGGATTCAATAGCCAAACTGAAAGCACGCACCCACAATGTTTTGGTTCATTTTTGTCAGCATGGGCATGAGCATTGTTATTCTCAGCACAGACATTTGTGGTTGTTGCTTTCATTTTTTTCCCTGACATTTATTGCACAAATTTAAGTTGTGTGGGGTGGAATTGCTACCAAGTAAATAGGGATCAGTTTAGTTCAGCGGGCCAGTTAACTGCTTTATTTCCAATTGTCCAGCCTTGGATTATTTTCCTTTATGCCTGCTTTATTTTGTTTTTCTGCTAAATGCTTTGGAACCTGTGTTCACAGTCATCGGTGGAGCCCCACAAGTGCTGAGCACAAACACAACATAATCTTGTGTGTGCCTCTAGTCTCCAGCATTTGCTTGAAGTGAATATAATCACTATCTTAACAACCAGCTGAAGTTATTCTTTCCCCAAATTGGTCAACTGAAAATGTCTGGGCTCATATAGGGGCCGAACAGTTTAGCTGCATTAGAATTGCTGCATCACAGCGCCAAGGACCAAGATCCGATCCTGACCTCGGGTGCTGTCTGTATGGAGTTTGCACTTTCTCCCCGTGACTGCATAGGTTTCCTCCAGGTGCTTCGGTTTCGTCCCACATCCCAAGACGTGTGGGTTTGTAGGTTAATTGTCCTCTGAAAATTACCCCTCGTGTACGGAGTGGATTAATAAGTGGGATAACATAGAACTAGTGTGAAGGGGTGATCAAGGATTGGCGTGGTCTCGGAGGACCGAGTTTACATGCTATATCTCCAAACTAAACTTTGAAATGCTGATGGAATGGACTGCTATTAGCATTAGGATCTTCTTCTAAATGGCTGATTTTCATTGGCTTGGCTTACTTGATTGGTTTTAATCAATAATTTAAAAATGTTTCTATGTAATGATTCTAGGATTTGGCTTTGTTGGTTATACTGTATTTTAAAATATCTAACATAATACAGTCCTTGATAGTAGTTGACACGCAAATGGTACATAATGAAGTGTGGTTTTGTGTGATGTGGTCTATCCATTAAATCAATATCTATTTGAAAAGATAATTATAAAGCGCACACTCTAGGACTTGGCTCAATATTGAAGGTGGAAATACTTTTGATTTATATTGTGTGAATGGCTTGATTACAATATTTTTTTTGTTGCAAAAATACAAATGTTCATTTTGTTTTCCCGTGAGAGTTCAGAAATCCCTTAAAACAAATTCTTTAAATCCTAAAATAATTATAATTTCTAACGTCCAAATTTTGAGATAATCCGATCAGACCTGATTTGATGTGACAAAGATTTATTTGTTGGTCATTCCCAAACTTCTGCTATTCCTGTGATGTATCAACCTGCTTGTCTGATACCTAGGACTGAATAAACAATAATGTCTTTCAATTGGCAATTGAATGATTAAAGAGTAAATCTTTAATTTGCCCACTAACTCGATCTGTCTTGCTGACTTGTTGTCTAAACTCCCTGACATTGATCCCAATGCAGTAGTTCCTCAGTCTTTAAAATGTCATCCTTGTATTCATATCCCTCCATGATCTCTCTCTCTTGCCTTATCTCCTTTAACGTTACAATCTTGGATATCTTTGTGCCCCTCACATCTTTGCTTCAGCCAAGCTTTCAGTTACCTATTTTAATATCTCTTTTATGATGTAGAATTTGATAGGTTGCCTTTGAAGCACCTTTGCTTACTGTATTGTGTGCTATAAAGGTACAAAATTGTTCCCATCGAAATACAAAATTTGTGGATTCAAATCTCACTTAGACTTGAGTGCTAGAAGTTAAATACAGAGTGCAGTGTAATACTTGGGGAATGCTGTACTACATCTCATCCTTAATGTGGTGAGATGTTAAAACAAGAGCGCCTTTGTATTTGGATCAACATAAAAGATCCATGGCACAATTTCAAAAAAGAATGGTGGAGTTATCCCAATGTCCTGGTCAAATATATCTCTGCCAATATCACAAGAATAGATGGTGGAGGCAGCCGATAGATAATTGAGAGGAATGACCACAACAAAATTCAGGAGGATAATTGAGCTTATTGTATTGCGGGGGGAAAAGGCTAATGAAGTAATGCAGTTTATTTTGAATGATAAGCAACACTTTAAGCTTGCTCAGTAACTTGTTAAAACTAAAAATGTAATACAATGAAGAATGACATACGAGACGAGGAAATGCACAAGTTATCCAGGCGAGTAGTATTGACTTCTATAGTTCAGTGTAAAATTCATTATACTGTATTCCTTTTCTGTCCGAAAGGAGAGAACATAGGATTATCTAATGACATTTTTAATTATTAATGCTCTGTGAGGAAGATATGGAGCCGTTTCTACTTGTGGGTGAGAACAGAGCTCCAAGTATAAATGAGTCTCCAATCAATACAATAGTGATTTTAGCAGAAACCTTCTGCCTAATTTTTGGATAGAAAGTGGAGCTCAAACTACAGAAAGCACATGAAATGAACGCATTGGGTGGATTTATCAGACTGCTAGATAAGCACAAGTAAAAGAGCAATATAGAAAGTTATATTGATGGGGTTTGGATGAAGTGGTAAAGAAGACTTCTATGAGGATTTGGCTGTTTGGTCCAGTATATGGAACCACCATCTCCTATGGTGTAAACACTAGAGAGTTTTGTACAACACCATGCCTTGTACCTGTTTTAGTGGGGGAGGACAAATAGCGGGTTGTCCAGTGTGAAGAAGGGTTGTAACGCGAAACATCATCTGTCCATTTCAGTCTGAGAGGGTCACAATCCTAAATGTAATTTTTCTATTCCCTCCATGGATGCTGCCTGACCCACTGAGTTCCACCACTTTGCGTTTTGCAGCAGGTTTTCCCTTGTAGATTACTGATCAAGGACCCTTGCAGGGAAACATGGAAATCTGTAGATGCATGTCCATGGATATAACAGCTGACTTTCATGTGTAAGCTTGTACTTTCAGTGGCGCCCCCCAAGGCAAGGTGTAGGGTGCTTTCACCCATTGTACTAACCCAGCACAAGTGGTTGGGGCCGAAAGCCAGTGAGAAGGTAGAAGGGATAAGTAGTGTTTTATAGTTGTTGCTGAAAGGTCTCAACTTTGCTTGCATAATGTTTGTTTCCTGATCATTCTTGGTTGAGAGAATTTTGAGTGATAGATAATGATTTAATGACGTGCTGTCATTTCCTAGATCTGGTATTTCACGTTGTTAGCAGTACCTTTTGCGGTCATTGTTTTTTTTTCATTAAATAGCAGAGTAGAAAGATGTGAAATTTACCTCTGAAGGAATAACCTTTGCCACCGTACATCTATAAACCCCTGTCAATAGAACTTAATGAACTAGAGACTCCTCTGAAGTGATATCTACAACTGGATTCTATCCCTTGGCAGTTGGTAAACAGAATTGTGGAATGATAGCAAAAGCCTACAGAATTAAACGTCTGGAAACTCATTTCCAATCGATGAGTAACCTTCAGGCAATAGATACGTCTTTAATAAAATTTCCTTTCTGATTATTTCATTGTGCTGCCACTAGGATTTCAGTGGAGTATGATGGGTATGTAAAATTTTACTACTGTTCACTTAAATTATGTAAAAAGAAACAAAACAGCAGAATGATGATTAATGCTGCATCAATCCATTTTGCTTCTGTAAGCATGTTGAGTTGTTTCTTAAATTAGGAGAGTGGAAGGATGTGAAATTTTCCTCCAAAAGAATAAACTCCAGCCATGGGAACACTACTAGTTGGTTTGGATCTCTTCCATATACATATTGAACCATAGCATGGTTGAGTATTGGACTTGCTGTACAATGAAGTCAATGATGGACTCTTGCAATCTAACCTGTGTGCTATGTGTGGGTAAATATCTCACCATAACACTTGAATACACTGAAGTATATAGGCCTTTTGCAGTATAATACTTCTGTGTACAATTATTAATAATACATTGGGCATAATCTTGCTGATGAAAATTATTGCACATTTGAGGCGACTATGAGTTTAAGTGCAGGTTGGTATTAAGTGTGGAAAGCTATATCCAGTAATGTGATGTACCTTGCATGCATCTTGCAAAACCTCTGACTGCTTTCAAGAAAGAATGCACACATATGTAATTCCTTTGTGTCCCACTGCTGGATACCTTTGTTGTGATGTAGCAAAATGTGAGAGCCATATTGCACGTTTTTATCAGCAGTGAGATATTGATCTAAGAGGAAATATTTACCAAGCCCTCGGGCGAACTCCTTGTTCCTGAAGTCATGCCATTGTCCCAAGCCATGGGGCCTCCATTTTAGATTCCCTTTTGTCTCATCAGATTCTTTCCCCGTGGAGATAATTAAAAGACACAAGCATAATTTCATCTTTATGACAATATTTATGACTATCTGTGGCACGACATTTGGCTTAGAATTGTTGAGATGGTTGTATTGAATGCTGGTTGAGTAATCAATCCCTGGATTAATGCAAGTCAAACTGAATAGTTATATTTAACTTGCACTTCTACCTCTTCGGTAAACCTGTGTAGCCATGTGCTCAATCTTGTAAATCAATACAACACAGGACAAGACCATTTGAGCCAAAATACCTGTGCCAAACAAAAATCTCCTCTGCCTGCACATATTCCATATCCCTCCATTACCTGTATATGCATGTGCCTACCTAATGCCTCTTTAAATGCCACTTTCACATCTGCCTTCATCACCTCCCATAACTGCTTTGTTCCAGGCACCGGCCATTCCCTGTGTGTAAAAAAAAAAAAAACTTGCCCCTCACATCTCCATTTGACCTTTTCACCGTAAAGCTATGTTGTATTTGACATTTCCATCCTGACTGACGACCATGTATGCCTCTCGGGGGTGGCGTACGGGTGGACAGGGAGTGTTGTGGAGCAGAGGGATCTAGGAGTGCAGGGACATGGATCCCCGAAAGTGCCGTAGAAGTTGCTTGGATATAGTGGATGCGGAGAGGATGTTTCCACTATTGGGAGAGTAGGACCAGAATAAAAGGACATTCACTCAGGAAAGAGATGAGGAAGAATTTCTTTAGTCAGCGGGTGGAGAATCTGGAATTCATTGCCACAGACAGCTGTGGAGGCCAAGTCAATGGATATTTTTAAGGCAGAGATAGACAGATTCTTGTTTAGTACGGGTGTCGGGGGTTATGGGGAGAAGGCAGGAGAATGGGGTTCGGGGGGAAAAATAGATCAGCCATGATTGACTGGCGAAGTATACTTGATGGGACATAATTCTGCTCCTAGAACTTATGAACCTTCGGTTTAGTTTATTGTCACATATACTGAGGTACAGTGAAAAGTTTTTGTTACGTGCTAACCAGTCAGTGGAAAGACAATACATGATTACAATCACACTATCCACTGTGTAGATACATGATAAAGGGAATAACGTTTAGTGCAAGGTAAGGTCTGATTAAAGATAGTCCAATGGTCTTCAATGAGGCAGACGGGCCATGATAGGATGGTTCAGTTGCCTGATAACAGCTGGGAAGAAACTGTCCATGAATCTGGAGGAGTGTGTTTTCGCACTTCTGTATTTCTAGTGTGATGGGAGAGGGGAGAAGAGGGAGCGACCGGGGTGAGACTGGTACTTGATTATGCTGCTGGCCTTGCGGAGGCAGTGTGAGGTGTCGATGGGAGGGAGGTTGGTTTGTATGATGGTCAGGGCTGTGTCCAGAATTCTCTGCAGTTTCTTGCAGATTTGGATGGAGCTGTTCCCAAACCATGCTGTGATGCATCCTCATAAAATGCTTTCTATGGTGCGCCTGTAGAAGTTGGTGAGAGTTGCAGGGAGTGGCACCACAAGTAGATAGTGAGTGGTGTAGACAGAGGGATCTTGGAGTGCAGGTACATACTTCCCTGAAAGTGCCGTAGAAGTTGCTTGGATAGAGTGGATGTGGAGAGGGATGTTTCCACTAGTGTGAGTCAAGGACCAGAGGTCACAGCCTCAGCCTTTCGGAAGGAGATGAGGAGGAATTTATTTTGCCAGAGGGTAGTGAATCTGTGGAATTCATTGCCACAGAGGGCTGTGGAGGCTGTCAGTGGATATTTTTAAGGCCGAGATAAGCAAATTCTTGAAAAGAACGGGTGCCAGGGGTTATGGGGAGAAGGTGGGAGAATGGGGTTGAGAGGGGAAGATAGATCAGGCATGATTGAATGGCAGAGTAGACTTGATGGGCCAAATGGCCTAATTCTGCCCTTATAACTTGTGAGCCTGTACACTGTCAAGTCTCCCCACAACCTTTGTTTGTCCAGCCTCTCTTTATGGCTAATTCTCTCCAATACAGGCAACATTGTGGTAAAACTCATCTGCATGTTCTCCAAAGCGTCCACATCTTTCCTGTAGTGAGGGGACCAGAATTGCACTTAATACTCCAAATGTGGCCTAACTAAAGTCCTAATTTCATCTGCAAAAATTCTGGCCTTTTTTGAAGTTGCTGCCCATTCAGATCTGGCTTCCTCAAATCAACTTCCCTTAAATAGAACCCACGTCCATGTTAGAGTTAAAAATTGCTCTTGGCATCCTCCCTGCCTCCAAACCACAGCATCACATCTAGAACTATTCTCTTCCTATCTTCCAAATCCATTCCTCAAACAACTTGCCTCAGAAATAAAAATAGGAAATGCTGGAAATAGTCAGCAGATCAGGCAGCTTCTCGGGGAAGAGAATCTGTTGATGTTTCAGATTGATGAGTATTAGTCAAAACCTGGAAAATATAGAAAATGGAGGAAAGATGGAGGAAATGGGGAGAGAGGTAGATGGAGAGAACCAAGAACACAATTGGGTGGAGTGCAAAAAGAAACTACATTGTCAGTTTTCTAATCATACAAACGACAACTTTAATCTGTTGGGAGGAATTGCAAGTAGAGAAGGAAGCAAGAATAAACTGGGACAGAGGTAGAGGGCACAGCAATTGTTGGAAGTCTGAAATAAAGCAACGACACAAAGCCTAACTGGGTAGGTAAGGCCTCGGTGAGAAACTAAGTTGCATTACAACTGCCCAGGGATTGAAGTCAAAAATCTGCAGATACTGACAACCTGGCTCAGAAAATGGAGTTTGCAATCTTTTTTCTCCTCCTCCTAAATGACTGTTTGGATGGCCATTGGACAAGGAGGTCAGTGGATGATGTGGGTGAGGGAGGTCAGTGGGTAATGTGGGCACTTCAGACACGGTTCTATTTTTCCAATCCGTGTGGAACCTTTGGGTTATCAGGAAGATGTCCCCAATTTAAGATTGTATTGTTCAGCTGCTTGGAGGTTGTGTGAAGGTTTTAGAGGAATCTGAAATGCACTGTCAGAAAGAATGGTGAAAGCAGATTCAGAATCAGAATTAGAATCAGAATGCTTTATTGTCATTGCATGTGTCACATCCAACGAGATTACTGTGTCTCTCCATTTAAAAATTCAATAGTCACTTTCAAATGAGAATCATCAAATATAGTTCAGGAAAAGTTCTGCAGACTGCATTGTTGGAACTCAAAATTGCCATGTCTTTCAAAGAGACTATGCTGCATGATTTTTTACTTGTGTATAATTTAAATCAACAATGTTAATGTATGTCTGTTTGTATCTGCAGGTGTCCCAGCATCCACAGGGAACAGTTTAGATGCTCTGCAAGATGACAACCCTCCACATTGGCTGAAGTCGCTCCAGGCGTTGACAGAAGTAGATGGCCCCACGACAGCACAGACAGGCCACAGTAATCCCTTCAACACACAGATTCCCTTACACAGAGCTGGCTGGGCCCCTTACCCACCGCCCTCCAACCCAGGCAATTTTCACTCTCCACCTCCAGGTTTCCAGACTACCTTCAGACCCCCCAACAAAACCCCCACAGATCTACTACAGAGCTCTGCATTGGATCGTCACTAAGAAAAACTGATTTACTCCCCTCTTCTCTTCCTTTCTTTCTCTCCTTCAATACACATAATCTAAGTTCCTGATCAGTGCCAGATGCAATGCAATCGCAACGTGACGTTAGAATTACCAGGAGATTTTTTTTTCTGCTCACCAGCCTCTTGACAGCATGCTCCTCCCTTGGGTGGGCTGCAAGTGACTCCTGCTGATCGGTAACCAATCCTCAAGACCCATCTAGAAACATTGATCAGCTCAGCACTGACGGAAGCCCCCTCGGCTCACCGTGCTTGTATCTCGTGCAATAATAATTTACGCACTGTAATGTCAAAGCTGCACAGTAAAACGATTGAGTCACTTTCCAAATTGATACTTAGCCAAATAATTAACAGTGCTTTAGAGTTCACGGTCTGCAGGAGAATGGCATGTTGGATAAGCATTTCGATTAGTGATTAAATGGGCATGTAGCTGAGGAGTGGATGAGTTGACTAAAACAATTTGATTTTTTAATTTTGACTTTAGCTTAAATAATACAAGAAATATGTTTTTTAAAAAGCATTCACAAATTTAATACCTAGACAACAATAAAGAACTGCTGAACAGAGTGGTATATACTCATTTCTTTATCTGTCTTTCTGTGTCTGTCTCTCTTGACATTTAAAATCCACTGGAAAGGGAACTCTTTGAGGTAGCACTGCATTTGGGGGCACTTCATTCATCAGGTGCGCACCTTGTTGAAACTGCCTGCTGCTTCACATAATCTGTAGGTTCTGGACATGCAGTATTTGAAGAGTGTGGTTAACCTTGACGCTAAAACTAAAAATGTACCTATTAAGATTCAAGACTAAATCTTAAATAAAAAAAATACTTGACCCGCCTGTGTTTGATCTTTATCTAAGTTATTGTTGCATTCATCAACTGCCTCAATGACAAACTAATGTAGCACTGTCTGGGGTTAAGCATGGATGAACAGTATAGTTAATCTTTAGGAAATGGAATGCATTCTGCAACTAATGCCAGACTTGGAGATGCGTTAAAATAAATTGATCTGATTTTGAATATAGCCCCAATTGATCCAAACATTCTCAAAGGCAGTGTGAATACAAACCCTCAGAATCACATGACATTTCCCAAGGAAACTATTCAACAGGATCTCGGATTAATTAAAGCATCTGAGCTGTCACTAAATGTTGACCAACGTCCAAGTTCAAATGTTAACCAATTGGTAAGTTTCTGCTGATGCCCTTAGCCACTGCAAATATTAATCTAACACGCAAGGACCTCTTGTGAATTTGCAGAATTACTATGGCCATGAGCTCTGATGTATATCTGATGTATATCTGATCAGCAAATTTTATTCAGGTTCTTAAAGACCTCAGCACTTCTGAAAACCAGCAAAGCATCTTGCTTCCCAAAAATGCCATTTAGTATGAATGTAACCTTCGCACCCCACTAAACGTAAATGCATTATTGACAGTCCCTTGGAATTGACATCCCCCCTGAGGACTTTGTGAAAACATTAACTCCTAAGAGTCATGTACCAGATGGTACTGTAGCACAACTAGTATACCCACTGGCTCAACAACAGAGACACGGGTACAAGTCTAGTGCATGGAATTTCCAAGTTCTCCTTGTGAACATGTGGGATACATGTTCCTTGACAAGGTGTTGGGTTTATTGGTTAACTAGTCACTGTAACATAGTGTGTACATGAGTGATGGTATCTGGTGAGAGATTAAAACATGGAAATAACCAGCTCCCTTCCAAAGACCATGGTGCATTATAAGCATCCCTGCGACGGCACCTCTCAAACCCATGACGTTGGCTGGCAAGAATGATGAGCATGGCTGATGCATGTGAATGATGCCACTTATAAGTTTCCCGCTTCACTGCCTATGCGATAAATTGTGGTTCCTGCATTGACATTGATATGTCCTTGAGAGTTGGTTTCATATTTGCCCATTGTCCCTGAAGATGGTAAATACCCAAAGGGCTTTCGGTGTGGTTTGATATTTGCAGAAACCCTTGATGGATGACACATTTTGAAAGGGAAATGTTGGTTGCTATTTGCATATATTATGGATCTTGGTGGTATCTTCAAGGATTGCAATGAATGAATGAATGAATGAATAAGTTTATTGGCCAAGTATTCACATACAAGGATAATGGGTTAACCATAGCCCAGCGGTAGCAGTAAAACAGCAAATAAGGGCAGGTGTTAAAATATTGGCAATGCCACAGATGCCTATATCTCAAAAACATTTTCTCATTTCAATCATCTGCCTGTGAATTTGCCTCTTCCTCACATGTATACCCTGCAAACATTAAAATAAATCCCAGGTATTCTCATGCACAAAAACTGCAGCAGTGGATCTCATGATATCTCTTGATGAGTCACTGCAAATATTGGAGGACTTCTGATTGATGTTACCATATTCCTGAAACTATAGCCAACTTATGACAACACCCTGCAAGTATAAACCAAATCAGATGAACTTCTTGCAAATTTTACCAACACAAAGGATTTACCAAATCCTTTGCAGATATTAACCACCACCCAGCCTCCCTAAATACCCTACAAATTATAACCAGGTCCTGTCAGTTATAAACCAGCACCTAAGGGACCCCTTTCAAACATTAACCAATATCAAATGACTAAATATAAGCCAAATTTCTATGCATTTTCTACGAAAGTGAATCAATTCATGACGGATCCCTGTAAAAATTAAATAACTATAAATCAAGGCTTGTCAGGTGTTGGTTAATATCTGCAGATCTAAAGAGCTTGGCAAATATAAACCAACACCTGGTGACTCCCTACAATGTTAAACACTTCCTAATCACTTCCTGCAAGTATTTTTCAGGATTTTTTGTTAACTAACTCCCAAAGGCCCCTTGCAAATATGAACAAACTTCTCCATCAAACATTGAGTAATTACCAAGGCAACATTCAAAGATAAAGCAACACCTGGCAATTCTTTCTGATGGAATGTGTAGGAAGGAACTGCAGATGCTGGTTTAAACCGAAGATAGACACAAAATGCTGCACCGGGGCAGGCAGCATCTCTGGAGAGAAGGAATGGGTGACATTTTGAGTCGAGACCCTTCTTCAGACTAGAGTCAGGGGAAAAGGAAACTAAAGATATAGAAGGTGATGTAGAGAGATATACATTGTCCTCCATAATGTTTAGGACCCATCATTTATTTATTTGCCTCTGTACTCCACAATTTTGAGATTTGTAATAGAAAAAAAATCACATGTGGTTAAAGTGCACATTGTCTGATTTTAATAAAGGCCACTTTTATACATTTTGGTTTCACCATGTAGAAATTACAGCAGTGTTTATACATAGTCCCCCCATTTCAGAGCACCATAATGTTTGGAACACAGCAATGTCATGCAAATGAAAGTAGTCATGTTTAGTGTTTTGTTGCATATCCTTTGCATGCAATGACTGCTTTAAGTCTGCTATTCATGGACATCACCAGTTGCTGGATGTCTTCTCTGGTGATGCTCTGCCAGGCCTGTATTGCTGCCTTATGCTTATGCTTATGTTTATGCTTATGCTTGTTTTGGGGTCTAGCCCCATTCAGGTTTCCCTTCAGCATATAAAAGGCATGCTCAATTGGGTTCAGATCGGGTGATTGAGTTGGCCACTCAAGAATTGACCATTTTTTAGCTTTGTTGCTTTAGCAATATGTTTGGGATCATTGTCTTGCTGTAGAATGAACCGTCGGCCAAAGAGTTTTGAGGCATTTGTTTGAACTTGAGCAGATCGGATGTGTCTAAACATTTCAGAATTCATTATGCTACTGCCATCACCAGTTGTATCATCAATGAAGATAAATGAGCCAGGACCTTCAGCAGCCATACATGCCCAGGCCATAACACCTCCACCACCGTGTTTCACAGATGAAGTGGTATGCTTTGGATCTTGGGCAGTTCCTTCGCACCTCCATACTTTGCTCTTGCCATCACTCTGATTTAAGGTAATCTTCATCTCATCTGTCCACAAGACCTTTTTCCAGAACTGTGATTGCTCTTTTAAGTACTTCTTGGCAAACTAACCTGGCCATCCTATTTTTGCGGCTAACCAGTGGTTTGCATTTTGCAGTGAAGCGTCTGTAGTTCTGTTCATGAACTCTTCTGCGGACAGTGGTCATTGGACAAATCCACACCTGACTCCTGAAGAGTGTTTCTGATCTAAAGTGTTTGGCACATGGAGATCAGGTAAGTCCAGGCGGACTGAGTGAAATGGTCAGCCAAATGATCGTCCAGCCTACGTTTGGTCTTGCCGATGTATAAGAGTCCACATCTTGAACAACGGATACACTAGATGAGGTTGGAGGAGGTGCAAGTGAGCCTCTGCCTAACCTGAAAGGACTGTCGGGATTGAGGGAGGGGGTATAGGGACAGGTGGTGCATCTGCAGTTGCGACTGTTGACCAAGAATTTGGCCTTTCCTGCTAATATTACTAACTCCTACGAACTTCCATTTAATAGTAGCCAATTCACTCCCTTCTAATATGAATTAGTACACTCGCTGCAATGATTAACCTATTCCCAATGACTCACTGCAAATGTTAACCAACTCCCTATAAATCCCTACAAATACACTCCACTCCTGAGGATTCCCTGCAAATGTTAACCAATTTCTGTTGATCTGAACTAAATATTAAGCAATACCTGCAGATATTAACCAGCATCCATGGTAGGGATATTATTCCAATTCTCAATGAACTTCTTTGTTTAACCATCAAATTACAAAGTACACCATGTAAATATCAACCAAACTCCTGCTGGGAGAAATTCCTATGCACCCAATACCGAATCTCAACCAAGCAGTGGGATACATTCTTGACAATGGAGGAATTGAGAAAATAGCACAGTGATGGTCAGGGCTGATGGCACTCACATACTTGGTATCATGTTCGCCACTGACTGTTGGCCAAAGGGCCTGTTCCTATGCGGCACTCTTCCATGTTCTATGTATACTTGTGTATTATTGAATAGAGCTAGTAAGCTAATATCCTCATCAGTTTTTCTACAATGGTGAATTGAAGTTAAACTTGTTTTTATTGTAAAGCTTTATCGCAAGAATACAGGGCAGAATTGTATGAAAACATTGGTCCCTGGATTCGCGTTCATTGCACTTTATTACTTATTCCACTGGGCTGAGATGGCTGGATGTGGAGAGGATGTTTCCACGAATGGGAGAGTCTAGGACTAGAGGTCATAGCCTCAGAATTATAGGACATTCTTTCAGGAAGGAGTTCAGAAGGAATTTCTTAGTCAGATCTTTAGTGAATCTGTGTAATTCTTTGCCACTGAAGACTGGAGGCAAAGTCAGTGGATATATTTAATGCAGAGATAAATTCGTGATTAGTATGGGTGTTAGAGGTTATGGGGAGAAGGCAGGAGAATGGAGTTAGGAGAGATAGATCAGCCATGATTGAATGGCAGAATAGACTTGATGGGCCGAATGGCCTAATTCTCTTCTTATAACCTGTGATCTTATGACTGGGCCTATTTTGGAAATGAGTGAAGGGGTAGCACAGTGGTGCAGCTGGGTAGAGCTGCTGCCTTAAACCTGCACGGACCCGCATAACATTGCAGCCTCCAGCAGTGTGTGTTTGTGTGGCGTTTGCATATTTTCCCTGTGACCATGTGGATTTCCCCCAGGTGCTCCCATATCCCAAGGCATGCAGGTTTGTAGTGTAATTGGCTGCTGTAAATTGCCCCTGGTGTGTGAGTGAGTGTTAAAATCCGGGGGGAGTTGGAGGGAATGTGAGTACAATAAAATGGGATGTGTAAATGGATTCATAGATAGCATTAGACTTGATGGGCTGAAGGGCTGTGTGCCTGCTATGTGAGTCTAGAATTCTAAATTGCTCTCATCTCCCGAGAAAAGCTGAAAATGTTTGAAACTCTCATCAACCAGAGAGACAAAGGGCTAATGTTTCAGGTCGAAGAACATTCATCAGAACTGAATAAGTTCACATCGATTGAGAAATGCTTGTAATATTCACACTGAAATAGTTTGGCTTTTATCCCATTAACACGGTGAGAAATTTACAGATGGTTGATGAAACTGTTGTAGTTGCTTATTCATCTTGGCAAATTCTGAATTATTTGTTCCTGGGCACCACTCCAGTCAGTGTACTCCTAGACATCCTTTCTGCCCCCACTCAAGTCAGTATACTCCTGGACAACTCAAGTCAGTATGCTGAATTATTCAAAACCACTGCTTTAACCTGCAAGACCCAGCCCACCACCTCTCAAAGCGCAACATCCTTCATTCCAGTAGAGGGAATCAGACCAGATTTCCACCTCAATTCTCTGGAGGGGAACGGAAGCTACAGCCATCTAAATACAAGTGCCCTCCATAATGTTTGGGACAAAGACCCATCATTTATTTATTTGCCTCTACTCCACAATTTGAGATTTGGAATAGAAAAAAATCACATGGGGTTAAAGTGCACATTGTCAGATTTTAATAAAGACCATTTTTGTACATTTCGGTTTCACCATGTAGAAATTACAGCTGTGTTTATACAAAGCATACCACTTCATGTGTGAAACACAGTGGTGGGGGTGTTATGGCCTGGGCATGTATGGCTGCTGAAGGTACTGGCTCACTCATCTTCATTAATGTTACAACTGCTGTAGCATAATGAATTCTGCAGCATTGGCATCCTATGTATAAGGCCCAGGTGCTGAATGCTATCTCATGTCAACCATCTTGGCATCAAAGGGAAATACATTTCTGTCCTCCATATGCTCTCAAACACTCTCTCACACACACACACACACACAATTCCTGAAAACTAAACATACCTCTCTCTATACTAAGACATCCTAGTGAATAAATGAATGATATGTTATTGTCATATGCGACTAGTCACATGACATTCTTTGTATTGCATTCCCAAAGTATGCAAAGAGTCGCCACATAAAGAGCGTTGACAAAGTTCCAAGCATTCAATCTTAACACAAACCATTTTAACACAATCCATTTGTGGTCCCCCTTAGTTCTCGGCGGTTCCCCACGCCGGTTCCTCCTTTGTTCTCCCTCCATCTTTAGGCCCTTCTTCAGACTCAATCCCGACCCAAAATGTCACCTATCCATTTTCTCCAGAGATGCTGCCTGGCCCGCTGAGTCACTCCAGTATTTTGTCTATCATTTGTATTGTTGTGCATGTTAATGGATGTGACTGTCCTTGCATACCATGCTTGATCATGTGAGTATTGCTATGTGCAGATACACTGTCTGCGGAGGAACCAACCACACATAGAGCTTCCTGTATATCCATAGCTTGCTTGGAGCACTCAACTCGCGACTTCATATATTTTTGGCACTTGCTCAGATTTGAGGATGACTTCTTTCCACTCCAGTTCTGTGGGTTCTGAGAGCTGATGAGGCCAATGTGGGAACTGTGGACACTCCCACAGATAAAGCAGGAGGCTGATGGGGCGAATGGGTGGGTGGTTTATGAGGTGGTGTACCCCTTCTACTGCTAACATAAGCATCTCTGCACTCTTGATTCATGGCCTTGAGGATCTCAATGGCATCCTGTGCACTGTTTCTCCATTTTGCAGTGGCCCTGGCCAAGGCCGACCATGAATCAGTGGTGATATGTCACTTTTTTGAGGAAGCATTGAGCATATCTTTGGATTTCTGCCCACATGGGAATCTTCTCCCACAGCAGGGCTCAGAATGGAGATTTTTGTATGAACTCACAGGGTACATAAAGGAGAGTGGTGCCAAGATGGGGAGGTGAAAGAAGTGGTATCTTAAGCAATGAAGTAGTTGAGGTCATTGAGTGGGATGTGAGTTACAGTTACTTGAATTTGCAGATTAGAAACAAAGGGAACCAAGTGCTGGAGAATTAAAGGTTAATGCGTGACATTGCTCAACTAAAGGTGAGAAACTGGAAACAACTCAGCCCAGTTTCATTGGGAATCTTGGCACCTATAATAAAGCATGGGAGCCCTAAAGTTCGTGTGTTGAATGGCAAAATATTACTTTAAGGGCAAATAATATCATGGCATGAAGTGGACACAGTGAAAGCATAATTGTGCCGGTTTGGAGTGAAGCCATGAAGGATACAACGGAGGAATCATATTACTGCCGGCTTGGCACATTTCCTGGGTCACCTTGAGTGCACAATGTTTCTTTGGATGAGTTGATAGGAAGATTGCAGAAACTCATTGATCCACCACCCTTGGAGACTGTAGAAAGTTGCCATTCTGGCAGCAGAAAGGCAGGTGAAATCACCCCTCATTGCACAGGGGTTATTGAAGAATTTCCCATAACTTTATAACCTTGCTGACTTCCAGAATGAAGTGCAGTGGAACAATTTTACACGTGGCTTAACAAATGGAGAAATTCCACCCAGACTATTGTTTATGCAAGATTAATGTTTGAGCCTATGGATTAAATAGCCAGAATGGTGGAGATGACATCAAAGAATTTTAGCCGGTTCACAAAGTTAGTGTTAATGTTGTGTTGCACAAGGCACCAGCAGCAAAGGACTCGGGTCATTCCAGTGAGTCCACATATAGACCACCCTGTGGAAGATTTAGGCAATTTCCCACTATTGGTGGGAAGCTGTTGAGATAAAGCATGAGGGCTCATGAAGGACCATAGTACACATTATAGAATAATCCATTTATGTAGCCCATCATCTTCCCGGAGCCATTACATGATGTAGTGATTCACAACTGTGGAAATTGCAGATTCAACGGTTTGTGAGATAAAATGTGACCCAGGGCAAGTTGAGAAAGTGGTTCAAAAGGCTTGCGGAATCCTGGTGTTTATTTCTCCAGGAAAGCATAGCGTGCAAGGACAAGGTAGTCATGACAAAGTTTTAGGAAATAAAAATGATTTCAGCCACGGAACTTTGCGCCAGTTTTTAAGGAAAGATGTCTTTAAGACAACGCTGAAGGGTTTCACCAGAGATTTGAGACCCTAAAGTTGGTAGACAGAAGCATCTGGGGTTGTTCACCTTGGAACAGAGGAGGTTGTGAGGAGATCAGATGAAGTAATTTAAGAGTCCAGAGATAGATAATGATAAACTGTTCAGAACCAGAGGACAAAGAATGAGGACAATTGGAAAAAAACCCTCACAAAATTAAAATGGGTGAGGACTTATTTTTATTCTGCAGGTGGTTAGGATCTGCATGGCCTGCCAGGGATAATGGTGGAGGAAGATGCAATCATGGCATTCAAAGGGGATCTGGATAAATTACTGAAGATAAAAATAAATTGTCGCATTATTGGGGTTGGGAAATAGGACGGTTAAATTGTTCTTCCAAAGAGCTGGTATTAACTCAATGGGATGAATTGTTTTCTTCCATCCTATGACATTTCTGGGATTCTCCTCGTCAGCCTAGATATCCGGTCTGCTTCAGCTAACCAAGATTCCCCAAGTGACTAACTCCGCTGAACAACTCGGGTGTCAAGTACACTCTCAACTCAAACTGCTTTTATCAACTTTTTACAAGCATATGGTGCAACACAACCGTAGGAATCAAATGTTTCAGAACCAGGTGACGGGTGGCCAAGAACATTAAATAGGTATATCTCCCTCAATCTCCTTTTTGTTAAAGTTATTTTCTTTCTCTCTCTTTCTCTATTTCTTCTTTTCTCTCTCCTTCTTTTCTCCATTCTTCTGTACCTTTATGTGTACTTCTCTCTTCTTTTGGGCTACCTTACTATCCAACGCACCAATCTCTATGATCATTTCTCTTTATCTACTCTTTTCTTCCTTACTCCTGTTTTATTATTAAATTAAAAATAAGAAGTTGTACATGAAATGTAATATGTCAATATGTATTGGGTGCTTTGGTACCACATTATTGTACTTACTTCTAACAAGAATAAATAAAAAAATAAAATTTAAAAAACTGCAATGTGATATGAGCAGGTTCCGAGGATTCAAACCAATGATGGAGGAAGAACACTGAAACAATATCGTTAATTGGAAAAAAACAATTATCAAAATGATAAAACTACAACAAACCAGCGGCAACGCAGCAAATAGACATTGAGTCTCATACGTTCTTCAAATACAAAAGTTTGCAAAAACTCATCGGGAACACCTTCATACAACAATTGTAAATCAGCTGGACAGGCAGCATCTGTAGAGAGAAGGAATGGGTGACCCTTGTTCAGTCAACCCGAAATGTCACTCATTCCTTCTCTAGATTTGTGTCTGTCCCGCTGAGTTACTCCAGCATTTTGTGCCTGTCCCACTGAGTTACTCCAGAGTTTTGTGTCTTTCTTCGCTGTAAACCAGCATCTGCAGTTCCTTCCTACCCATGTATCTTGAAGCCTGTGGGTCCTGGCACCATTCCGGAATCACAGCCCGAGGTGATGTTCAATGTGCTTGCTCGCTGCATGCACTTATATAATAAACCTTCCCCAACCTCTCTGTCTCTTCCCTAATCTACAAGCAGTCAACTGTGTTATTTATAAGGCTATGGAATCAGGGGTTATTTATTATAGCGACAAGCTGGTCTCAAATTTCTCTTGGAAGAAAAGTTTGTCTTATTTTATTACGATGTATCCTTGCTGCCGCCTAATCGGAGGCATCATGATTTACTGATTCTTCCAAATGAGCCCAATTATTTTCCTTAGCACCAAATCGTTTTTCTAAGTGAGCCCGCTTGCTCAACCCAGGGACTGTTAGCAAACAGCTCAATTTTTGCTGGAATTTCTGTTACATTACATTCCAATCCTTGTTGCTATTCACCTGACTACATGCAAAATCTAACTGTGTGCACTCCTCTTTGTGTCACTGAGTGGCCAGGCAGCATTAAGTGATTAGCTCCCCAGTCTTCCTAATCTACAAATCCTGCCAATAAGATAACACACAGGTAGTTGCTTGTATTGTCGTCTGAAAATATTTAGAAGGTTGCATTCTAAAATAAACCTAATACAAAGAAGTACAACATTGACATGTAAGATGATGCAAACTCATGGTTGAACTTCAATATTCATTCCCCAGATCCAGAGTTGATCCCACCAACTTGGGTTCTGCAATTCCTCTGTTATATTGTTCAAGAAGGAACTGCAGATGCTGGAAGATCGAAGGTACACAAAAATGCTGGAGAAACTCAGCGGGTGCAGCAGCATCTATGGAGCGAAGGAAATAGGCGACGTTTCGGACTGAAGCAGTCTGAAGAAGGGTTTCGGCCCGAAACGTCGCCTATTTCCTCCTCTGTTATATTGTTTAGTTTAGTTTACTTTAGGGATACAGAGCGGAAACAGGTCCTTCGGCCCACCGGGTCCGCACTGAGCAGCGACCCCCGCATATCAACACTATCCTACACACACTAGGGTCAATTTTTACATTTACCAAGCCAATTTACTTACATACCTGTACGTCTTTGGAGTGCGGGAGGAAACCAGAGATCTTGGAGAAAACTCACGCAGGTCACGGGGAGAACGTACAAACTCCGTACGCTGTAAGGCAGCAACTCTACTGCTGTGCTGCCCTGACACTTCTTTGTCTTTGCATTGTCTTTGTCTTGTCTTTGACAATACGTACTGCATTTTAGAGCCTCCTTTTTATGATCAGCCCACTGGCTCGTGGGATTTGTTTGATCTCTGATGGTTCTTCAACCTCAATAACAATCAGCACGGGAGCGCCTCAAGACTGCCTGCTCAGCTCCCTGCTCAACTCACTTCATACGCACGACTGTGTAGCCGGACGCCATCTTCAAGTTTGCCGCCGACACCACCGTTGATGGACGAATTATAAATGACGATGAGTCAAGAGTATGGGAGGAAGATCAAACGACTGACTAAATGGTGCCAGAACATCAACCCTGCTCTCAACATCAGTAAGACCAAAGAACAGATTGTGTACTTTGGAAGAGAATGGATGAGGATTTACAAACCTGTCTTCATGGACGGGATGGTGGTGGAGAAAATCAAAGCTTCAAATTCCTGAGCGTGCATTTCTCTGAAGATCTGTTCTGGACCCAGCACATTGATGCGATCACAAAGAATGGCCATCAACCCCTCTACTTCCAGAGGAGATTTGGTATGACAATGAATACTCTCTTGAACGTTTACAGGTGTACAGTAGAGAGCATATTGACAGGTTGCACCACGGCCTCTTGAACCCACCACCGTTACCACCAATCAGTACATGGGAAGCAGGCACATTGATGTTTCCCTTCACCTCACACATCAGACGTAGCACACGTTGCTGATCCATCATCGTCGCTGGTCAAAATCCCGGAGTTCGCTGCGCAATAACCCCTTCACCATCGGCACAGTGACACAGCTGCTGCCTCACAGTGCCAGAGACCCAGGTTCAATCCTGACCTCAGGTGCTGTCTGTCTGGAGTTTGCATGTTCTCTCTATAACCACATGGGTTTATTTTGTGTGCTCCAGTTGCCTCTGGTTTCCTCTCACATCCCAAGACATGCAGGCTTGTTGGTTAACTGGCCTCTGTATATTACCTCTTTGTGGGTAGGGAATGGATGAAAAGTAGGATAACATAGAACTAGTGTGAATAGACGGCATGGGCTAGGTGGGCTGAAGGGCCTGTTTCCAGGCTGTAACTTTCAATCAATCAATCAATCAGTAGAACAATTTCATATTTCGCTTGGGCACATTGGGTATCTATATGGATTTCTCTAAATTCAAGTAACCCTTGCATCCTCTCTCTCCGTCCCTCCCCCAACCCTCATCATCGTACTAATTTCACTGTCGCCCTGCTGAGTTTCATTGTTTGTATCACTCACTATCAACTTCCCCACAGCCAACAATGGACAATTGTGGGCTCTACCTTTCCTTGATCTCCATTGCTGGCTTTGGTTTGTCCTTTTGCATTCCTTTCATTCATTTATTCTATGTTCCTTTTCATATCTCTCGTCTCCCTCGCTCCTGGCTCTCAGTCTGATGAAGGGTCTCAACCTGAAACGTCACCTATTCCTTTTCTCCAGAGATACTGCCTGACCCATTGAGTTACTGCATCTCTTTGTGTCTTTTTTCAGCAGAACGTATGTTGGCAACGTATTATCACCATCTCCAGGGCATTTAGAGTGGCCATTAAAACTGGCCTTGCCACTGATGTCTAGATTCCAAAAAGCAAAGATATCTCCAAACTGCTCTGTTGCTCCAACCCACTAGATTTTCTTCTGATTGGCATCCTCAAACCTGCAGCTTTGCTTCCTCAGTGGGACAGGAGCATCAATCCCACAGGACCCCTTTAGTCCTTCAGCAGTTGGTGGTCCTTGGCTCTCTGATAGATGAAGATGTGAGTGTAGGTTGATGGTGAGAGCAGAGCTGTAAGAATGAGGGGAACTCTTACAACATCCAGAGCTTGTAAATCAGATGTGACAGTCTAAAGAGGGCTGAGGGGGACCTGAGCAGGAGAGTTGTGGGTGGACATTCAGCCATCTTTACTGACATCCATGCAACCTTTGAGCATGGCATAATCAAGGAAGAGTCACACCCCAGCCACTCCCTCTACTCCCCTCTCTCATCGGGCAAAAGGTATGAACACGCAAACCTCCAGATTCAGGGACAGTTTCTTCCCAGCTGTTACACCACTAGTGGGCAGCACCCTCTCTCCTCCTCTTCGTCACTGAGCTTATGATAGGGGTTTATATCCTGCCAATTTATTGTTTCTGGCACCAAATTCATGAAAGTTTCTCCTTTGATTTTGGGCACCATATCCGAGGAAGGATGTGCTGGCTCTGGAGGCGGTCCAGAGGAGGTTCAGATAAATGATCCCAGGAATGAGTGGGTTAACACGTGACGAGCGTTTGATGGCACTGGGCTGGTACTCGCTGGAGTTTAGAAGATTGAGGGGGGACCCCATTGAAATGTACAGAATAGTGAAAGGCTTGGATAGAGTGGATGCGGAGAGGATGTTTCCACTAGTGGGAGAGTCTAGGACTAGAGGTCATAGCCTTGGAATTAAAGGAAGTTCAATTAGGAAGGAGATGAGGTGGGATTTCTTTAATCAGAGGGTGGTGAATCTGTGGAATTATTTGCCACAGAAGGCTATGGAGGCCAAGTCAATGGATATTTTTTAGGCAGAGAGAGATAGATTCTTGATTAGTATGGGATTATGGGGAGAAGGCAGGAGAATGAGGTTAGATCAGCCATGATTGAATGGCAGAGAAGACTTGATGGGCCGAATGGTCTAATTCTGCTCCTATCACATGACATGAGAGAGGGGGTAGGGTGTCGGTGAATGGGCAATTCTGGCAGGCCTGGTTTGGTTCAATAGCAGGGCATGGGTGTGAGATGTGGGAATTAAATTTGTTACCATTGGTAAATGTTTAAATGTGTGACAGGGTCGTGAGTGTTAAGGAGAACTCATGACTGATGGGAGGATTGCTTTGTGGGCGAGGGGTATGTGCAACAGCGCATGAGGCTGGTGGTGCAGTTGTGAAGACCCAGTGGGTGATTCATTAAAACTCAATCAGTGCTCCACTGTATGCCCACCGGGCTCCTCCTCGCTGTTCCACTGCCACTGCGAGGCTTCCTCGTGCCTCGTGCAGAGACCTCCTTCCATCTCCCCACCAACACATCCAGAGGAATCGAGAAGCCAGGCCTTTTCTGTGCTCTGTCGCTGCCTCCACCAACCTTTGTAAACCAGAGCAGTGACTACCAGCAGCACAAGCAATCCTCCTGCTTTTGAGGAAGGCTCAACAAGCCCAATATTAGGGTGGGAACAGAACTTTATACTCACTCTGCACCAGGTCATTAATGTAGGTAAATCATTCCTCATGACCCTAGCCATCATTGCCCATTATTATCCATGAGCATGTGTGAAATTTGATTTGAACTGACAGTCAAGTACAACGTATCATCTTATATCAAAGTTGATGGAGAGACAGAGAGTTATGTATAGAAACTATCCATCTACCTTATTGATCTCCAAAGACGTACAGGATTGTAAGTTAATTGACTTTGGTAAAATTTTAACTTGTCCCCAGTGTGTAGAATAGTGCTAGTGTGTTGGTCACTGATCATTGGTCGGCATGGACTCGGTGGGCCGAAGGGCCTGTTTGTGTGCTGCATCTCTAATGTCTAAAGTCAAGTCTAAAGTAACATGTAACGTTGCTGTAGTGTGCTTTCAGTGTGATCTGCAAAGAATTAAACTGTGTTGAATATTGGCCTTATCTCAAAGAACTGGACAAATCTAATTTGGTTGATCACCAGCTAATCAGTCTGCTCTCATCATCACAAAGTGATAGAAAGTGTTATCTTCAGAGTGACACCTCTATCTTTTGGGGGCACCAACCCACTTTCTTCTCCTGGAGCAGTCTGCTCCAGAGCAAATCACAGCCTTGTCCAGGCACGGACCATTGGGGTGGATTTCAGTATCCCAGAGGTGAAGTGAGAGTGACAAGCCTTGCTATCAAGGCAAGCATTGACTGAGTTTGGCTTCAGGTAAAAGTCAGTGGGCACCATGGGGACAGCACACCTCTGGCAAGATGTTTGAGGCTGTTGGAGGTCAATTATCCCAGCCCAAGACATCAATGGAGGAGTTCCTCAGAGCATGTTCTAGAGTCTAGACCCAAGCAAGATCATTGACGAGTGCCTCATCAATGACCTTCCTTCCATCATGTCCGAACTGGAGATGTTTGCTGGTTAATGCACAATGCTGGATTCGATTTGCAAATCCCCAGCAAATGTTTGCACAGCACCAAGACCCAGGCAGCATTGAGGTATGGGGGGATATGTGAAGAGTAACATTTGTGCCATTAACATGCCACATGCCACATACTAACAATCTCCAACAAGAGAGAGGAGAACCAACTTGGGTGACACCAGTGGTTAAACGGACAGGTCAACAGGAGGGTGATGAATATTCTCCAGTTGCCCATTTGAGTGCAGCTCCAAAATTACCCCAGAAGCTTGATGCTTCCACGACAATATAGTCCACTTGCCCATCACCCCATACACCTCCATTAACAATACATTCCACCACCAACAGCAGTCGGTAAAACTCACAGAATGCACCGTTAATCTGACCACCACCTGCAGGTTCCCTTCCAAATTGTACACCATTTTATAATAGAAATGTGTTGGCCAATCCTTCATTGTGGTTGGGTTTAAGTCCCAGAGCTCCCAACACAGCATCATGAGATGAACTGCAGTGAAGAGGGAGCGTCACCATCATCTTCTCAGAGGTAATCAGGAATGAGCAATAAATATGGCCTTGCGATGTGGCCCACTGCTTAAAAAATAAACGGAAACTAATGAATGCTTCTACCAGGATGTTGCAAGGGTTAGAGGATCTGAGCTATTGGGAGAGGTTGAGTAGGCTGTGTATTCCTTGGAGTGCAGGAGAATAAGCAGTGATCTTATAGGGGTATATAAAGTAATGAGAGGAATTGATCTAGTAGATGCACAGATTCTCTTGCCCAGTCGGTGAATCAAGGACCAGAGGACATAGGTTTAAGGTGAATTGGAAAAGATTTAGTAGGAATCTGAGGGGTAACTTTTTCACACAAAGGATGGTGGGTCTATGGAACAAGCTGCCAGAGGAGGTAGTTGAAGCAGGGACTATCTAAACATTTAAGAAGCAGTTAGACGGGTACATGAATAGGACAGGTTTGGAGGGATATGGACCAAACGCAGGCAGGTGGAACTAGTGTAGCTGGGACATGTTGGCCAATATGGGCAAGTTGGGCTGAAGGGCCTGTTTCCACACTGTATCACTCTATGACTATGGCTTTATGACCAAATATGGACAGAGGAAAGGATGGTGCACAGATTCACCAAAGTGATGTTGGATTAAAATTAAAGGCAAGGTAGAAGAGAGGGAAGCAAGGCTAGGTCTTCTCGACACAACAGGAGGTCCCCCAGCGAACCACCAATACTCATGGGTTGGAATTTCATTCATGGTTTGATGAAATTTTTGGGGTAAGGATGTAAGGACATTTGGAACAGAGGTAGGAAAACATGGGCCAGTCTTGGCTTGACTGAATAATCAATGAATAGTGCCTGTAATTTATTAAGAAGAGATAGTTCCTTTTTAGTGGGAGCATTAGAGTCATTTAAGGCAGAGGTGAGAATAAAGACAATAAGTATGTAGTGATATATAGAACAAGTACTAGAGGATGTGGTAGATGCAGTTACCAGCTCAATACTTAAGAGATATTTGGATAGGAATATTGTCTAGGAATATGGGCCAAATGCAAGAAATGGGACTTGCTCAGGTAGGAAACTTGGATGGAATGAGTGACTTGGGCTTAAGAGTTATATATGTTATATACCAGTAACTCTATGACATAAGTCTTTAGAGCAAAGCCTGAGATGTGTGTTACTAATGTTGGTGATGGGGAAACCAGGCATCTGGTCAGAATATGTCCACGTTCCTAGTTGGCTTGCAATTTTGCCGACGTCCCTCATTGACCAGGCAGGCAAGCACCCTCATTTTGGGTTGGGTATTTGTTTCATATTACAAAGCATCACGGTGTTACGTGAAATCAAAACGCTGGGTGGATGTTGAACCTAGAAGAAGCCTGCTCAAACATTTGGGCCTGGTGGAGTTACGTGATCGGTGTGGACCATTTAACAAAACCGTGCGTGCACGTCCATGTACGTGATGCAATGTGATACAGAAGCCACTGGTAGCTCAATTGACTTCATTTGAACAAAACAAGGCTGACTGTGGCACTGCCTTTGGAATCCAGATCAGGTCTTAACTGAAGAGTGGAGGCCAGCTTCAACTTCCTTCAAAGCCAGAGCACCACTGGGTACGAGTCCAAATGCTCCCGATTTACTTTAGGTTCTTTCCATTGTGAATGATCATCTCCCACCCCTTCCACCTGTGCTCGTTTCACAGCACTCCCAATGTCACCACCCCAGCCATGTTTCCCCAACAGGTTTGCCCCCTCCCCATTCCCCCCACCCCCACCGCAGAGTCGGCCATGCAATTCTCTCTCAGATTTGAGGACAAAATATACAGATGCTGGAATCTGGATGAACGCAGTGGACCAGGCAACATCTGTTCAGGCAGAAAATGTCGGTCAATGTCTCGGGTCACATCTTAGCGTTCCTGATGCAGGATTGTGATGCAAAACGTTGATGTATACCACTTGCCTCCGCAATGGCAGTGGGGTTGCCCACTCTGTCGTGTGAGATGCTGAAGGAGGACAAATTGTGCCCATCCAAGCATTGTGTAGGATGGAGCTGCAGATGCTGGTTTATATCAAAGGAAGATACAAAATGCTTAACGGGTCAGGCAGAATCACTGGAGAAAAAAGATGGGCGGCGTTTTAGGTCAGAGCCTTTCTTGGAGGAAAGGAATAGGTGACATTTCAGGTCGACACCCTTCTTGAGACAGAGAGGGAAACTAGCAGTATGAAAAGGTCGAGAACAAATCAGAGCCAGCACCGATGACCAAGGGTGGAGCCCACAATCATCCATTGTTGGCTGTGGTAGAGATGAAAATGAAGTGATATATGAATGCAAACAGTGGAACTAGTACACAACTAGGGTGGGGTAGGGGCGGAGAGGGAGGGGATGCAAGGGTTACTTGAATTTAGAGAAATCAATATAAATACTGTTGGGTTTTAAGCTGTCCTCCAATTTGCGAATGGCTTCACTCTGACAGTGGAGGAGACCTAGGACATAAAGGTCAGTATGGGAATGAGAAGGGGGATTAAAATGTTTGGCAACCAGGAGATCATGTATGTCAAGGTGGACAGAGGCGTAGGTGTTCAGCGAAACGATCGGCCAGTTTGCGTTTGGTCTCGCCAATATATAGGAGTCCACATCTAGAACACCAGATACAGTAGATGAGGTTGGAAGAGGCTCCCACTAACACTGAGCGATTTATGATGACCAATTAACCTTCGCAGTTCTTGGGGATGTGGGAAGAAACTGGAGCATCTGGAGGAAACCCATGAGGTCACTGAGAAGTAATCCCGATAGAGATTGCAGGATGGCAGCGAGGGATTGGTGTTTGCGTACTCAGAAGGCCTCAGGCCAGACAGGTTTTCACATCTCAGAATAGGTGGGAAGTTGGACTTCTACTGCAGCACCACAAAGCCCTGGTTATACCATTCAGGGGCAGTTCTGGGCACTGCATCTTAGGAAAGCTCTATTGATTTGGCAGAGTGAAAACCGGACCATGAACGAATTTATGTAAAAAGATTAATTACTACCTTGAATTTAGAACATTGGGATGATTTAATTGAATAGATTAAATGGAAATGATATTGTGGAAAGTGAGAATAACCTTGTTTGGGATTGAAGATGAGCACAATGCTACAGATAATGTAGCTTCTGCCTTGCTGCCTGAGAGGCCCGAGTGCAATCCTGACCTCCAGTGCTGCTGATGTGGAGTTTGCACGTTCTTCTTGTGACTAAGTGGGTTTCCACTGGGTGCTTCAGTTTCCTCCCACGACCCAGTGATGTGCAAATCGATAGATTCATTGCTATAAAATGCCCCGAGTGTGTAGGTGAGTAGGGTCTGTGGGTTGTTGATGAGATTGCTGGGAAAATAAAATGGGATGGGAGTAGCATTAAAGTAGCATAGGTTAGTGAGGCCGAATGGCCTGTTTCCGTGCTGTACCAGTGACTGGGAAGTGCTGCTTAAAAACAGGTGTTGGAACTTTCAAAAACGGCCTTAAGGAAGACTTTTAGCACAGGAGTAATTTGAAACTCATCCACGAATGGCTATTCAATGCTCCATGAATAATGAGTCCTATGCCCCTGTCCCACTTAGGAAACCTGAACGGAAACCTCCAGAGGTTTCCGTTCAGGTTTCCTAAGTGGGACAGGGGCATTAAGCCTAAGGTGGTGGGTTTTTATTGACTAACAGCATTGAAGGACAACGCAGAGGTATTTCATAGTAAGCCCTGATCTCACTGAGCAGTACAACAGGGTAAATGGCCTACTCCTCCTGCTCGAACGATTCAATGACCATCCCAAAGCCATTTGATGATGGGGTGAAAATTTAATTTAAAAATAATGAAGATCATCACCACATTGTCAAGGCATAATTCAGCCCCTGTTCAAATTGACTTTCCAGTACAGTTTATTTCTGCAGGGAAGAAAGAAAATTACAATTTCACGAGTTACACTTATCATAAAATACACACACACACACACACACACACGCATACACCCACACATACATACATACGTATGAAAGTGATCCTGTGAAAATACATCCGACACACAAAGTTCTGGGTTTTAATGGAGGAGATTTCTGTACACTATATCAGGTAAGTTGGGGGCATATTCACCATGATAAACTTGACTAATCAAATCTATTCATCGGCACAACCAAGATGTGGGAGTGTTGATCATCTCCGTTGAATGGAACAGTTTAGATACAGCATATACATTGTGTTCTTCTTCATTCAAAGAATTAAGACTAACATATAAGTCAAGAATTATACACTGCTCAGGGTTTGCTGTCGAATAATTTCCAGCTTGTGCCACCAAAGGTCCATCAAGCCAGGCACCAAGTGAGCAAGACCCTCAGCCTGGTTGCCCCTCTGATTTGGCCACCATCCTTTCAGCTCTAGCAGACAGTCCCATTCTCCGGCCTGGATTTGGGGTAGCTTGTCCTGGGGACGGTCTGGACCGAAGGCGCCAGGGTGCAGAAGAAGCCAGCAATGAGCGTCAAGCCAAGGCCGCCCCAGGCACAGAACATGGACCAGCCGTACCCGTGGCTAATGTCGTCGGGCAGCCCGTACAGGTATCTGGGGTAGCGCGATAGTTCAAAGTTAATTCCAGCGACGCAGGTGCACAGTGAAATGATGCAAAACGTGCCTGTGAAAAGAGATAAGAACATTCAGTTAAATCCACATGGCAACAACAGAGATTACAAAAAGGCTAATGCATAGTCAAGGCAAATATAGAATGTTCTTCTAGCAGTGACGAGGACAGTAGCCTTTCATTCAACGATTGCCAGCAATGGTTCTCCTTCCTTTTCAACTTTACAGTCCTGGTTTCATCCTAACTCCCTCCTCCATGGACTGCTGTTGCCCCAGTAGGGCAAGACCGGACCTGGTGTATCCCACCTTGGAGTGGTTGGTTGCAGGGACATACTCCGCTTGAACAGGTCATTCGGCTCACTAGATCAATGCTAAACAGTGGGAACTCAACCATATTACTCCCACTCCCAGCACTTCCCCATGAAGTTCTGTGCCTAAGCTAAGTGAATTAAATGCTGAAATTCACTGGCATTTAGAAGGATGAGAGGGTCTCTTAAAGAAACATAGAACATTCTTAAGGGATTGGACAGGCTACATGCAGGAAAAATGTTCCCCATGTTGGGGGAGTCCAAAACCAGGGGTCACAGTTTAAGAATAAGGGGTAGGGGCCATTTAGGACTGAGATGTGGAAAAACTTTTTCAGCCAGAGAGTTGTGAATCTGTGGAATTCTCTGCCACAGAAGGCAATGGAGGCCAATTCACTGGATGTGTTCAAGAGAGAGTTACCTGTAGATATAGCTCTTAGGGCTAACGGAATCAAGGGATATGGGGAGAGTGCAAGAACAAGGTACTGATTCTGGATGATCAGCCTTGATCATATTGAATGGTGGTGCTGGCTCTAAGGGCCAAATGTTCTACTCTTGCACCTATTTTCTATGTTTCTAAATGCTGCCCAGTGATCCCACTTCAATTACACTCTCTGGCAATGCATTCCAGGTACTCATCAGTCTACGGGTGAAGAAGATTCCCCTCAGATCCGCTCTAAATCTCTTATCCCTTGCCTTAAATCAATGTCCTCTTGTTTTGTCTATCTCTGAAATGGGGAAATGTTTCTCGCAGTCTACACTGTTGCCATAATTCTCTCCCACTTACACTTCCTCCATTTGACCTGCCTCATTCCTCGAGATGTCGGGCCATGCTCCTCCCCTTGTTGTTTTATCTACATCGCTTTCATTGTTGCCCCGGTGATATTCTCTTAAACACATCTCAAAGATTCTGTCCCCTCTGGGCATTTTGTTCATGAAGGTGGATCCAGTAATTTTGGGGAAATTAAAATCCTCTGATATTATAACCTGTATTTGAATTGCCTCTCTCTGATATCATCTTGCAGATCAGTCACACCACCTCTTGTTCACTGTGGGGAAATGAATTACACTCCAAACAAAATGGCAACATCCCGTTTCTTCCTCATCTCTACTCATTTGGCCTTGTTTAAGGAGTTTTCTAGGGATTTTCCAGGGATTCTAGGGATTCCCCTCACTCCAGGCCTACCAATGCAATGTCTCCTCTTGCTTTACACCCCTCCTATCCTGCATGAATATTTTATACCCCAGGTTATTGAGTTGCCAGTCCTGCCCCACCTTCAAGCAACTCAGTGGGAGAACAATATACTTCCTCACGGAGATTACAGCTTTGAGTTCACCCACCTCATTAGTTGAATCTTTGCATTAGATGAGGCAACTAAGCTTTTAATTCCCCTGCTGTGCACTTGTTCTGCCTACTGGGCACTAACTATTTCTCCTTGTCCCTCTCCATCTGAAAATATATTCTGAGCCCCATTCCCTTGCCAACAAAGTATCAGGCTACCGCATAAGACAGCTCAATGTATAATGAGAAAATATCACCGGGGCAACAATTAAAGCAATGCAAAAATGGTAGGGTAAATATTCCCCTTGCTCTGTTAATTGGCAGGCAAACTGAAGTGAGCTTCTTTCAGGTAAATGCATGCACTCACTGCCGATAGTGCCAACAAGATTCGATCTCCCTACATGTATTCCCCTCCCCTTTCCTTTAAACATTCTCAAGGGATCACTCCCTTCGCATCTCCTTGGTCCACTCTTCCATTCCATCCAACCATTCCGCATCTTTCGGTGCTCGCCCCTAAGGGCCTGTTTTCAACGCTGTATTTCTAAAACTAAAACTAAAACCTGCTGTACCCCAGTGTTAAATCCTCACCAGTACTGAACCCCAGTGTTTGCAGTGGCAGAACTGACCTTACCAGTACTATCCCCAGTGATATATAGGCGCACGCTCACTTGACCAGTGCTGTCTCCAGTGATATACAGGAGCACACTACCTCCACCAGTAGTGAGTGTACCTTAGTGTTATACAGGGGCAGATTCTCCTAGTATTATACAGGACAGACCTGTCTCCACAATACTGTGTGCCCCATTGTACAGTTATAGACAGTGTCATACATTGCCAGACCCATCCTCAGCAATGCCCCCCCCCCCCCCCCCCCCCCCCCACCAGCGCTGTACAATTGTATTATAGGGCACAGGCCTTTACACAGCCCCATGTATGTTTTATGGATCAAAGTGCCGTTTGAAGCCTTACCCTGACAGCGAAAAGATTGATGATTGTACTTCTGTGTATTTTTCTTAATTGAAGTGAGCACAGAATATAAATGTCACGAGTCCAATACTGCAGGTGATGGGTTTCAGAGCATCAGTGGTTTCTACGTGATTATATTCCTCACTCGTGCGTGGAAAGCAGAAAATGGCCTTGATGCCCCTGAAGAAGGGGGAGGCGAGTCAACACTCACATTGAGAGGGCTTGAAAAGAGTAGATAAGGGAATAAGTGATGCCCCTATGAACTCATGTGTGGTTGCAATATTGACAGAGCGAGTGTTTAAGGTGGTTTGAAGTGGGTTGCTTCGGGGAGGCTGTTTACACAGGCTACCCTCTGATATGAACGTACATGCACAGGGGAGGAAAGGTTTGTTCAATCACACACTTAAAAATAAATTTCCATCATTATGCACTTGACAGAACAGGTTGCTAAATGGATGGCATTTGAATGCAGTAAAATGTTTGATGGGTACCTATTAAAATAGTTTTTGTTTCAATCTGCCACCAAAGACTTCAAAAATCACATATACATTAGCCCAGAGTAGCTGGACTATTGTTAAGCAGTATCTTTTTTCAAAACATGAATGATTCAGGAAGAGGGTTGATCAGCTGATAATTGTACACATCTCCAGCCTGGGTTGCCCTCTGCATAATTGTTGAGATGGAGGGACTTGGCCTCTGGCATTAATAGATCTGATTCATTGCTGTTATCAATACCGAGGATAGTGCAGACTCCTTTGCTTTCTCCGTGCTGCAACAATTTGCTGATCACGCATCAGATTGGCTTGAGGCAAGAGAAAACATAATTGGTACAGGGGTTGGAAAATAAGAGAGGGAAAGGATACACTAATGAAGCAAGGACCTTTCCCTGTCCTTCACAACAGTGGCGCAGGGGCAAAAACTGTAAATTGTCTCGAGTGCGTAGGATAGTGCTAGTGTGCGGGGTGATCGGCCCTCTGTAAATTGCCCCAAGTGTGTAGGGAATGGATGAGGAAGTGGAATTAGGTAGAACTAGTGTGAAGGAGTGGTCGGTGTTGACACGTTGGGCCAAACGGCTTGTTTCCGCGCTGTATCTCCAAAAGTCTAAAGTGGTTGCACTCTCGCCTTTGATGCAGAGTTGAGTTCAAAGCTGAGTGGGTTACCTGGGCTAACAGTCCCTGTGGTGTATTGAAGGAGTCCTTTGGATGCTGTGTTAGCCTGGTGGCTCGCGTAGTTGGGTGGGAAATGTCCCAATGCGCTTCTCACATATATGGCAATGCACCATTCACAGAAGAGCAGAAGAATTCTAACTCCTTTCCTAGTTCATACTTATATATAGACACTAAATAGATTACAGGTACACCACTGATTCTCCGGCAAATGATGGCCCGGCACCTCCAATAAACGAGAGAATTGCGTGTGATGCACGCTCTTTCAGGACATGCCTCCATGCTGAAAGAGTTCATTGTTTTTTTTTGTTAATTGTTAATTCTGTATTTAAGTTTCTAGCAGCCCATGGTGCTTGAGAGACTCAGGAGGGGTATAATTAGTGGATCAGTGGCGTATTGTTCAATTATTATTACGTGACCTGTTTGGCAGCGGCAAAATTGGATAATCCGGCAAGACTCTGGAACCAAGGGTGCCGGACGATGATGTACCTGTACATACTTAATGTTACATTATTTGTTTGCATGGTCTTGTTACGTTTGTCCGTAATCAGCAGTGGATTTGAGAGGTTATAGAAATCGCATGCTTTCTTTGTTGAACAGCAGCTGCATGAGGTACCTCCAGCTTTCACCCATAGACCTCACATCTGGAATTAGTCCATAACTCCTAAAATATAGACTTGGTGAAGACTGGGCGATAGAAATACCATTGCTCTGACAAGCAGGAAGCTCTCACTGAGTGATCTTATTTTATTTTGCTTCTTTTTATTCAATGACGGAGTTAACATTTTCAATCCACTAGCTTTGCTCCAGAACGTCCCACCATAAGAGCACTAGGGGGAACACCTTCATCGAGGAGGTTCAAGATGGCGGCTCACCACCAGCCTCTCACAGGGTGTTAGGGAGGGTCCCAGAGTCACTTGCATCCTAAAAAAAAACAATAGTTCAAACAAAAAAAAGTTCAAAACTTGTGAGAGCCAGTGTTTAGCCGCTGACTCAGAACATCAGACCAGAAGACAAATCAAATTTCTTCCCAAACTCATTCACTTTGGTAAAAAAAACTAGGTACATGGATTAGCTTTTTAAACAGTGAGATTGAGTGGTGTTACTGTTCAAAGGGGCCTGGGTGTCCTTGTACTCAATATCAGTTAACATGCAGATACAGCAGTCGACTAGGAAAGGAAACGGTATTGTGCATCTTCATTGCAATAGTGGAGACTTTGTGCGCCAGTTAAAAAGGGACCATATCTCAAGAACATATATAGTATGGACTCTTTCCCTAAGATATACATGCAATAGAGAGAGCGCAGCAAAGGTTGGCCAGTTTGATTCTTGGAGTGGTGTGTTAGTGTAAGGAGAGGTTATGCAAAACTGGGTTCATACCGCTGGGGTTTAAACCACCCAGGCAAAATATGAGGTGCTGCCCCTCCAATTTACGGTGGACCTCCAACCTCATCTATTGCATCCGCTGCTCTAGGTGTCAGTTGCTCTACATCGGTCCGTGAGACCAAGCATAGGCTTGGCGATCGCTTCACCTAACACCTCCGCTCGGTTCGCAATAACCAACCCGATCTCCCGGTTGCTCAGCACATCAACTCCCCCTCCCATTCTAAATCTGACCTTTCTGTCCTGGGCCTCCTCCATGGCCAGAGTGAGGCCCACCATAAATTGGAGGAGCAGCACCTCATATTTCGCTTGGGCAGTTTACACCCCAGCGGTATGAACATTGACTTCTCCAATTTTAGGTAGTCCCTGCTTTCTCCTTCTTTCCCCTTCCCAGCTCTCCCACAGCCCACTTTCTCTGCCTCTTCCTTTCTTCTTCCTGCCCCCCTCCCCACCCCCCACCCCCACATCAGTCTGAAGAAGGGTCTCGACTCGAAACGTCGCCTATTTCCTTCGCTCCATAGATGGTGCCTCACCCGCTGGGTTTCTCCAGCATTTTTGTCTACCTTTGATTTTCCAGCATCTGCAGTTCCTTCTTAAACGAGTACATTCAAAAGGTTTTTTTGTACATTTATAAATAATGAGGTACGAAAGGACATGGAGTTTGTGCAGCAAAATGACAGTGAGGTGAAAGATCTCATTAAACGACGGAGCAAGCATGAATGGCACACTCCCACTTCTATTTCTTATGTACTTGTGTCTTTTATGTGAAAACATTTTTCCTCATTCACTTCTGGTAAAACTGCTCAGATGTGCATCTTGTCCTCATTTGCTCCCTCAAACTCTCATGGATGAGCTTTTGTAACTTTAACTTCCCGTTCTGAAACAGTGCTGTCTGACGTTCATGGAGCCAGAATAATTGACTGCTCATAAAATATCCTACTTAACCCGTGCCCTTGGCAAATTCACCACTGTCTTGCTTTTATTTACCGTGCATGTATAAGAATTGGAAGACCATTCTCAACATCTCAGCAAGATGTGCTACCCTAGGTCTCTGCGTAGGACATACTGGGGCACTAACATAATCTGATGCCATCAGGAATTCCTTTAGTCTGATTCACTCACCTTCATCAATCACCCCAGATCATGCTTCAATGCCCAATGTCCTACCCTTACAAAATCCAGCAGGAGGCAACATATACATCTTGATTATCAAAAACACATTGCAATCCCAATCTATTACTTCCCAATTGGAACACTGAAAGTTAATAGTACATGTGCACATACTGAATATTTAAATCACAAACCCACAAGAGTGTTGATCATTATTACCTACTGATCATTGTCATTAAACTAATCTGAACTTTCAGTGAATCAGAAGCTAGTCTCATGGACTCAGAGCATGGGAGGAGTAACCCCCATGTTCGCCTCTGCACTGACCTCTTCGGCTCCTATCTGGAATTACACACGGTATTCCCAGTAACTCTCCTATCAGTCGTTAATGTTTTGCTGATTAGCCCAGTGGGAGGTAACCAGCACACAGGCTTTCTCTTACTTGGACTTACCATTCCCTCCACCTCCACAAACCCTCACCTCCAGCCGCTCCACTGCCCTTGACAAGATCCATATCACTCACTTCTATTAAAGGTGTTTGATATTTCTGTGCATTTATAACCATATAACCATATAACAATTACAGCACGGAAACAGGCCATCTCGGCCCTTCTAGTCCGTGCCGAACACGTATTCTCCCCTAGTCCCAATTACCTGCACTCAGACCATAACCCTCCATTCCTTTCCCGTCCATATAACTATCCAATTTATTTTTAAATGATAAAATCGAACCTGCCTCCACCACCTTCACTGGAAGCTCATTCCACCCAGCTACCACTCTCTTATGAATGATAATCTAACTAGTCAGCAGAAATGGAGCAAGTTTGGGATGGATACCTGATTTTATTCTCAAAGGAGCATAATATTATACATGCCCATAATATTGGTTGGGTGCATTGAACACACTCAGTACCAATGTAGCACAGAGTTAGACCTTCTACATATAGATCAATGCTCTTTCCATCTTATCCCATCAATCACACCCAGGTCAGGTACTCCACAAGTAAATTCACAGTAAATTAAAGCTCCCTCTACATTGTCCCCAGGCTGGGACAGCACAAGATTAGATACAGAGCTCAACTGCATCCATTGTGTTGGATTTTTTCTGCACATTGAAACACAGGCATCCTATGATTCAACGAGAAGGTTTGATGAAGCTAAGGATTAGGATCAAAAGAAGACAAATCCTCAAACATCCATCAAGTGCTCCCCGTATAGCATTTGGGCAGCGAGCTGGAAAATTGGAAATCAATGCCAATAATTCACCTGTTATCTATGCAGGCTTTGGAATTACAATGCATAATCTACTCAATATTATTAATCATGAAAGTGATGTCTGATCAATTAGCTGAATATCACCAGTGGATTTTATAATGTTGTTAAATATTACACCGCGTAGCTTCCGGCTGTGTGATAAATCCCCCCAAATATTCATGGTGCATCAATGGTCCCACACTTCCTGCTGAGCAGCTGATATCAACTGGGAATAACGCTGTTTAGATAAAAAGAGGACATGCTCTGAAGACCCAGTGGTCAGACAGCACCTGTGGAGGGGGGAAAGGAGTTAACATTTCAGTACCATGACAGAAGCTGCCTGTCCTGCTGAGGTCTTCTGGCTTCAAGCTGCATTTTGTATAGACCTCAAAAATGCCATCCAGGGTGTATGGACATTTGTGGAGCAAAGCATGTCGGATGCTATACTGATGAGGGCATCTGCAATGTGCACATGGAGTGGGCTGATTATCAATGTATAATGTTGGTATGAAGGCAGAGACCCCAACGTGGAACTCGACAACAGAGCCTCCCTTCACCTCACGTGCCCAACGGTGTTTTGCAGCAGGACAAATACACCCAGCCATGTCACCCAAAGGGATCAACAACTTCCTTCAGGCCAGCGCTGAGGTGGCTCCCAATTGCATAAACTCGGGAGAATTTTTGTCTTTGCACTATTATTTTTTTTATATATATATATATCTTATATAATGAACTTTTCTTGTTGTTCATTATGATGTTTACAGAATACTATGTTTACATATCTGTTGTGCTGCTGCAAGTAAGAATGTCATTGTTGCGTTTCGGGACATATGACAATATAACACTCTTCACTCTTGACTCAACATCTCTTAGGTATTAACATATTCCAAGAGGTCTCACCATCCCAGTCACCAGCCTAACTGGTCAACTGAAAATGGTGTTTCTCCAACTGCGGTGGGTGGAATTCAGGTGTACTCCAAATTGGGCTCCGGAGTTAAGGGTTTTCCCAAACTGAAGATTTCAATCTCTCACTTTGTTGCTCTCTGAGCCCTTCATACAAGGAAAAACAGGAGGAGGAGGAATGGCAAACTATCGGGCCTCTTGTTGAAAGGCGAAACTATGCATTTAATAGAGGCCTTTCATACTGCTGTGTGTACTGGGTAGACCCAGCTCCGTAGACACACATGGAAACGTTTGCAAAGCCTGCAGCTGAATATATTCTAAATGAGAGGGGGGGGGGTAAGGCAGGATTATCAAACAGAAGCAGCTTTCCATTTTCACCTCTGATGATGCTTTCAGGCTCCAGACCAAAACACACTCCTGGGACTTGTTTGATGTTTCACACGTTAACTTCAATCACGTCAAGTACTTTATGTTACACACAAGATAGAGGGACCACAGAGGAAATCAGACACAGTTCAACAACCTCTACCCACTGTTGAAATGTTTGTTTTGAATCACGAATGGTCTAGATTTGTATTTGCACCGCAAGCCAGACTCAATCTCATTTTAATCAGCTTGATAGCTGATCAGTGAGCTGTTTTGGTCAGCTAACAGCTGACATTGGAAGCATAACTTACACTTTTATTCCCTCTCTCCCTCTTCCAGTTCATTGTCACTCCCTTCTTCTCTCCCCATTCTCTTTCACTACCTGTACCTGACCCCTTTTCCCCTCACTATAACCCTTTCCTTCTATTCTTCTTACCACATCCTCATACTCACTCATCTCCCCCTCATACCCTTTTCCCTGTCTTGAAATTTCTCCCTGCTCCTCTCCTCTATCCCCCTATTCCTGTCCCCTTTATTATCCTTCTGCTTTATTCCTCTCCTCTCTTTCTCCCACTTTCTCTTCTTCCCTTTATCCTTTTCTGTTCTTTCTTTCTCCTCTCCCTTCACCTGCTCTCCTCATCTCCGCTCCCTTTCTATTTCCTCCTTCTCCGCTCTCCCACTCTCTAAAGAAAGATGAGCATCGTTGTGCCATATAGCCTTCCCCTCCATGTCTGTTCTGCCAAGATAGAAGATAGCATTGATCCTCCACCAACGTCCACTCTTCTTCTCCATCACATAGCCCTGGTTTCCAAATTTCCAAAAGGTTATTCCTCCTGGCCTTGAGAATTTCCACTAAGCCTCCTAATGGGCAGAATTCCAAAGATTCACAATCCGCTGAGTAAACAAAGTTCTCATCCCATTCTAACTGCACTGGGACCTCGGCCTCTGGTTTTAGACTCTCTAAACCCATTCTGCCAAACCCTCTCAGTAGGATCAATAAGATCTACCTTTATTCTGATGATACGTTAGGCTCAGCTACCATAATAATGGGAGGAAATCTCCTCATCCCAAGAAATGATTCAATACATTTATGCACAACCATCAATCTTTCATCGATATGGAGATCAGAATTGAAAACTGTACTCCAGGAGTACCCAGTTGTCCTCTCCGCTTATGCCTCCCTTTTCTCTTCTTTTCTCTACACTACTTTTTTCCTCCTTCTTTGATTCTCATTTCTCTGCTCCTCCTTACCCTCGTTTCCCCTTTCCCGTTCCTTTCTCTCCTTCTCGCTATTTGAATCTTACCCGCATCTCCCCCCCTCCTCCGCGCAATGTGGGAGCAACAGATTGGGGATGACAGGGGTCTCTCTCTGGGTAACAATACAAACACTGCTACGATTACACAAGACACTGGATGAATTTTTCTTTGAAAACGCACCATGCCTCACTAATTCATCCAGCTGCTTTATCATTGCTGGAATTGATTGGACATTGACCACAGGAGACACTGGAATGAATGTGTGCTGTATGGGATAAAGTCACAAATGAAGAAGCATTTCTAATGATTTTTTTTGTTGCCTTCAAAATCAATCGGCTCGGAATTACATTTCTTTAGATGAGCGCAGCATGGGTTGTTCTGAGAGGTAAAGATACATTCTATATCTTTATGAAATACAATTAAATAGATTTTTTATTCCAATTTATTTGAAAGGAATAAAAAATGGGAAGAGAAATTGAACTTTCAGCACCAGGGACACGACTTCTCTGAGCAAAGATTCAGCACAATTAGTACCAATAGCTATCAACCTTCTTCCTCAGACACCCATAGAGGTGGCACCCGCACCTTATAGCCTTGGAATGGGAATAGGACAGGAAAATGGTGTGTTTAGTTTAGTTTAGTTTAGTTTAGAGATACAGAATGGAAACAGACCCTTCGGCCCACCGAGTCCAGCCAGACCATCGATCGCCCATTCACACTGCTCGTATATTATCCCACTTTCGCATCCACTCCCTGCAAATCTGGGGCAATTTACAGAGGCCACTCACTGTACAAACCCGCACGTCTTTAGGACGTAGGAGGATACTGGAGCACGTGAAAGAAACCCATGTGGTTACTGGGAGGCTGTGCAAACTATGCACAGACAGCACCCGAGGTCAGGACCGAAACTGGGTCTCCGGCGCTGCGAGGCAGCTGTTCCACCAACTCACCCAGTTCTACCAAACACTTACATTTGAATTCCCTCTGTTACCATGTTAGCATTTAAAGGTATCTCTAATTGAATATGTCCAGAACGCTGGCTCCTAGTCCTATAATTTAAGCACTACACTACTGGATCCTCTGTTATTACCTGGGCCACACATTCGAAGCGTGTTCGAGTCGTAGACTCATCCAATGGGGAAACAGAGCTGCGGCACACTGTGCCTATGCCAACCAGCGACACAACTCCCATTCACCATCACTTAGTATGTAGTCTCTTATGACTTGGATAGTCAAGTGCACATCTAGATGCTTCTTCAATATTGGGAGAGTATGGTTTCTAGCCATCATTTAAGTGAAGGAGTTCTTCCACAGATGACAGTATGCAGCCATTGTAAGGTGGTTATTAACTATGTTTGCCTCTAACAAGGATATTTACCTGCAGGTTAAACCACTCCAGTATCATACAGCTCACTGGTGCAACAGAATCTAGAATACAGCTTGGATATGACATTCAAAGAGGCACTGTTGCTGTACAGATGCCTTGGGGCGAATGGAAAGGATCCACACGAGACTTCCAGAGCCAAGTGAGTTACCAGCACTGAAAGGAAAATCATTGAGGGGACATGAACCTGCTTCTGGGTCATAGAGTCATACAACACGGAAACAGGCCCTTCCACCTACCTGGTCATGTGGAAGAAGATGTCTTGTTTGTCTGAGTGTGGCCTGTATCCCTCCAAACCCTTCAAATCCATGTACTTGCCCGAATGTCTTTTATCTTGCAGCTCATTTCATATACCCACCATCCTCTGTGTGAAGATGTTGCTCCTCAGGATTCCTATTAAATCTTTTCCCTCTCATCTTTAACCTATGCCCTCTAGTACTCGATTCCCCTCTCCTGAGAAAGATACTCTGTGCATTCACCCTTTCTATTCCTTTTACGATTTGATTATATTGCGTATAGAAGTTTGGTCGCTAACTTACAGTTGCACAAGACATTCGTGAGGCTGCATTTCGAGCATCATGTTGAGATTTGATCACTCGAGATGGATGTCATTAAGCTGGAACGGGTGCAGCATAGATTGAAGAGGATATTGACAGGACTCAAGGGCCTGAGCTAAAAGGAAAGGTTGGGCTGGCTCTTATAGAGATGGATAAAATCGTGTGGGGAATTAGAGTGACACAGTGTGGAAACAGGCCCTTCGGTCCAACCTGCCCACACCAACCAACATGTCCCAGCTACACTAGTCCCACCTGCCTGCATTTGGTCCACATCCTTCCAAACCTGTCCTATCCATGTACATGTCTAACTTTTTTAAATGTTGAGATACTCCCAGCTTCAACTACCTCCTCTGGCAGCTTGTTCCATACACCAACCACCCTTTGTGTGAAAAGGTTGCCCCTCATATTCCGATTCAAACTTCCCCTTCACCTTAAGCCTATGTCCTCTGGTCCTCGATTTACCCATGGGCAAAAGACCCTGTGCATATTCCTCTCATGATTTTATATACCTCTATGAGATCACCCATCCTCCTGCACTCCAAGGAATAGAGTCCCAGCCGACTCAACCTCTCCCTATAGCTCAGACCCTCTAGTCCTGGTAACATCCCCGTAAATCCCCTTTCCAGCTTGACCACATCTTCTAGTGCCCAGAACTGAACACAATACTCTAAACACACTCGCAAACGTCTTACATAACTGCAACATGACCTCCCAACCTCTATACTGAATACTCTGACTGATGAAGGCCAATGTGCTAAACGCCATTTGACCACCTTATCTACCTGTGACACAAGCTTCAAGGAACCATGCAACTGCACTCCTAGATCCCTCTGCTCTACAACACTCTCCAAAGCCCTACCATTCACTGCGTTAGGGTAAATGAACAATAATCAGAGGATGTAGGTTTAAAGTGAAGGGGAAAGATGTAATAGGAACCTGAAGGGCAACTTTTTTCACTCAGAGGGTGGTGGGTATATCAAACGAGCTGCCAGAGGATGTAGTTGAGGCAGGTACTATAACAGGATTAAAAAACACGGACTGGTGCATGGATAGGAAAGGTTTTGAGGGATATGTAGCAAATGAGATTAGCTTAGATGGGGCATCTTCACCTCCACCATCTGGCCCCCCCATATCTCACTGACCTCCTCTCCACCTACCAACCCTCACGGTCCCTCAGATCCACATCAGCCGGTCTCCTCTCCATCCACAAGTCCAACCTCCGCAGTTTTGGGGACAGAGCCTTCTCCAGGGCAGCTCCCAGGCTCTGGAACTCCCTCCCCCAACTGATTCGCAATTCCGTGTCCCTCACCATCTTCCAGTCCCGCCTCAAGACCCATCTCTTCACCTCTGCCTATCCTTAGCCCCACGTCCCCTTCCCTTTTCATCTGTGCACTAATTGCCTCATATTGTGTTTTGAATTGTATTCTGTCTTTACTTTGTGTACTAGTCATGTCTCTACTATTTATTTCATTCCCCTTACATGTTTTTCCTCTACCTGCTAAATTTTTGTAAGGTGTCCTTGAGACTCTTGAAAGGCGCCCATAAATAAAATGTATTATTATTATTATTATTATTATTATTATTATCTTGATCAGTATGGACGTTGGGTCTGTCTCAGTGCTTATGACTCTATGACTATGACCTATGTAAGATCACCGCTCTACCTCCTGCACTCCAAGGAATACAGTGCTAGCCTGCCTATAGTTCAGGCACTGACGACATCCTCGTAAATCGCGCCTGCACCATTTCCAACTAAATGGCATCGTTCCTAAAACACAGTGATGCAAAGTTTACACAACACATTGTTATGTCTTGTACAACTATAACACAATGTCCAAACTTCTAAATTCAATTCTCTGACTTATGAAGGCCAGCATGCTAAAAGCCTTCTTCACCGTCCTATCTAATTGTGATGCCTCTTTCTGCTCCACAGTCAAGACTCCTACAATTTCTTCTCTGGTTCTCACAGTGTCCTCGGATATATCTTATCACCTGATTTTTCAACCTTCATATGTCTTATGTTGTCCACCCCCTCCTCAACTGTAATACAACCTGCCCCAAGCCATTTCCATGAACTATCCCAAGTTACCTGGTCTTCATATCATCATCTATGGTAAAAGGAGAGGAAAAATATTCATTGAGGAACTTGCTCATCTCCTATGGTTCTACAAATGGAAGACTATTTTGTTTATTAGGAACCCTATTCTCTCTCTAGTTATGCTTTTTCTCTGAATATACATAAAATCTCATTGTATGCTACTTCATCTTATTGGCCAGAGCTATCTTATGCCCCTTTTCGCCCTCCTGATTTATTTCTTAAGTATGGCCCTCAATCTCCTGTTTGGCTCCAAGGACACACATGATCCCAGCTGCCTATGCTTGATGCATGCTTCCTTCTTTTTCCTGATCAGAGCCTCACCACTAACATCCATTCTCCATCCAGCCACCACCCTCTCACAGACATCCCCTCTCTTTTATCCTCTTCCCTCCCTTTCCCACAACTCCACAACTGGGCGGCACGGTGGCGCAGCGGTAGAGCTACTTCCTTACAGCGTCAGAGAACCGGGGTTGATCCTGACTACACGTGCTGTCTGTACGGAGTTTGAACGTTCTCCCCGTAACCCGTGTGGGTTTTTCTCCGAGATCTTTGGTTTTCACCCACACCCCAAGGTTTGTAGGTTAATTGGCTTGGTGTAATTGTAAATATAATTGTCTCTAGTATGTGTAGGGTAGTGTTAATGTGTGTGGATCGCTGGTCGGTACAGGCTCGGTGAGCCGAGGGGCCTGTTTCCGCGCTGTATCTCTAAGCTAGAACTAAACTAAACTTAAAACACACTAGTTTTGTTGCCTTTCCCGATTCTGATTTTAAAAAGTTGCCTACTCCGCAGATGCTGCCCGACCTGTTGGGTATTCCAGCGCCCTCCCTCGTTATTTTCGGTTCCTCAGTGAGATAAAGGACAGTACATGGGCCATGACAAGAGTCAGCAGAAAGTGAGATCAGGTCCCGGTTGTAATTTTGTCATTTAACCTTTTGCAGAAACTGCAAAACTGCAGAGGTTAAATGAGGCGCACAATTGCAATTGGATGCTGTCTGAGTGGACTGGGTAACCCATTCTGTTTGCAGCAGAACACTCCATCAACCCTTCAACCTGACCAGATGAATTTAAAATAAAGCAGTGAACAATGTAATGAAGGATTGATGGCTGGAATTATGCAAACATTTACAGTCAGTCATTGCCACTCCACCTTCAAGGTCTTTTGGTGATGTTTCACAACCCATGTATGTTAACAATTATTTTCAGAGCTTTCTGACATATCCAATCAATCAACTTAATTAAACGGGAATAATCTATTTGGGAAGGAAAAATAAGGGATGAGTTTAGTTAGGATTCAAGTGTGTTAATGAGATAAGGGGATTATTCCAAAATGGACAGGAGATTGATGGACTGACAATCTTGTCAGTAAGGGCTGGAGAAAGATAATCCTTTGGATTCTCGATAATAAAAGCTGGAGAAGGGGAATTGGGGGGGGGGGGGGGGGGGGGGGGGTGCGTGCTAAGGTTTTTGGATCGCTGGCTGCAGGGATTTTTGGAGGCTCAGTTAGTCACACGAGTAAATCAGCAGGCTCACAGCAACGGAGGCAAAGCAAGTAAAAAATAAAAATAAAGGGAGAGAGGAACAGGAAAACACCAACCAGGCCAACTCCTCTGCTCTTTTCAGAATATTGCTGTGGGATCTTCACAGTATTCATGGAGGTGCAGCCAGGCTATCAATTCAGAGGGACTGCTAATTGAGGTGCTGGAAGGTTGCTCCTAACCACCATCAAGAAGCACTTGTTAGAAGGTGTAATGGTTTGGATATGGAGTCGCTGGTACGAAATCAGGCCATTCGGCCCATCGAGTACCAATCTCATTTACCAGCATAGCCCACTATGCCTTGGCAATTCAAGTCCCCATCCAGACACTCCTTAAGTGCTGTGGGAGTACATAGGTCGAGGATGGGTTGAACTGAATGGAAAGTGCACCAGGTTTTGGTGAAACATGAAGACCTGACATTTGGCAAAAGTAGAAAGCAATTCACAGGTTTTATGGTGCATTGGAGTAATGACTCGCTGGAAAGAAATAGATCCTGTTGATTGGTGAGACACTGGTTCACAAGGTTCAGGGTGCTACATCCAGTGTTCATTTATCACTGGGGGTTTGTACATCAATACGTTGAATTGGTGACTGCCCATGAACCCTGGCTCAAAAAGGGGCTTTGTGCCCTTTATATATGGTATGGGTGATTCAAACAGCCGTTCGAGGATCGCCGCTGAAGCTGCAGCAAAATTGAGGGGAGCTAGTTGCGTTAAATTGGGTCAAGTTCATTGTCCTATGCACAGGTGAGATACTTGTCCAATGCAGCAGCTTCACAGGCACATAGACCTAGACAACACACAAAAACATAAAATATACACAAACTACTCACAAAATTTTGCAAGGGTAAAAAGAAGACTGTGGAATAAAGGACATCAGTGCAAAACACAATTAGAAAACCAGTCTATTGCCGTGCAAGATGGTATGGTGTGTTACGTTGCTGAAGTAGGGCTGGGGGTGTGCGGGTTGTGTCAGGAGTCTGGAACCAGAAGCTACCAACCTGGAAATTATTTCATCCCACACGGCATTTCATTAGCACTTTCTAACTCGTTTTTCTTCAAGACAGCAAGGGATTAGAAAACCCTAGCAGCCAGCATCAGAGATCTCCAAAACATCAACACATACACAGATGCACTGACTCCAAAAGCATCTCTATCTTGACTAGCACGCCCACCACCATCATAGTGCTGAGTGATGCTCTGTCTAGACCTTTTCAGCGGATTACACATCCAGATCCAGATCCAGAACTGTAGGATAGCAGCTATTCCTGAGTCTGGTGGCGTGATCTCAGGCTACTGTACCCCCTGCCCGAAGGTAACAACGAAAAGGGGGCATGGGCTGGATGGTGAGGATTCTTGATGATTAATCCAGGCAACACCTCATGTAGATGCTTTTGAGGCTGTGGAAGACTCTGCCTGTGATGGTCCAGGCTGAATCCAACACTCTGCAGCCTCTTATGATCCTGTGCCTTGGCATTGCCATACCAGTAAACGAGGCAATCAGTCAGGATACTTTCTACAGTGTAAAAACAAGGAACCGCAGATGCCGTTTTACAATAAATGACACTGGAACAACTCAGTGGGTCAGGCAGCATTTCTGGAGAACATGGATAAGCAACGTTTTGGGTCAGGACCCTTCTTCAGTTTGAAGGCAGCAATCCTGGAGAAGTTTTGGATCAGGACATTTCTCAATATGATGAAGGGTCCAGATCTGAAATGTCCACTAACCACAATATCCATAGATGCTGCCTGAGCAGTTGAGTTACTCCAGCACTTTGTAATTGCTACAGAGCATCTGCAAAGTTTTTTTAGAGTATTTGGTGATATTAACGTTTAGATTTAGTTTAGAGAGATACAAACCGGAAACTGACCTTTCGGCCCACCGAGTCCGCGCCGACCAGCGATTCCCACGCACCATAATGTCCTACACACAAGTTATAATCTTTATCGAAGCCAATTAACCTACAAACCTGCACGTCTTGGAGTGTGGGGGGAAACCTGAGCACCCAGGGAAAACCAACGCAGTCACGGGGAGAACGTACAAACTCCATACAGACGGCACTCATAGTCAGAATCGAACCCGGTCTCTGGCACTGTAAGGCAGCAACTTCACTGCTGCTCCACTATTGCAAGATATGCAAGATCTGCTTAAACTTGTCAGAAGGTAGAGGCACGGGCACTGATCCGAATGTAGAACAGGATGCTGGCCTTGACCGTGTCTCAGGCAGGCTTATCCTGCAACCGCACCTGCCGCTGCATGCTGTCTCCTGTGTAATGCCTGTGCAATGGATTTCCGGCACCATTGCCTCTTCCTTTATATTTATTTTTAGACCGGTCCAGGCTGTGCTCAGAGACCCTGTAATGCAAAAGGTTCCATTTCCCCACCACTGACACTCCTCACTCTGGTGAGCATAAAAATTCATTACCGGAAGGCTGTTATCTGCCAAGCATCTTTCCAAACATCGATATTATCTACTGTCAGCACCAGACACCTGAAGAACAGATAACAGGTTTATCCATAATCCTTCAGGGGTGGAGAAAATGTGGTTTCAGCAAGATTGTGATACAGAATCTGAGTGGCTTCAGCCAATGTCACCATCTTAATGACTTTCTCACCTCCAACGGATTGTACGAGAACATTAAAACGCAACTGAGTCCATATCATGGACCTACATCAGGAAAACAACATCAGGGAGAGTGTTCAAATAAATAACCTGCGTTTGTTGAGTCCTCATTTATCACGTAATGAGCATAGAGATATACAGCATTGACACAGGCCCTTCGACCCAACTCATCCATGCTGATCAAGCTGTAGCTGAGCTGATCCCATTTGCCTGCATTTGGTCCATATCTAAATACTTCCTATTCGTGCACGTCCAACTGTTGTTTGGAGATCGTGATTATACCTGCATCTACTACTTCCTCTGACAGCCCATTGTATTTTCCCCAACACCCTCTGTGTGACAAAGTCACCCATTAGGTTCCCCTTAAGTCTTTCCACTCTCACCTTAAACGTATGCCTTCAAGTTTTAAACTCTCCTACGCTGAAATAAAAAAATTGCCATCTTATTAATACCCAGCATGGTTTAATAAACCTCGATAAGGTCACCTCTCAGCCTCCTTCGCCCCATGGTGAACAGTCCCAGTTTATCAAATATCTCCCTTTATCTCCTGCCCTTGAATCCTGTCAACATCTTTTTCTGCACCCTCTCTACCTTAATCACAACCTTCTCACAGTGGGATGATTGTATAACACAATGCCATGGTCTTTCTAAGGCTATCCTTACTGAAGGCCACCCCTGAATTACCCAGGCGTATCGCAGTGCCTGCATCCCAAGGGCAGGGATCTTCCTTGGTGCTTAGTTCATTCACTCATCAGGTTTGATGCAGAGTGAGCAGAGCTGGGTGGTGGGATGGAACCTCAGAGAGTGGCACTGATGTACACGCATTGTGTTTGCTCTCTGAAACTGGCAGAATAGGGATGGTATCAGGAAATCAGGGTCTGGATATAAGATCGGAAACTTGATGATGGCATATGGAAGTATAATGTGCATCTGGATGGTGGGTTTATATCTGAAGTTGAGGTCATGGTGGGTGTATAACTGAGGTCGGGTTTGTGGTGGGGTTTTGTATCCAAGGTCAATCTGAGGTTGGTATTTGATGCTGGATTGATATAAGAAGTTGGTATCTGGGAACTGGGATTGGTATCTGTAGTTGGGATATTGTGGTGCATTGGTATCTGGGTATTGGGATTGGTACCTGGGGCTAGTATTTGTAAACTGGCATTGGTTTCTGGGGTTGATATATTGTGCTGGGCTGGTGTTTGGGGTTGGGATTTGCTACTGGGATGGAATCTGGGTTCTGGGTGAGTACCTGGGGTTGGCATCTGGGTCCTGAGATTAGTATCTGGGGTTGGTATCTGGGTTCTGAGGTTGGTTCCAGGGGTTGTTATTTGGTGATGGGTTGGTATCTGGGTTGGTACATGATGCTGGGATGGTGCAAGGGTTTGGTAACTTGGTTTGGGGGTTAGTATCTGGACTTGGTGTCTTGGTCCTGGGATTAGTATCTGGGGTTAGTATCTAGATGAGGACCTGGCTTGGGGGTTGTGGGGGGGGGGGGGGTACAAAGTACAAAGTGGGACCTGGCTTACGGGAGGCGCCGCGTCAAAGAGGGTCCTGGTGTGTGGGGGGGGGGCTGGAGGGGCCGAGAACAAAGGTGGACAAGAGAGGACTATAATGAGTACTTTGTAACTTTGTCGGTGCCCTCTACGTGGCGACTCTTTGCATACCTTGTGTATGGTATGCAAAACAAAGAATTTCCCTGTGGCGTTTCACATGAATGAATGAATACGTTTATTGGCCAAGTATTCACATACAAGGAATTTGCATTGGTGCTCTGCCCACAAGTGACAACATGACATACAGTGACAGTAAGGAATGACACATAAAACATTATTGATTAAACATGTGAATACCAGAGCAAAAGGAGGCTACAGATTTTCGGTTATTGAGTAGAGCTACTACTCTTGGAAAAAAGCTGTGTTTATGTCTGGCTGTGGCAGCTTTGACAGTCCGGAGTCGCCTTCCAGAGGGAAGTGACTCAAAGAGTTTGTGGCCAGGATGAGAGGGGTCAGAGATGATCTTACCCGCTCACTTCCTGGCCCTTGCAGTGTACAGTTTGTCAATGGAGGGAAGGTTGCAGCCAATAACCTTCTCAGCTGATCAGACGATTCGCTGCAGCCTCCGGATGTCGTGCTTGGTGGCTGAGCCAAATCAGAGTCTCTACGATGGCTGTGTAGAATTGGACCATCATTGCCTGTGGCAGATTGTGCTTCCTCAGCTGGCGCAGGAAGTACATCCTCTGTTGTGCCTTTTTGACCGTGGAGTCGATGGTGGCTGCTCATTTCAGGTCCTCTAAGATGATGGTTCTCAGGAACTTAAAAGACTCCACAGATGTGACTGTGGTGTTGTTGATGGTGGGTGGAGTGAGGGCAGGGGGAGCTCTCCTAAAGTCTATAATGACATGTGATAATAAAGTATTAATCAAGGGTTCTGGGGTTGGTTCCAGGGGTTGTTCTTTGGTGACAGGTTGGTATCTACAAGCTGAGATGAAACGCTGGCTGGGTTTGTTGGGGTCCTGCACCCACTGCCCTTCACAGACATGCCGAAGAGCTCCATCAAACCCACTCTGCTGCAGCTAACAAGGACGCAGGGAATTACCCTAAAGAGGAGGTTCGCATCCCAGTTTCTGTGGAGCCATCGGAAATGCTTCACCTACATGGGGCACCCTGTCCCCGTATTCTTCTGCCGGTTACCACACGGCAACCGGTGAATGGTGGCGGTGACAGAATCCGCGCTTGCTGTGTGATTCGATGACTGACTCACCCACCGCTCCACCTTGCCTTCTTCTCTCGACTGTCAGTTGAACAAAGCTTTGGTTAGAGGAGGCCTGGCTGATGTCTCTCACTGCTTGTGCAGTGATGGATCAGTTGGGTGGCAGAGCGCTGATTGATTGAAGTCTCTGTCAGTTGCCCTTTGCAGGTCATTAGCTGTCTCTGACAAACACATCTGCAGGCTTTCAATCAGCCTGCAGAGCACAACAAGTGCAGAGAGCAGGAGAAGCTAATTGGCCTCAACAAACCTGTGCCGTAGGTCAGAACACTCACCCACTGACCCTGTCCATGCATCCCTCTGCATCCAGAAACACGGTGATGTCCACACCCTGCGTACAACCTCAACGATGTGGCCTAGGGCACTGCAAACCCACACTGGCTGCATTTGCCCTGATTTTAAAATCAAATGTTTACTTTAGCATTTCTTCCTGTAACATGGTCATCAGGGTTGAGCGTCAGGATAGGCGCAGCGGTAGAGTTGATACTTTACAGCGCCTGAGACCCCGGTTCGATCCTGACTACAGGTGTTTGTCTGTATGGAGTTTGTATGTTCTCCCCGTGACCAGCGTGGGTTTTCTCCGGGATCTCCGGTTTTCTCCCACACTCCAAAGACGTACAGGTTTGTAGGTTCATTGGCTTGGTATAATTGTAAATTGTCCCTAGTGGGTGTAGGATAGTGTTGGTGTGCGGGGATCACTGGTCAGTGCGGACTCGGTGGGCGAAAGGGCCTGTTTCCGCGCTGCATCTCTAAACTAAACTAAACATAGAGCAAATGTTGCTGGTCACTATGTTGTTGTTGTTGCTCGTAGAGCTGCTGTCTCACAACTCCAGCAACCTAAGTATGTTTCCGACCTTCAGTCCTTTCTGCCTGGAGTTTGCACGTTCTCTCAGTGAGTACATGGGTTTCCTCTGGGTGCTCCAGTTTCCTCCCATGTCCCAGAGCTGTGTGGGTAGGTAGTTTAATTGATTACTGTATATAGCCCCTTGTGTGTAGGTGAGTAGCAAAATCTGGGGAGAGTTGATGGGAATGTGAGTGGAACAGGTTACAGGGAAATTAGGGAGGATGGGATGGTATTGCTGTGTGAGCTGCCAGAGACTCAATGGGCTGAATGGCCTCCTGTGTCTTCTGAGGAGCATACGTGTTCATTCAATGTCATTCAACGTTGAACAGAAGTCCAGGTATCCTTCACTAACAGACATTAAATTATTTTGCTTTTTTACAGTAATCTGCCATGTTTTTTAGCCATGGTATCTATCCATTCAAATGTCCTTCAAATTACTCGATTTTGCTGAATTTGGGCTTTTGCCTCGCTGTAGAGAGATATCATCCCATAATTTGAGTTTACTAGTTCAGTCCTAATACCACGGTGCTCCAAAACTCTTCTAGCAGACCTGTTGTGGCCAAATCAATCTTCCTCATTCAGACTTTAAGGACTCATTGCAGCATAGACAAGCCCAGCTCATGCTGGACAGCAGCACTCAGGGATGGAAACAAAAGATGCTGGAAAAACTCAGCAGGTCGGACAGCACCTGTGGAAAGAGAAACCCTTCTGAACTGCTGATTGTTTCTCTCTACACAGGTGCTGCTTGACCTGCTCAGTTTCTGTTTTAGATTTCAAAGAGGTGATGTATGTGTCCTTTCAAGCTTTACTGCTTTACTGATGTCAAACCATGCTTTAGCGGTGATGTATGTGTCCATTCAAGTCTAATGATATCCATGACAAGGCCTGTGTCTCTGTGGTTCCCAGATAACTTCACCCCATCGGCCTTTGACTGAGAATTCTTCTCTAGTTCCTTTGTAGTCTATTCTATGTCTGTTGCATCTTTCAGTTTGAAACCTTCGCCTTCAGGTCTGCATTATACTTTTATTTTACATTTACTTTCAGGATCGATGACAAGCATTTATTGCCCATTCCTTGCAGTCTCAACCCCGTTTGATGAAAAGCTACCAATGTGAAACATTAATTCAGTTTGTCCTTCCACAGATGCTGCCTGACTTGCTGAGTGTTTGCAGAATTTCATATATCCAGCACCCCCGCAGTAAGTTTGCTTTGGAATCCACAGGTCCCGGAGACATGAGGAGACACGTACGACTGGAAGGACCACCTTACCTCCCATCAGGAACAGTAAGCCAGCCACGTACTGCATCAGGCCCCGATCCCAACAGCAGCCAAGGATCCCGATTATCCAGCCAAAGAGGATGATGGCAACGGCCATTCCCATGAATCCGGCTGTCATCCGGCGGAGATCTGTGGAGGGAGGGGGAGAGAGAAGGCAAGGCTCAGTAAGCTTCATGGGGAACTGTCCTTGCTCCCAGTGCTGCCGTCTGTTGTCCTAAAAGATCTGCTTGGATAATTATTCTGTTTGTCGTAGAGAGTCATAGAGTCTCACAGTGCAGAAACAGACCCTTCGGCCCACCATGTCCATGCTGACCTCTGTACTTATCTATGCAGCCCCATTTACCAGCATTTAGGCCATAGCCTATACTCCTGCAAGTTTAATATTGTAAGGTCCTAAAAGAATAAAGAAGTTGCGCAGAAGGCTGAAACATTCCCGGCCTTACCTTCCAATATCACAGTTGAACAACTGATACAGGCGCAAATCAAGTCACTTGAAATTGTAGAACTTAGCGTCAAATCCACAATGAGTTTTGCATGTTTTCCCTCTTTTTGTAGTTAGGTTTATTGTCACTCTGATAATGGGGGAGGTGCGGGACAGAAAGGTCAGCATGGGAATGGGAAGGGGGGTTAAAATTGTTAGTGACAGGGGAATGCAGTGGGCCTAGGCAAGCGCTGGAGTGCAAGCGCTCAGCGAAATGGAAAGTAAGTCGGCAGGGGGTGGTTTGGGTGGGAAAGGATGAGTAAACCAAGGAGTTGCAGAGGGAGCGGTCTCTGGGGAAGGCAGAAAGGGGCGGGGACGGAAAGATGTAACTGGTGGTGGGATCACATTGGAGGTGACGGAAATGTCCAACACATCATCCTCCCAGGATGTTCAGGTTTCACAGGATGCTCAGGTTTAAGATTAAATAGATTTCTGAGTGGGCCATGGGGGTCATGAAAAGTAATTTCTGGGTCTGAGTTTCTCGTGTCAGAAGCTGACATTCTAGAAGCTGAGGCAATCCCCAAAAGTGGAGGATCTCCCTCGGTACTAAGATGTCAGCCAGTGCAACCTCTCCCATGGCTCAGGAGGGGCTGGGACGTGTATTCCATGCCTGCTCCCAGCTGAATATATAATTCCAGCTTTTGCAGGCTGAGGATCTGGCATCCGGCATCCAGAACCTTCACCGGGACAGAGGGGGGCTCACCATCCCGAACTGCCAGGCATGTGGAGGGAGGTCAGGGTCATCCGACAGTCCGACACGAAGACAGGAGTGTTACTGACTCGGCCAAGCTGACACTAGTTCCTGCAACATTCTTCAGAGTGGGATCATACTCTCAGAAGTACCTGAGGTGTGAACATTATATTCCAATACCCACGGACGACTTGCTATGCGACTTGATTAGTACGGGTGTTAGAGGTTATGGGGAGAAGGCAGGAGAATGGGGCTAGGAGTGTTGAGATAGATCAGCCATGATTGAATGGAGTAGTAGACTCGATGGGCCGAATGGCCTAATTCTATTCCTATCACTTATGACTTATGATGATCTTATGCAGAAACTCTGTACGTTGTGTCATGGTGTGGCATTAAACAGGGCCCGTTTCTGTCCTTGCAAACATATAGCAAGGAAACAGGCCATTAGGCCCACTAAATCCATGCTGACAAGTATGCACCCATTTTCCCAATATTGTTCACCCCATATTCCCATCATATTCCACCACCCACCCATGTACTGGGGACAGTTTACAGAATTGATGCTATGCCACACAGTGTTCCAGTTGGCTATCATCTCTTAGCTAGACACAAGGGACCTGCAGATGCTGGAATCCTGAAACAAACTCCTGGAGAAAGTCAGCAGGTCAAGAAGCATCTGGGGTGGGAAACAGGCAGACGTTGTTTCAGGTCGAGTTATTTCCTCTTCAGATGCGAGATGCCTAATCTGAGGAAAGACATTCTAGCCATAGAGGGAGTACAGAGAAGGTTCACCAGACTGATTCCTGGGATGTCAGGACTTTCATATGAAGAAAGACTGGATAGACTCGGCTTGTACTCGCTAGAATTTAGAAGATTGAGGGGGGATCTTATAGTAACTTACAAAATTCTTAAGGGGTTGGACAGGCTAGATGCAGGAAGATTGTTCCCGATGTTGGGGAAGTCCAGAACAAGGGGTCACAGTTTAAGGATAAGGGGGAAATCTTTTAGGACCGAGATGAGGAAAACATTTTTCACACAGAGAGTGGTGAATCTGTGGAATTCTCTGCCACAGAGATAGTTGAGGCCAGTTCATTGGCTATATTTAAGAGGGAGTTAGATGTGGCCCTTGTGGCTAAAGGTATCAGGGGGTATGGAGAGAAGGCAGGTACAGGATACTGAGTTGGATGATCAGCCATGATCATATTGAATGGCGGTGCATGCTCGAAGGGCCGAATGGCCTACTCCTGCACCTATTTTCTATGTTTCTATGTCTTCCACCATCCCTTAATGTCAGTGTCAGTCTGGCTGCCCCTCGCTGCTTATCATTGGCACAACTTGCTATGCAAAAGGCGCCATGCAAATGCAAGCTGTCATTTGTTTGCTTGCTTCATCTGTCAACAACCTTCCAATCTCAGTCAGCACTGCAGCTGAGCTCAAATCTGTCCTCCCTAAAGCCTCTCGGGTTCATGTTGTTTGTGTACCGCTCGCTGCCTCATCATTTCTCACGTAAAACCATAAAAGTGTTCAAGGAATGAATGGAACGGTACACTTCTCCCCTGAGTATAATCCAGCACTGCTTAATTAGGGCCTTGACATTAATTAAATGCTGAATATAAAATGAGAAATTAAATGAAGTATCTTGCTGACAGTATTATTACATTTATGAAACTAAGTGAAGCCAGGCAGATAGATTTGCAATAAAGACATATCTACGGGAAACCAGCTGGAAGCTATGAGCATTAGGTAACGTTTATGTTATTGGTCTGGTTGTTGAGTTCAAATCCTTCTGAGACAGTTTGAGCATTTCAATTCGTCTTAACACAAAATTAACTGCAAACGATAAAATCCTGTTCTCAATAAAACTGGGTATGAGCTGGGTTGTAACATCCATATGGTGCAAATGGGAAAGGAAATCAATGGCTTGCGGCCAGCCTGCCTCCAGTCTCACACTGTGGCTGGCCCTTGACCATGCTTTGAAAGGAAAGGTCCTTGTCAGATGCTCCGTGACAGATGACTCTCTGATTTACGCACTGTTCCCAGGGACACATTCGGGGATGGACGTCAGATGCTGTTGGAAGGTCATCAACTCGGTGAAAGACGCTCTTTGGTCTGACCGAAATTTGTTGACCTCCCAGCGGAGCGAGATGTCCGTCAGGGAATGTTGTCGACTGGCCTGCTCCAGACTGCAGGAGTACGAGCTGAGGGATGCACTGAAGCTCGGTGCAGCCAACGCAAGGCTCTGTGGGGGAGGACAACACTCCAGGGTCTTTCCGTTGCTGCGTGTAAAGGGGCAGGGTGTGGTGGGGGCGGGGAGGGGCAGGAGGATAGGATTGAGAGGGAAATATAGATCAGCCATGGCGGAGTAGACTTGATGGGCCGAATGGCCCAATTCTGCTCCTAGAACTTATGAACTTATGAACAGGGCCAGGAGGAAGAAGACACCCATCGCTCGTTCTGACGTTGCCTGTCACACGCTCAGACACGGAGTAAATGCGTCTGCAGTGGGGTTTTGACTGGAGATCTGCTCATGCTGATTTGTGGTGGAAGTACGTCAGATGCCAACTACCCAGGGACAATAACCCACACAGTTTGCTTAGACTGAAGGAAGCACCACATAGACAAGGGGTTATAGATGTACTGGGCCAATTGTGTGGAACTTGGAAGGAGTCCAGCTTCAACTGATGAGAAAACAATTCTTCACACAGAAGTTGGTGAATCTTTGGAAATTCTTTGCCCAGGGGTGGTGTGATGGATCAGTCGTTGAACACAGTCAAGACAAAATCAATACTGTTTAGACTGTAAGTGAGTCAGGGGAAATCGGGTTCAGTTTACTTTAGAGATGCGGCACAGAAACGGACCCTTCTGCCCATCGACTCTGTGCCGACCAGCAATCTCCATACACTAATACTATCCCACACACACTGGGGACAATTTACAATTTTTACCGAAGCCAATTAACCTACAAACCTGTACGTCTTTGGAGTGCGGGAGGAAACTTGAGCACCCGGAGAAATCCCACGCGGTCTCGATGAGAATGTACAAACTCCATACAGACAGTATCCACAGCAATACCCATAGATTGAACCCGGGTCTCTGGCACTGTAAAGCAGCAGCTCCATTGCTGTGCCACCGTGTCGCCACTTAGTGAGGGAAAGCGGTGCAGAGGGATCGGGTCTGCCAAGATCTTGTTAAATAGTGCAGCAGCTACTGTAGGTCCATTGACGACCTCCTCAGCCTTCTATGGCAATTGCTGTCAATAGTGTAAATGCCAGGAAAGGCAAATGGGAGTGGTTAGGCTCTGTCTCACAGGTGACGATAGGTCTTATTTCCTAGGTCAGCCCAGAGATGAATGTTGTTCCATTTCTTGCGGCATGGACTGCTTCATTTCCTGCCTGTCAATGCGATTCAGGCATTCTTCACTGGATGCATGATGCCCCCAGCCTTTACTGAACACTGCAGGTGTGGACAGCATCCTCCACACCTGCGTGTGTATATACACACACACTGAACTTTTTTTCCCTTCTCTCGTTTATTATATGGTTTACAGCGTACTATATTTACATATTCTGTTCTGCTGCTGCAAGTAAGAATTTAATTGTTCTATCTGGGACATATGACAATAAAACACTCTTGATGCTGAGAGTGCTCCCCCCCTTCCCTTTCACCACTCTACCGCCCCCTATCATTCAGCAGCTCCCATCAGGCGTCCCACACAGCTCACAGATTTGGAGGACTTAACGGACAGTAACAAACACCTCTCCCATCTACGATGCAAAGCGTCTTTTAAAGGGTGTGTGATGTACCCTGAATGCTCGTGGATCATGACCGTCTCCCATATTACAATATAGATTGGTATTGGTGTTGGCTTATTATTGTCACTTGTACCAAGATATGGTGCCTGCAGGCAGATCATACCCATATGTACAAGCATGCCATACAAGTGGTGCAGGAAGTGCAAAATATGGTGTTACAGCTACAGAGAAAGTTCAGATTAAAAAGTGCAAGGGCAGCAACAAGGTAGATTGGAGGATGAGCAATACATCCTTAGCTTGAGAGAGATCCGTACAGAAGTCTAATAACAGCAGGGAATATAATATTTAGGATGCTAGCATGGTTTCATTGTACATGTTTTTCTTTTATTAGACAGGCTTTTGATGAGCGTGAGGAGCTAGGAGGATATCCTAGAGTGGATATCCCTTTATCCCCAACCTCCCGCCTTCAATCAATGTAGGCAGTGTGGATACAACAAAGGGCTTCAGATTCTGGAAGATGGGAATGGGGGGAATGAGAAAAAATCTGTGTAACTGTGGTTGGGAGGAAGATGAAAGATGGGCGATGTCAGCGAAACTGGGAGCATCAGAAGAAGAGAGAAAAGAACAAAGGAAATACTGGTTACCTGAAACGGGGAAATGCTACATTCATACCATTGATATGAGGACTACCTGGGTGTAATATGAGGTATTGATCTTCGAAAGGGCCATTGACTATCTCACTCAGACACCTTCCTTCATCTGTCCCAGATGAATAGTGGAGATGGCTCTAATGGTCTGCTCCAGTCCTAATCTTCTATGCCCATTTTATTCTCTTTAAATGGCAATTGACTGTTTTCACTCAGACACCTTCATCTCCAAGGCTCTACTGATTATCAGTCACGTGCCAGGCTAAAAAAGTGCTTACCCAGAGAGAAAGTTCAGGACATTTGTACGGACTTATTGCATGCCCTCAGGCCGCAGACTGACATCACACCTATTGTCCCATTGATCAAGCGCAGTTTGATTTCTTTATTATCTGATTATTCCTCTGCTCGACATGCAATATTCAGCTGACAAGCGGCATAAAGGAGTTGGCATGGGAGGCAGGAGATTGAATCTGGGGGAGCGGCTGGTGTCAGGTACACCGTGGAATTAAATTTTTGATGTTGTAAATCACTGGGGAAGGTGAATGTTCTCAAGGACGTCATTTTTGCAGTGTCATTTATTCTGAGCCTGGCCGTGTTCAAGTTCCATCTCACACGAGACAGGGCAGAGTCAGATCGACCCAAGGCAAGTCTTCAGATAAGGAGTTGGGCAGACAATGAGTTGTGGAAACTGCAATTAAAGACAGCCGCAGAATGCTTGCTCATCCAAAACATGGTCACTCAGGCCTTCAGGCCACATCTGACAGTCGGTTAGGTCAAGGAGGTGGCTCTAGAAATCGTGAACGCATTGGTGATTATTTTCCAATGTTCTATAGATTCAGCATCAGTTCCTGGGGATTGAAAGGTAGCTAATGTTATCCACTTTTCAAGAAAGGAGTGAGACAGAAAATGGGGAATTATAGACCAGTTAGCCTGACATCAATGGTGGGGAAGATGCTGGAGTCAATTATTAAAGACGTAATAACGGTGCATTTGGATATCAGTAAAAGGATTGGACCAAATCAGCATGGATTTATGTTGGGGAAATTCTGCTTGACTAATCTTCTGGAATTTTTTGAGGATGTGACGAGTAAAATGAAGGAGAGCCAATGGATATAGTGTATCTGGACTTTCAGAAAGCCTTTGATAAGGTCCCGCACAGGAGGTTAGTGAGCAAAATTAGAGCATAAGGTATTGGGGGTAGGGTATTGACATGGATGGAGAATTGGTTAGCAGACAGGAAACAAAGAGTAGGAATAAACGTGTCCCTGTCAGAACTTTCTCAGAGTTAGGAAAAGAAAGAACATTTGTTAATTTTAGGTGGGGATGAATTGATAGGACATGTGGAATATCTCTCATAGGATGAGTCCAAATGGGTTAATTTGGAAGTTTCTAACCAATTTGGTCTCATTCTTCAGGGATGTTCCCTAAGTCCTATCCATCCCTCCTCTACCTTTTCTCGTACTGAAATCGAACATGTTTTTTCTAAACAACCTTGCGTGCAAAATGTTTCTATAACTATGGATGCTGACTGACTTGCCGAGTTTTCCCAGCAATTTTGTCCTTATTTCGGGGATTTAGCATTTACATTTGCAGATGAGCAATGCTATAGCTCGAAGGACATTTCTTATGTTGCATTTCAAACTGCCAGTTTACAAACAAAACGAAAATCTGTTATTTTTGGAAATTCCTCCTGAAATTCAGAAGGAGGGCGGGGATGGATGTGTCAAAATAGCGTGGGAAAACCTGGCTCATTATCCTTGGGCACTCTTCACCAATCCTAAAGGAGAGATCTTGCAAGGTCAGGCAAAGTTCACCCCAAAGTTGCAGTTAATGCATATATAGTTATTTGCGTATAACCACGTTCCCACATCCAAGAGATCATTCTGTATGATAAATATTCAGTACTGATGACTGCACATGGAAGTTATGTGGATATGACACCCTGCAACTGATGTTCATTAAATTTTCAGACTGGATAAACTGAAGATTTTAATTCATAATTCACGATGCGGGGGTCACTAGCAAGAAAGGATTTATGGTTCACCGCTAATTATGCTTGTGAAGGTGATGTGAGAGCTTTTTTGAAAGATGCCAGTCCTTTTGATGAATGCAGCTTCACACTGCTTCCAGTGAGGAGTTCCAGGACTTAGACCCAGCAATGAAAAGAGAGTAGTGTGATTGTGAATATTGCCGTGGACATTCATTCATTCACAGTGGGTAGACTGGTGAGGATGAGACCAAGTAGGTTAATTCTCCCATGTTGGCTCCTTCATTCCCTGCTGCAGACCCAGTCTGGCAGTTGTGTTCTTCAGGACACGGCCAGTTTGGTCGGTGCTGGTGTGATCAAACCAACCTTGGTGATTGGTATCGAAGTCTCCTATCCAGACTACATACCCTGCCCTTGCGACTCCCAAGCGATAGACAACGGGGCGGAACGTTGGCGCAGCGGTAGAGTTGCGGCTTTACAGCGCCGGAGACCCAGGTTTGATCCTGATCCTGTCTGTACGGGGTTTGCATGTTCTCCTCACTGGTTTTCTCCGGGTGTTCCGATTTCCTCCCACTCTCCAAAGACATGTGAGTTTGTAGGGTAATTGGCTTTGGTAAGTTGTAAAATTATCCCCAGTGTGTGTAGGTTAGTGTACAGGCCGATCGCTGGTCGGCGCGGATCGGGTGGGCTGAAGGATCTGTTTCCGCGCTGTATCCCTGAAGTAAAGTCTAAAGAATATCTGAGTCTTCAGCAGACGGATGTTGTAGGTGGGAATTAGTTGGGGCTTGCTTCCCTGTTTGATTCGAAATCACAAGACTTAATTGGGGTTCAAATCAACACTTTAAATTCCAAGGACTACTCTCTCCCACTCTGCCGCCACCACTGCTGTGACTGAATTTACCTAATGATTATGATGGAGCGTCTCGCACATTGTACGATTGTGCCAGGCTATTGCTTGACTAGAACAGTTCTCCCAGGTTACGCACCAGTCCTCTAGCGCTGGTGAGGAGGACTTCTCACAATCTCCTGTGCTGGCAGCACCGTGAATCTGGTCAACACTGGTGGTATGTCAGGTAAACGCACAGTGTCTTGTGCCCAGAGTAGGGGAATCAAGAACTAGAGGACATCAATTTTCAGGTGAAGGTGGAGGGGGGGGGGGGAGTGAAGATTTAAATAGGAACCGGAGGGGTAACATTTTTACGTAAAGAGTGGTGTGTGTAACGAACAAGCTGCCAGAGGAGGAGGTTGAGGCAGATACTACTGCGACATGTAAGAAACATTTGGACAGGTACATGGATAGGATAGCTTTAGAGGGATATGGGCCAGGTGGGGCCAGTTTAGATGGGGCATGTTGGTTGGTGTGGAGAAGTTGGGCTGAAGGGTCTGTTTCCACACTGTATGACTCTAAGCCTCTATTGAGCTGAGGGAGGAGCCGAGAATCATCGACTTTGGGAGTCCCATGGTCACCAAACGCCTCAAACCTTTTCTTCCCCACGGGGTTGGATTGTGCGACAAATGACAAAGTTGAGCTTGTGTAATCCAACGTTTGACCCATCGCAATCATTGCCTTAGTTTTGGGGAAGTTCCTCAAAAGAATTGAGAACCTCTAAATGGAACTAGGAGATATCCAAACATAAATACCGATGCAAAGAAATAGGACTGAAGATACATCGTAAAGAGAATACTGCCCCTGTCCCACTTCGGAAACCTGAACGGAAACCTCTGGAGACTTTGCGCCCCACCCAAGGTTTCCGTGCGGTTCCCGGAGGTTTTTGTCAGTCTCCCTAATGGTCGAAAGTGGTTTCCGCTTCTTCTATGTTCCGGCGATTATTTTAAAAAATTCAAAACCGGCTGCGACTAAAAATAGGTTGCCGTTTTAAAAATCGGTAATTTTTTAGTCTAAGCCGGTTGCGATGCTAGTTGAAGGTGGTTGCCGGAGGTTGCAGGTAGTGGAAGGTCTTACCAAGAGGTTTCCTTTCAGGTTTCCTAAGTGGGACAGGGGCATTTGGGTGGAGCAAGTGTTGCTGGACCGGGGGTGTGAGTGAGCACAAGGGCGATCGTGAACTGTGAAGACACGTACAGTATGGCCAGCAGATCCTAGGGTGAGGAGAATCGTTTCAGTCACAGAATGAGGTGACGAGTGTGATTGGGAATAAACCTTATTAGACAAAGTGGCTGAGCAGCTGTCAAAGAGATGCACAAATTGGACACAAATGGAAATTGTTTGCCTTGCATTTTGTCCCCCTCGGGGAAGAAATAAATTTAGACCCACGACTCAGTCTGAACGTGAAAGGAAGTCAGTGCTGTGGATAAAGACTCCACTGATAGGAATTCAAACAACCAATTGGCATCTGAAACCCAGAGGCACTGCAGCAAATGGAGCAGTAACAATTCCAGCATACGCTCATTATAAAGTACTGGAGAGACGTACACATCATTCACTGCTGTCAGCCCTTACTGTAATGTGATGCATTTTCACCATATCTTTGAGTCAATACATACCTTCCTATCCATCCATCCACCTACCTACGCCCTTCAAATTGCTCACATATCAATGGATCAGGCTTTAATAAGCTATGATCTTGCTGCGGATGAATAGATTTAATTGTCGTTTAGACTGAAACCTGGCTCAATGTTGGTGGCACCTCACCACTCTCTGAAGCCTGGTCATATCTTCAAGCAGCTGGCCTTTTGTCAGTGAACCCCAGTCTGACCAGTTGGACCCATCTCCCTATTCCAGCATTTCCTCGTGTACCATTCCGCTTGCCTCGTCCAAGTCTCAACCCAAGCTTCCACTATTCCTGTCCCTCACTCTCTGGAGAGAGCGCCTTCTCACTGATATCCTCCATCCCAACTCTTCACTCTTCTCCTGATAGACACAAAAAGCTGGAGTGACTCAGCGGGACAGGCAGCATCTCTGGAGAGAAGGAATGGGTGAATGGGAGAGAAGGAATGGGTCGAGACCCTTCTTCAGACCAGACAGGGAAGCAAAATATGAGATGCTGTTCCTCCATTTTGTGTTTAACCTCACTCTGACAATGGAGGAGACCTAGGACAGAAAAGTCAGTGTGGGAATGGGAATTACAGGGATTAGCAACTGGGAGATCAGGTAGGTCCAGGTGAACTGAGCGAAGGTGTTCAGCGAAACGATGATCTTCCGTCTCCCCAGAGATGCCGCCTGTCCCGCTGAGTTACTCCAGCCATTTGTGTCTAACTTCGATTTAAACCAGCATCTGCAGTTCTTTCCTACACTCTTCTCCAGTTCACTGGCTCCAGTCCTCACATAATATTTTCCTCTACATAAACTCTTCACCCCGTTGGTCTTGAGAACCTTCTTGCCTATTCACCTCTAGCTTGTGCACAAATAAAGCCATCGACAACCACTTTGTTGGATCTATCATCACCCAAACCCTACTCTCTCTTCCAGTTTTACTTCTTTCTGGGTCCATGCCGCAAGATAAATATTCACCCCTTATTCACTCATCATGAATATCCAAGCCCACCCTTTGCCCTCTACTACCAAAACACCCCAATGGTTTTCTCCTTCCTTGTTGCATATTTGTACAATCTTTGTTCTCTTTGCTTTCAAATTAGAGACATTTTTGCTTTTCTCTCATTTGAAGGCACCTCTTTGGCATCCCTAATGATGTTTATTCCCAATACGGAAGATTTCTGCCCAAATTCCTGCAATTTCCTCCCTTTTTTTCCCCTCAAGAATCCTCAGATGCATCTTAATCACCCATTGAGATTCATTCCTTTACTAAGCTCCGCAGCTGTTTGGCAGCCTTACTGCCATTACAACCTCTTCCTTTTCAGATCAAACAAATTATCCATCTCTCGCCTTGAAGAAGCACCGCATCATTAACATATTTGCCACGTAGTACATGTGTCCTTCACTCACCCAATTCCACTTTCAGTGAGCCATTTTAATCCTTCAAGCATTCGTTTGATAGTTTAATAATGAATGGTTTGCCATATTGTCTTTGCCTGTTTTAACCCTTTTTACATTTCAGGGATGTGATCTGTTAACATGTTTGAGCCATTTTCTTCATGGAATTTATGAGTTTCTTTGTATTCCTACTTAGAGTTTTATTAAGCCGACTACTGCAACTATTCCCTTACCTAACAGTCGCAGATCAGTACTTTTACCTTGTCATTCAGTCACAGGTAGATACAGCATCAGCCCACTAGCCACTATGCTAGCCATCGAGTGCCCACCTTTACTAATCCCATTTACCAGCGCTTCATCTTTAGCCTTCCATGCCATGGCAATTGAGGTGTCATCTAGATATTATATTTAACCAGGCAGGCAGGCATGCCTTTAAGTTTGGGGACAGGTGCCTGTGATGCCACATATTGGTGTAACTGGTTTCAGAATCATCTTCTTGTGGCAACTCTCCTAGAGGCCAGGGACAATACATCAACATATCCAGTGAACAAAGCTAATATTTAGCATTTGGTTGGCAATTACATAGAACAGTACAGCACAGGAATGGGCTCTTTGGCCCACAATGTTTATGCCAAACGTGATGCCAAGCTCAACTGATCTCATCTGCCTGTTTATGATCCATATTCCTCTATTCCTTGTGATTCCATGTATCTATCTAAAAACCCCTTGAACGCCATTATCGTATCTGTCTCCACCATCACCCCTGGCCTCCATCACTCTCTGTGTAAAAAACGTCCCACACATCTCTGAAATGTTCCCCCTCTCACCTTACAGGTAGGTATGCCCTCTAGTGTTGGTCATTTCCACCTAATTCTTCCCAATATGATCACAAAATGATCGATGACATTCACTTTGCAGAATTGAAGTGCTTACTGTTCCATCGGCTTACAGATATTTTCTCCACTTTTTTGCCTCTGATACAAACTGAGACACGAACACACCGATGACTCTACAACTGCCCTGCCTGTCTTTCAGTGGAGGAATTATTGTCCCAAATAATTGCTCATAAACTATTGCAGCTGGTTCCTTATCATACAATTGCAGATCAGAGATTTTACCTTAGGTTTAAGTTCAGGCTTATTATTGTCACGTGTACACCAGGAATATGAGTCATAGGGAGATACAAGATGACCATAAACATTCCTGCACACTAATTCCATTTTATTTTCCCTACATTCACATCAACTCTCCCCGACCCACTTAGGGGAATTTACAACAGCCAATTAACCTACCAATCTACACATCTTTGGTATGTTTAGCTTTGTTTAGTTTAGAGACACAGCGCGGAAACAAGCTCTTCAGCCCACCGAGTCCGCGCCGACCAGCGATCCGGGTACGCTAACAATATCCTACACCCACTAAGGGCAATTTACAATTTTGCCAAGCCAATTAGCCTACAAACCTCTACGTCTTTGGAGTGTGGGGGGAAACCAGAGCTCCCGGAGAAAACCCACGCAGGTCACGACGAGAACGTACAAACTCCGTGCAGACAGCTCCCATAGTCAGGATCAAACCCGGATCGCTGGCGCTGTAAGGCGGCAACTCTTTCCGTGTGTACCTTACGAGGAAACCTGAGCACCTGAAGGACATCCACCAGTCAGAGGGAGAAGATTCACCTGTGGTTGGGATTGAACCCACCCTGTTGTCCTGGGAATCTGTAGCAAGCCCCCCCCTCCCCATAAGAGTTCACCTCAAGTCATCAAAATAGTTCTATGCTTGTCCTTCCTGACTTGATATCCTCTCTCACGTATGCCCTCCCACTGAAGTTGAAATATACTGCTGCAGTGCTTTCATGGCCTCATCTAAATGATTAATATCCATCCAAGTATGCATCCCATTGATTGGAACCATTCTACTGTGACCTGTGATGCTAAAACTGTGCAATTCATCAACTTCTGCAAAGCTTTCCCCGTCATCTTATTTGCCAGCCTTATATTCATTCATTAGCCTGACATGTTAACCATTCCCATCATTATCACCCCGATATTCCAATCTACCTCATCGCGACCCTTACACATTTTAAAATCTGGCCATTCTCTGTGACTGTAACACTACATTCTGCTTATTTTTACATTGCATTCCCTGTTGCATTTCTATATGGCATGATTGCACTGGTGTTTGCTGTAATCTGCCTGGATAGCTGTATACTGGATTCACTGTATGTTTGTACACAGGACAATAATAATCCAATACCAATTATATTTTGTGTAGGGAGGAACTGCAGATGCTGGATTATACCGAAGATAGACACAAAATGCTGGAGTAACTCAGCAGGTCAGGCAGCATCTCTGGAGAAAAGGAATAGGTGAAGGTTCGGGTCAGAACCCTTCTTCAGACCTAATTATATTTCACTGTTTCTCTTGCGTTAATGGAATCAGACTCAAGGGCCTGTCCCACTGTACGAGGTAATTCAAGAGCTCTCCCGAGTTTAAAAAAAAATCAAACTCGTGGTAAGCACGTAGAATGTACGTAGCGGGTACGTCGGAGCTCGGGACGTATCTTAGCCCCTCGTAACGCTAACGGCAGGTACTCCGAAAGCCCGGTAAGCTCGTGAAAACTCGTGAAGATTTTTCAACATGTTGAAAAATGTCCACGAGAGCACCGAGTACCTACAAGCGGCTATTACCGTAATTCTCCGAGTTCGAATCAGGGAAAACACGGGAGAACTCTTGAATTAGCTTGTACAGTGGGACAGGCCCTCTACTACCAGCTGATGAGTTTTCTCACTGGTGCACCCCAAGCTTTGCCCCAGATGGTGTGAATCATTTCCATCTCCCAACCCCCTGATGACAAATTGCTCTTCCTTCCCCCCTCACTTCACCGATGCCTCCAACCATTCAAGCTACCCCGCCTGTCAAGGCCTACCTTGATCATCCCACCACAACCAGAGAGCAGTGCTGAACCACTATCTACCTCTTTGATGACTCTCGGACTATCCTTGATCGGACTTTGCTGGCTTAACCTTGCACTAAAAAATTATTCCCTTTTCATGAAGATAGACACACAATGCTGGAGTGACTCAGCGGGACAGGCATCATCTCTGGAGTGAAGGAATGGGTGATGTTTCGGGTCGAGACCCTTCTTTAGTCTGAAGAAGCGTCTCGTCCCGAAACGTCACCCATTCCTTCTCTCCAGAGATGCTGCCTGTCCCGCCGAGTTACTCCAGCATTTTGTGTCTATCTTCGATTTAAACCTGCATCTGCAGTACCTTCCTGCACATTCCCTCATCATGTATCTATCCACTGTAAATGGATCGCTTGCAATCATGTTTTGTCTTTCTACTGGCTGGTTAGCACGCAACAAAAGCTTTTCACTGTACCGCGGTACACGTGAAAATAAACTAAACTAAACTAATCTAACTAACCCAACTGTATGGTAACTGGAAGGTGGGACGTGCTGACCTTATAGAAACTTACAAAATTCTTAAGGGGTTGGACAGGCTAGATTCAGGAAGATTGTTCCCGATGTTGGGGAAGTCCAGAACAAGGGGTCACAGTTTAAGGATAATGGGGAAATCTTTTAGGACCGAGATGAGAAAAACATTTTTCACACAGAGAGTGGTGAATCTCTGGAATTCTCTGCCACAGAAGGTAGTTGAGGACAGTTCATTGGCTATATTTAAGAGAGAGTTAGATGTGGCCCTTGTGGCTAAAGGGATCAGGGGGTATGGAGAGAAGGCAGGTACAGGATACTGAGTTGGATGATCAGCCATGATCATATTGAGTGGCGGTGCAGGCTCGAAGGGCCGAATGGCCTACTCTTGCACCTATTTTCTATGTTTCTATGACCTAATTGGGTCAGCCGTGCAAAACACTGTAGTCAGCAGTAATGTGAACACACGGTGGGTGAGTCTGCTGACCAAGTGTTGTGTGTAATCCCCATCAGGTAACTGGTGGCAAGCATGCATGAGTTGGAGCAATCTTTTTTTCCCCTTCTCTCACTCCTGAGCAAGGCTGCTTTCAGCCAAGTTGTAAACAAGTTGTTACACTGCAGGGGAGCTAAAACAGCAGAGGACTTGCAGATTGCTCTGTCGTGCAGAAGCAATGATTAATCAGTGGAAACTGAGGCTGCCGCTCCAACACAAGGCCGTGTAATCATCTTCATTTCGAAAGGGGCCTCCTCAGGAATCAGAGGTCGGGATTGGGGATGAGGTTAGGTCCCTCGAAGAGGGGAGGACGATTCTTTGGAGACCTGACCGGAATAGGTAAGAGTGTAGCACAGTCTCGTCAGTACAGAAATATCAGCTGTCGGATCAGCCACCCGCAGAGGACATACCTGTAACCAGGTTACACAGTCTCTGCCAGTTCACAGTCGCCTGCTTGGTGTACAGTCCAGGTTAGTGTTACTGATGGAACTGTTCTCAGGATGCTGGGGCAGGTTCAGCCCGTGGAAGGGCAAGTGAAGAGCTGGTGATCAAGGAGGTGATCAGTGTGGACAGTGCAGCCAGTTAACCTGCCTTTGCCTTTGGGACATGAGGGGAAAGCAGAGTGCCTGGGGCAAACCAACTCCGTTCTAATTGCTCGTCACCAACTGCCTCTGGTGCACTTGGCCTTTGTTGCAAGGTGAAGATGGCCCTGATGGGGATGTGGCCCTTGGCTCCTGAGGTTTCCTTCTCCCACTCTTTCCCCGTCTCATGTTAATATGAAGCTAGCTCTAGCTGCCTTTTGAAAGCTCATAACTACATTCACCACTTTTTCTGCCAGTGCTGCCAAGCTTACGGCAGTGATAGTGTCTTCTTTCCAACACTCGGCTTTTACGCTCAATTATCTGAAACCCATGAACTGCGTTCTGGGCTGGACACGGATTTTCCCTCTCCCTTCTGTCAGAAACGTCTATTTCCATCACTGTGTTCTTTATAGTAACAACTGTGGTCAGACAGCAGCAGGATAAACTGGACGAATTTGGCAGTGGCACAGCTGGTAGAGTCGCTACCCGGGTTCAATCCTGACCTTGGGTGCCGTCTGTGTGGAGTTTGCACGCTCTTCTTATAACTGGATGTGTTTCAACCAGGCACTCCGGTCTCCTTCCACATCTCAAAGGCGAAGTGAGTTGGTAGGTTAATTGGCTGCTGTAAATTGTTCCAACTATGTAGGTTAGTGGTAAAATCAGGGACAAATCGATGGGAATGTGTTGAGCATGAAAAATAGGATTAATGTAATGCCCCTGTCCCACTTACGAAACCTGAACGGAAACCTCTGGAAACTTTGCGCCCCACCCAAGGTTTCCGTGCGGTTCCCGGAGGTTTTTGTCGGTCTCCCTACCTGCTTCCACTACCTGCAACCTCCGGCAACCACCTGCAACCTCCGGGAACCGCACGGAAACCTTGGGTGGGGCGCAAAGTCTCCAGAGGTTTCCGTTCAGGTTTCCTAAGTGGGACAGGGGCATACGGGTAGTCTAAACAGGTAGTTGATGGCTGGTGCGGACCTGGTGGGCTGAAGGGCCTGTTTCCGGAGATAGACACAAAACGTTGGAGTATCTCAGCAGGTCAGGCTGCATCTCTGGAGAAAAGGGATAGGTGACGTTTCTCTCAAGGTTGGCCTGTTTCCGTGCTGTATCCCGCTGTGACAATTGGACAGCATTGAAGAGCAATCAGCATTTTATAATGGAGAATTACCACAGTGGGATACAACCTCTGAACTACTAGTCTGGCTCTTGTTTTAGCAGTCCCGTAACATCAGCACACCGCTGCTTTACTCTCCAGTAAGCAGGTTCAATATTAGCTGATGCACACTTCTCTGAATTCGTTCTGACAGCTGCAGATGTCGTGGGGCGTCCCTTGAGGAACTGAATGGCTCACAGACTCCTCGACAATGAGCTTTCATTTCCCACCTTGGTCCGCCAATCTTCTTCTCGTCCAGACTGACCAAGGCACACACCTCTGGGAGAAGGACGAGGTGCAGAAATCCGAGAGCGCAGCGTGCTGTGGGGAATGCGCGTCAATCAGCGCCTTCTAAGTGGAGCGAAGCAGTGGTAAGGGCCTCAGAGTGATGAGGAGTCAACTACAGCCCAGGAGAGAATAAGAGCACCAGTGACAGCAGCGGATCATTTGCATGAAATACGAGCAGCTCTTTCTGTTGTGCGGCGGAGGTTAGTGTTACTCCAGGGACCTGAGTTCAATCCTGCATTCTGGTGCTGTCTGCGTGGAGTTTGCACGCTTGCCCTGGTTTCCTCCCACATCTGATAGGCGAAGGTCATAAGGTCATGTCATAAATGATAGGAGTAGAATGAGGCCATTCGGCCTATCAAATCTACTTTGTCATTCAATCATGGCTGATCTATCTCTTCCTCCTAACCTCATTCTCCTGCCTTCCCCCAATAACCTCTGACACCTGTACTAATCAAAAATCTATCTATCTTTAGTTAGATTAAAACTAGTTTAACTAGTTTCGAGATACCACACGGAAACAGGCCCTTTGGCCCACCGAGTCCGCGCCGACCAGCGATCCCCGCACACGAACACTGTCCTACACACACTAGGGACAATTTTACACATTCACCAAGCCAACTAACCTACAAACCTGGAGTGTGGGAGGAAACCGAAGACCTCGGAGAAAACCCATGCAGGATCACGGGGAGACCGTACAAACGCCGCACACGCTGCACCCGTCGTCAGTTCCCGGAGGTTTTTGTCAGTCTCCCTATCTGCTTCCACTACCTGCAACCTCCGGCAACCACCTGCAACCTCCGGGAACCGCACAGATACCTTGGGTGAGGCGCAAAGTCTCCAGAGGGTTCCGTTCAGGTTTCCTAAGTGGGACAGGGGCATAAAGCAGCAACTCTACCGCTGCGCCACCATCTCTGCCTTAAAAATATCCACTGACTTGGTCTCTGGAGCCTTCCATGGCAAAGAAAGGCAGGTTAACAATCTAGATGGGTATACAAGAGGCAATGGGTTATCAAGGAGTAAGTAAGGGTGGGGGGGATGGGACTGATAGGAATGTTCTAAGAACTGGATTAGACTGGATAGGCCAAATGGCCTCCTTGTGTTTTAAAGAAATATGAGCCGATATTAATAGTATGGCAAAATAACAGAAAACCCAAGATATAAGATATAGGAGAAGCTAAAACTAGAGGACAGGTTTCAGGTGAGAAGCGAAAGATTTCAAGGAGATCGGAGGGGCGACTTGTTCGCAAAGAGGGTGGTGAGAATGCGGAATAAATTGCCACGTGAAGTGACGGAGGTGGGAACAATGACAATGTTTGAAAGACATTTGGACAGGTACATGCTTAGAAAAGCTTTAGAAGGATATGGGCCAAATGCAGGCAAATGGATCTAGCTCTGGTAGGCAATTTGGTCAAGGATAATCCAATTGAGCGGAAGGCCTGTTTCCGTGCTGCATATGTCTCTGCCTGGTCTTCACTGTTGAGTGTGTAACCCTGCTGCCACGGTCAGAAAGTTGCCAATTCCATTGCTGGTCCAGTCCAGTCACTGTGGTCAACTGCTTGGATGGGAGTGCTGTCTTTCCACTCTGCCTGTACAGGTTATGGCCAGTCTTGAAGAAAGGAAAGAGCACCCCTGGAGTCCAGGTTATCCTGACATACCACAGTTGATAGACATTATCAAGGCTATCAACCCTAATATGGTCTGAAAAAGTGTCTCGCCCAATATGTCACCTACTCCCTTTTCTTTAGAGATGTTGCCTGAGCCGCTGATTTACTCCAGCATTTTGTGTCTACCTTCGGTATAAACCAGCATCTGCAGTTTCTTCCTACACATACCATAGTTGATTATCAGCTCTTCATCATTGCTTGTGGGAGCTTTAGCTATGCAAATCAGAAGTTGAATTTCAATAGCACTTCTACTCTCGAATGCATTTCATTTGAAAATGCTTTGAGACACCGTGACGTTGTGAAAGTCACAATACAAATGCAAGCGTATTTTTTTTTTGTTTCAATGCATAAAGCATCCTGTGTGTGTGTGTGTGCGTATTTAGTAACAGGCTTTTCAATTTAGATTATTTTTAAAGTACGGTATCTGCTCTTGTGATATGTTAGAGAAGGAGACTATGAATGAGGATTTGATGATGGAATTGTGCAATGCTCTTCTGGATAGAGGAGGTTAATTGAAATGAGCATGAGACAACTGTTTTGTGCTCTCGAGAGGCTCAATGCTTTTACCAAGGCACAGTTCTACCGATCAGCTGTGAATAATTCTCGTGTAAAAGACAAAGTGCTGGAGCAACTCAAGCAGCATCTCGGGAGGACATGGATGGAAGATATTTTGGGTTGAGACCCTTCTTTCAACTGATTGTAGTAGGGGGCATAAAGTTGGAAAAGAGGTGGGGGGGCAGGAACAATGTTTGGCAGTGATAGGTGGATACAAATGATGGGGGGGGGGGGATTTGATGCAAATGGGTGTACAAAGGGTAGAGATGAAAGAGAAACAAAATGGGTCAGATAAGGAGGGAAGAGGAATGACTTGTAAAGCCAAATGGAGGTACAGAGGTGGAAGGGGACAGGGGAGGGGGAAAGGGGGTGGGATACTAATTACAAAAACTTGGTTTTGGATCATTCATTTAGAATGGATTGAAGTGCAATAAAAACTAGTATTTCTGCTCAGTCTAATCCCTTGAATTGAAGGATTAAAGTGCATTTTCCCTCACGCGGGATGCTGATGGATCTGGTGTGAAGATCATATTCCATTTCTTACTAGGAGCTTGCTCACATCAAAAACCTCTTGAGGATGGAAATGACCATCATCATCTTGCCGAATAGTGTTTGCCCCGGAATATGTCGTTGAGTCACACGGCACGAATTCAGGCCCTTCACCCCACCTTGGCAGCACAGTCGTGGAGCTGGGAGAGTCGCTGTCTCGCAGGTCCAATGACCCAGGCTCAGTCCTGACCTCAGGTGTGGAGTTTGCACGTTCTCTCTATGGCTACGTGGGTTTCCACTGGGCGCTCTGGCTTCCCCCCACATCCTAAGGATGTGCGGATTGGTCGATTAATTTGCCTCTTGTGGGTGGGTGAGTATGGGAAGATTCAATGGGAATGTGTGGAGAATTTTTAAAAAATTGGGATTAGTGTGGGATTAGTGTAAATGGGTGGTTGATGGGCAACACGGATTTGCAGGGCACAAGGGCCTGTTTCCTGTCCTGCACCTCTCTATTTCTCCACTCCAACATCGACACACATATATATCGACACACGCAGCTATATTTATGAGGGAGTTAGATGTGGCCCTTGTGGCTATAGGGATCAGGGGGTATGGAGAGAAGGCAGGTACAGGATACTGAGTTGGATGATCAGCCATGATCATATTGAATGGCGGTGAAGGCTCGAAGGGCCGAATGGCCTACTCCTGCACCTATTTTCTATGTTTCTATATACTAATCGCATTTTATTCTCTCCACTTTCCAATCGACCATATCTAGATTCTACCACTCACTGACACATACCAGGACCATCTTATAGCAGCAACCAACCTACCTACCTGTATGTCTTTGTGATGTGGGAGGAAAGCCAAGTGGTCGCAGGGAGCGCTCGTGGTCGTGCTTAAGGCAACTGCTCTTCCAGCTACTCTGGAAGTCAGCGCAATGTTACTGCTCGTCACTCAGCTATCCTTGAGAAAGGAGCAATGAACTTTCTTCTTGGGCAGCTGGGGTCTTGGTGGTCCTGCTGCATTCACAATGTGGGAAAGCAGAGCATATTATCCACCCGCACTGATGAAGGAAAGTTAAGTCAAGATCCCACAAGCAATAAATGTGATGGAGGACCAGTCATTTGGAGAGGTTGCCTGAGAAGGAATGTTGCCAGGAATCCTGGAAAATATATCCCTCATCACATTGTACGGGATTCTTTAGCCTTTGCCCATACCAGAGAGATGTTCATAAATTCATAGGTTACAGGAGCAGAAGTCGGCCATTTAGCTTATCAAGTCTACTCTGCCATTCAATCATGGCTGATCTATCTGTTCCCCTCGACCACATTCTCCTGCCTTCTCCCCATAACCCCAGGCACCCACACTGATCAAATCTGTCAATCTCCACCTTAAAAATATCCATCGACTTGACCTCCACAGCCATCCGTGGCAATGAATTCCACAGACTCACCACCCTCTGACTAAAGAAATTGCTCCTCTTATCCCTTCTAAAGGTACGTCCTTTTATTCTAAGGCTATGGTCTCTGGTCCTTGATTCTGCCACTAATAGAAATATCCTCTCTTCATTCACTCAATCCAGGCCTTTCACTATTTGGTAAGTTTCAATTAGGTCCCCCCTCCAAACTCCAATGAGTACACGCCTAGTGCTGTCAAATGCTCATCATTCGTTAACCCAATCACTCTTGGGATCATTCTTATAAATCCTCTCTGGACCCTCTCCAATTCTCCATTCTCAGATATGGGACCCAAAACTGCTCATAATACTCCAAATGCAGTCTGACCAGTGGCTTATAAAGCCTCACGTTGAACCCATGGCTACAACAAAGGGCATCTAATGGAAGAGCTGATCCTCAGCTCGATCTAATGCACCAACCTGATCTACATGCCAAGGCCTAGAACAAACCTTGAACCCAACCTCCACTGGCATGTAGGCGAGAGAGTTACCAACAAAGTTGAGCTGACATGTGCAAAGCACCTTTAAAAAAGTAGAGCCATTACAGGAGGAATGGCTTTAAACTCAGAGAACAGCATCTGATGAAAGGTTTGTATTTCTCCAAGGGAAGCCCAAGTGTTAATGAAATTTTAACAGCAGAAGTGAAAGGCCTGTCATTTTCTCTGTCTCTCAGGCGGCCAGAGTACTGGCAGCTGTAACAGGCACAATGCTGGGAGAGGTGAGAATACAAGGGGTCCTGACTGCCTTATGCAAAACTCACTCTTAGATGGATCACTGAGTGCTTTCAATTGGAACGGAAAATGCTTTAGATAGCAGCTGCACAGTGAATTAATTTACTAAACCAATCTGCTGAAACTCAAAAGAGATATGCAATGAATAGAGGACTTGTGATCTGACATCTTCCCCTTGAAAGAGCACTTACTGCATGAGGAGAGGCTGTTCTTCTCAAAGGCACAGTGGAAGTGCTCTCCATGCCGACTGTTTCATATGGTGCAGGTCTCATGGACAAAAGCTCAGAGGTTAGGGCTCACGGTACAGCAACTCAGCAAGCTTGAAATGGGACTACGTAGGTTAAATTACACAAGATTTTGGGCTGTTGTCACAAAATGGTGGGAGCGAGGAAGAAAAATAGAATATAAAAGTTAAAATAGTCATTCTTTGAACTTCTACAGAAGATGGATAAGAGCAGGAATAGTTGAGGGAAATACACATGGCACAGATTTTACACTCTCCATTCAAACAGGGTCCCAGGTTTAAATCTACTCCTGACTTTTATAATTAAAAAAATAATAATTTTATATATTTCTATAAGATACCCCCTCATCCTTCTAAACTCCAGTGAATACAAGCCTAGTCTTTTCAATCTTTCCTCATATGACAGTCCCGCCATCCCAGGGATCAATCTCGTGAACCTACGACTCATGAGATACTTCCTCTAGTTACGGTCTGACGAAGGGTCTCGACCCACAATGTCACCTATTCCTTTTCTCCAGAGATGCTGTCTGACCCGCTGAGTGATTCCAGCTTTTTGTGTCTATCTTCGGTCTAAACCAGCATTTGCAGTTCCTTCCTTAAACGGGGAAGATAAGTTCAGCATGATTTATCATTTCCAAAGTTCTTTCCAACTCATGTCCACCCAGGCATCCCTTCATTATCTTGTCACGTGGGAGTAAGAAGAGATTGCAGTGGTCACAAAGAATTGGAACACATACTGGTCTTGGCACATCCTCAAAACAGTTTGAAAGGGGATTTTATAGAATTCAAATTCAATTCTTGCAGAGTGTGTCCACATGATAAAGATTTATCAATGGAGACAAAAGCAACTGCTGTTGCTGGAATCCTGAGTAAAACACAAAGTGCTGGAGTGACTCAGCGGGTCAGGCAACATCTCTGCAGAACGTGGGTAGGAGACATTTTGAGTCAGGACCCTTCTTCAGACAGTTGGGGAAGATGAACGGAAGCTTAATTCTAAGTCCGATTGTATTTGAAGGAATACGGTGTTCCTGGAGTGAAAAGATTCCCCTACCTGAATATTGGAATCATTGGTGATAATTGTCTAAATGTAGGTTTTTAGATGCCGTAGAAACAAAGAGACAAAGCACAGAAACGGGCTCTTCAGAGCCCGTTTCATAAACATCAAGCACTCGTTTATTTTAATCCTGCACGAATCCCACTTGTTATTCTCCCTACATTCTCGTCAACTCGCCCTGGATTCTATCATTCACCCACACTACCAGTGGCCAATTAACCTACCAATTCATATGTCTTTGGGATGGCTACTTTAAACATTTATTCCTCCTACCACTGTTTTAAAATGTCTCCATTTGAATTTCCAAAGGATGACTGGTATAATATCAAATGGACCTGCCACTTAACCATGTTGAGTGCAATCTTGCCCAGCAATTTCCCAACGCTGACAAGGCTACATTTATGTATTCATTGGAAATAACTTTAGGCTTGGGAAAGTACCGGGTATAAATTTAGCACAGTTTAACCCTCTAGGTAGGAACTGAATATATTTACTGTAAATCAGATTTTACTCTTTGCCCAGTTTAATATTCCATCAAACTATGATGCACTTCTACTCTGTATGGAGGAAATGTACAGATGATGTTTCAGGTCAGGATCCTTCTTCAGACTGATGAAAGGTCTCAATCCGAAACATCGTATATCTATTTCTCTCCACAGATGCTGCTCGACCCCCCTGAGTTCCTCCAGCAGTTTTTTTCATTAAGGTATCCTGGATGGCATCTTACCCGACTTAACATCCTGTCCTACAGTCTTTGATTGTCCTTGGACCCATCCTCCAAATGTCATTCTGTCCTGCACACCCATTTTCCTGACATTTACTGTACATTCTCCTGTTGCACCTTCCTCAAATACACCACCCAACAATTCTCCAGTTTGAATTCCATTTGCCACTTCTCTGCTGATCCGACCATATTTGGTGCCATCTGAAGCTTTCTTTTTCACCACATGGCCGACTTTCATATCATTTGCCAATGCCTGGATCTTGTCTCCTGCGCTTAAGCCAAAATCCCTCATTTATACTGTAAATAGAAAGAGGTTGTGGTTGTTGGAGGCCGGCCACCCATCCCCAGGACCATCACTGCAGTTACTCACCCAGTCTATTCCAACAGCATCTCCCAAACCCCCAGAAGGAAAAGGCCAGCAAGAAAGGGGACGTCTAAGTGACCCTGTTCAAGAATGAAAGGAGTTTGAGGGAGTTTGATCCAAAGTGTCCTGCACAGGGTGAAACAATCAGCCATGTGACACCGGTTCAACTCGCCACAGAAGTCGCCGAATGCAGATGAGAGAGAGCGGCCATCTCTTTCATCCTGCACCTGCAGCTTCCCCATAGCGTCATAAGGTCATAAGTACTAAGAGCAGAATTAGGCCATTCAGCCCATCAAGTCTACTCCACCATTCAATCATGGCTGACCTATCTCTCCCTCCCAACCCCATTCTCCCGCCTTCTCCCCATAACCTCTGACTAATCAAGAATCTATCTCTGCTTTAAAAATATCCATTGACTTGGCAAAGAATTCCACAGATTCAACACCCACTGACCAAAGAAATTCCTTCTCATCCCTTACCTAAAGGAACATCCTTTAATTCTGAGACTCTGACCTAGACTCTCCGACTAGTGGAAACATCCTCTCCACATCCAATTTATCCAAGCGTTTCACTATTCGGTACATTTCAATGAGATCCCCCCTTCATTCTTCTAAACTCCAGCGAGTAAAGTCCTAGTGCCGTCAAAAGGCTCATCATAAGTTTATCCACTCATTCCTGGGATCATTCTTATAAACCTCCTCTGGACCCTCTCCAGGCATATCCTTCCTCAGGTATGGTGCCCAAAATTGCTCACAATTTTATCCGAAATTTTACCCCAGATGGCTCACACCAACCAGATTTGGAAACACTTCACAATTCTTTTGTGGCTGAGTCTGAATCCTGGAACTCCCTGCTCAACAGCACAGTGGGAGTCCTTTTCCCACTCAGCAGCACCTTTTCTCAATGAAAATTAAAAGTGATCTAGCTGGCAAAGTTCAGATGTAAAACAAAATGGATGAAAGCAACATAATGTCAGGGTAGGGAGTTATGCTGCACTGCTTGCAACACCAGGTAGGCCACAGCTTCAGAACGGCATTCAATCTGCTCACCACTTGAGGGAACAGATGTAATTGCAGTGAGGAGGGTGCAGGGGGCAGGATTGCAAAGTTGCAGCTATGATGGAAACATTGGATAGGCTGGAGGAGTTTACCTAGTAATGGAGGAAGCTGAGCGGATGCTTAATTAAGCTCTAAAAAATTATACAGGGACAAAACAGATTAAACAGAATGATTAATGTCCCCAGCAAAGATATCAAAAAACAGCACAGCGGCGCAGCGATAAAGTTGCTGCCTTATGGCACCAGAGACCTGGGTTCGATCCTGACCAAGGGTGCTGTCTGTATGGAGTTTGTACTTTCTCCCAGTATCCGTGTGGGTTTTTTCCGGGAGCTCCAATTTCCTCCCACATTCCAAAGATGTGCAGGTTTGTAGGTTAATTGGCTTCTGTAAATGTTCCCCCAGTGCGCAGGATAGAACTTGTGTACGGATGATCATTGGTCAGCACGGACTCAGTGGGCTTAAGGGCCTGTTTCCACACTGTATCTCTAAACTAAGCTAAACTGGGCAAATAGATTGGCAGAAGGATGAGAAAGGAGATGAGGATCCAAAGGACGGTGGGTGTCAGGAACACATTAACAGAAAGGATAGTGAAGGGAGAAACCCTCAACACATTTAAACAGTACTTGGAGAATCATGGAGTCGTACAGCACGCCTTTCAGCCCACCAGGTCCAATCTGACTTTTCACCCCATCTACGCCAATCCCATTTGCCTGCATTGGGCCCACACCTGTCTATATTGGGGCTATTTGTCTGCCTGAATGCCTCATAAATGTAGTGATTGTCTCTGGTCTCTAGTTACTATGAACCAAGTGCTACATGGTGGGATCAGGCTGGGGAGATTTTTCTCGACTGCTACAGACACAACGGGCCAAATGGCATTGTAAATTTTCCATGGATTTCTCTTTCAACTTTAGGGAATCAAAGTCTAACAAAAGGAATAAGTTTAGCTGCTGGCCCTGAGTTTTCACCTGTATGGGTTTTAGATTCCGAGCATGTCCTTCATTACTCAAACTGCAGATTAATGGCTCATCTCTCTGCTAAAAATGTTTATCTCCAGAGTGTTTATCCACCCTGCCAGACACACATTGCATTACCGGCTGGAGTCCAACCACAGGCAGCAGAGCTAAACACCAGCACTGAATCACCGCTGTTTGCAGGTGCTCAGTGACACTGCTTAACCACGCTCGGCCTGTGAGGAAGGAGAAGGTAGGAGGAGATGCAGGGAGGATGCTGGGGTGGAGGGAGAGCAGCGAGGGAGGAGGAGAAAGGAGGGGAATGGAGGGAGGGTGCATAGGGTGTAGAGAGAGCAGGGAGGGAGGAGGAGGCAGGAGGGGAGGGGAGTGGAGAGTAGAGAGGAGGAGTGGAGAGAAGGAAAAGGTGGTGATGAAAGAAATTGAAACAAGATGGGGCACGATTAAGAGGAGGAAGGACAAAAAGGAGAGAACAGAAAGTGGAGGGACGGAGAGCTGGAGGGCACAGGCGGAGGAAATGGCTGTAGATGATGAGCCAAGGATCTGCTGTGCCTCTTTAATCAATAGAGGGTGTACGCAATGTCTGCTCCATTAGATCCAGAGGCCTCCACGTGTCGAAGAGGAGAGCCATGCAAAGACCTCACAGTGAGTGACTGAGGTAAACATACTGTGTTGTACTGGGCTGCAGCTCAGTGTAAAGTGTGCTATTTATCCAAAGCGGCCTTCGTCCCTGATTTTCCCATATTAGAGGATTTCGTAGAATTCGAGAGATACAGCACAGGAACAGGCCATGCAGACCATCTAATCCACACCAGTCATGAAACAACATATTGATATAAATCCTATGCTAATCCAATTTATTCTACTCATCTTCCCACAGATCCTACCAAATGGACAATTTACAGTGGCCAATGAACTCACCAAGAGGACCTAAAATGGTGCTGGAGCATGGCCACTCTTTGCATGCTGACCCAAGCGTAACTCCGTACAATCTTACTCCTTACTCCTTAGCGGGGCGGCGCAGTGGCGTAGCAGTAGAGTTGCAGCCTCACTGCGTCAGAGACCCGGGTTGGATCAGGATCTCGGTTGCTGTCGGTGTGGGGTTTGCACGTTCTCCCTGTGACCGCATGGGTTTCCTCCTGGTTCTATGTTTTCCTCCCACATCCCAAAGCCGTGTGGATTTGTAGGTTGATTGACATCTGTAAATTGCCCTTAGTGTTCTGGATGCAATACTGGGACAACATAGAACTAGTGTGAATGGGTGATTGATGGTCGGCGCGGACTCGGTGGGCCAAAGGGCCTGTTTCCACGCTGCATC